>NC_057409.1:34753956-35078647 GCF_019320065.1 Cervus canadensis | reverse complement strand
TGTGGGTTGTAGTAGTTATCCTCTGTGTCTCTTTAGAAATTAATTAAAAATCAATGAAGTGTGCAACCTATTAATACAGCAACCTCTAGATCAACAGATAGAAACTGAGCCTTTCTCTCAGCATACATATTGTGCAAATACTCTCAAACACTATAAGGAGGTGGCTGGATGTCTGACGCCTTAGTGATCGTTGAACAGAAACAGATTGTTCCTAATATTCTCTACTTTCACAGAGTCACAGGCGACTGGTTGGAAGCCATCAAGTTCAATGTGTGGGGATATGTATGCTATAGTTTCCTTCTTAAGACAAGTATATCAATTTTTATGAGTTATCCTTATTACAAAGAGACTTTGGCTGCAATATAAAACTAAAGACTTACTATAACTTTTATTTTGTGATTTATTTACATATGAGTCTAGGCAGTTGATTTATAACTATTGAATATTTTTAAATAAGCATTTTCCTATGAAAAAAATGTAAAATTCCTAGACACTAAAATTCCTCATATGATTTAAGCTAATTTAGTGTCTACATGTAATACATGTCATTCAATCCAGTTCTTCCTCTGTTCTATTTGGATACCAATGCACCTGGTCCATCTATGCAAATGCTTACCCAGCACATGTAAAATTTGAAATGGTGATCCTAAAACACCCCCTTCTGCAAGTCATCCAGCTACTTCCCAATGCTTGCTCTGACCGCTTTCCTCTTGCTTAGGGTCCTTCCTCCTCAAAATCTTCAGAAGGATGTGAACTATAGCTTCCAATTTTCATCTCAATCCCTTGCATTTAATTTGGAAGCCCATTTGACATATTTCCTTGTTTGAACCTTTATACTCTCCCTCTGCCAGAATGCTAGGACTTTATCTCTAGTCCTTGAGTAAGGGTATAGGGGAAAGAAACATCTGCTTTATACCTTGGCTCATTTTCTATCCTGACATTACTGTAGAAGGAGCAGATATCATCACAAAACTATAACATGAGGATGGTTTTGCTCTATTTAAACTGATAAGCAGTTATCTTCTGAGTTTCTGCCATATTCATGGATTTGAGGCTACATATGGGTCATCGGGCTTTCCCTGTGGTTCAGAGGGTAAAGACTCCATTTACAATGCAGGAGACACAGGAGACATGGGTTTGATCCCTGGGTTGGGAAGATCACCTGGAGGAGGAAATGACAACTCACTCCAGTATTCTTGCCTGAAAAGCCTTTGAACAGAGGAGACTGACGGGCTACTGTCTATGGGGTTACAAAGAGTCAGAAGCTCATGATATCACATTAATGACACAAATTTCACTGTTTCTAGGCCCAATCTACTTGCAGAGCACCTGTTGCTACTTGCCCCTTTGAAGCCTTTTCCGGGTACTTCTGAGCTCCCCAAGGGAGACTCCCAGAAGTTCATAAATATTTTCTTGGTTCTTTTTCCCAGGGCTTTTCAATGATATCTGCAGTCATTAAACCTTAAGCTGGAATTTCTGGGGAAATGCTATCTTTGTGCAGGCTGTGACCTCTTGTTGCTTCAAAAGCTATCTCTTATGATAATTCCAAACAGTGAGTGATGCTCTTCTGTCCTCTCTTCCTCACCATATCAGAGCATGGCTGTCTTCCACAAAGACTTGGCAAAGTGTGCTAACTGCTTCTGAACTCTGTGCCATATTTTGCCCCCAGTACTATCAATAGCTACTGTTGAGACTCTAGTCTCAAAGACCCCTTCAGAACCTCTTCAGTAGCCTCAGCTGCTTACTCCTTAAAAACTCAGAGTTAGTCCAAGAGAGAGTCATGAAAGAACATGCCACTTATATTTTATTAGACTGCAACTTCTATGCTAAGCTTTAGAAATACTACACAACATCTTATACAATGTTATCAATTTCAGGTGAAAGGCAGAAGAAAACCTCAAAAACATGATTCCCAAATGAGCACTCATCTACTGACATGATTAGTTTATAAAACTATTTTTTTTTAAGATGATTAAGCACCAAAGAGAGGAATGGAAATAAAAAGCTACATTTTGGCTTGTTCAAAATCTAAAAGCTAAAGATTTAATATGACTGCCTTTCATTCTTTTGCTGCAAACCCTTAAGGACTATGAACTCTTGGAGCTGGGAATGGTGTACTCCTGCTGAGATGACATAACTCAATTTGACTCTCCTCCCATTTACCAATTCCATCACATTTTAGACAGTCAGTAAATAGTAGTCGACTGATTGATTACCTTTTCTCTCTACTCCATCTATTCATCCATGCTCCTTCTATTGCCACTGAATCACTAGATTAGGAGAAAAGGAACTCAAAGCAATAATAAACATACTCACATACATATCGTTTTACAACAACAACCAAAGAATGACAAAAAGGATAATAAATGTTTAATATTATTGGAAGTAAATTTGTATTGTTTATAATGATTTTTATTATAATTCCCCTTTGTTTTCTTTTTTTATTTGTTAATTGTAGAATAATTGCTTTTTGCTTTCTTTTTAAAATTTTAGATGTTAAATTATCTGCAGATTTTCAACCTTACTTACATGTGTAGCAAATTGCTTAGTAATATCTTTACTTCCAGGAACCTTGGGGGTTTTGCACTAAATGCTATCTGCTCTTCCACAAGGGCAGGAAAATCAGAGTGCTGCCCATGCCCATTGCCAAAATGAAATTTGAAAATTGCTCTCTTTATTTGTGCTTTTATCTAGTTCACAGATTTATGCAGTTAATATCTCACATAGAAGAAAGTTGAATATACATATCAACAAACTATGTTCTCAAGGATTATCTGCAGCTTGTTCCTGTTCATCTTTGACAATTAGAAAGTAAAATGTAATGATGAGTGTTAGCTCTAGAACAATACTTTCCAGGCTTCAGTATTAGCTCAATCACTGAGTAAATGCACCTCTGTGACCTTAACCATATTAGTGAGGTTCTCAATTTGCCAGTCTCTTCGTCATTGAATGAAAAATACTAATAGTATTTTTCTCACAAAGCTGTTATGAGAATTAAATGTTAGTCCTTGTAAAACTCCTAGAAAAGCACGTGGTCAATGGGAAACACTCAACATTGTTGGTTATTGTTAATGACCCCTTTGTCTAGCACCTGACATTATAGATGATTCTTATTTTTCAACGTTTCAGCTTTCAAACAACTTGCAATATTTTCAGACATTTTTAAGCAAACTTTTATACTTAGAATCCCAAAGATCATCGATCACTACACAGCCACATGTTCTGACACTGTTCTTTCATAGAACAGTTTTAATTTCAGCAAAATTATATTTTCTGCTTGATATGAGAGATATACTTAGGCACAACAGAAAATGTAAAGGAAGTTCTCTGAAAGTACAGAAAAGGGGAATGTAACACTTTTGTGTTGATTCAGAAAAGGTGAAATTTAAGGTTGAGATTGAATGAAACATAGATATTTAAAATGTTGGCTTTACTACAGTAAGAGCATTCTAGATATGCTAAAAAGCATGCAGGAAAAAACAAAACAAAACAAAACAAAACCAGAGTCCTAATAGGCAATAATATGTTTGGAAAAAAATTTGAGAAGGTCTATGAGGATGGGACATAAGTTGATGAGGGCTAGAAGTGTCACAAAGTGTTAGTTGCTTAGCTGTGACCTATTTTTGCAACTCCATGGATCGGAGCTTGCCAGGCTCCTCTGCCCATGGAATTCTCCAGGCAAGAATACCAAAGTGGGTAGCCATTTCCTTCTCTAGGAAGTGTCACAAATAAGTGTCTAACTTGTTACTACCTAATAAGACATGAAAGGGGTCACTGAAAATTTGATGAACAAATACATGATTAGATTTAGCAATTGTGTGAAGAATCAGTTCAGTTCAGTTCAGTCACTTAGTCGTGTCTGACTCTTTGTGACCCCATGAATCAAAACACACCAGGCCTCCCTGTCCATCACCAGCTCCTGGAGTTTACTCAAACTCATGTCCATTGAGTCAGTGATGCCATCCAGCCATCTCATCCTCTGTCATCCCCTTCTCCTCCTGCCTCCAATCCCTCCCAGCATCAGGGTCTTTTCCAATGAGTCAACTCTTCGCATGAGGTGGCCAAAGTATTGGAGTTTCAGCTTCAGCATCAGTCCTTCCAATGAACACCCAGGACTGATCTCCTTTAGGATAGACTGGTTGGATCTCCTTGCAGTCCAAGGGACTCTCAAGAGTCTTCTCCAACATCACAGTTCAAAAGCATCAATTCTTTGGCACTCAGCTTTCTTCACAGTCCAACTCTCATATCCATACATGACCACTGGAAAAACCATAGCCTTGACTAGATGGACCTTTGTTGGCAAAGTAATGTCTCTGCTTTTTAATATGCTATCTAGGTTGGTCATAACTTCCCTTCCAAGGAGTAAGCGTCTTTTAATTTCATGGCTGCAATCACCATCTGCAGTGATTTCGGAGGACAAAAAAATAAAGTCTGACACTGTTTCCCCATCTATTTCCCATGAAGTGATAGACAAAGGTAAAAGAGATTAGAAAGAATCAAAAAGGTTGATTAGGATATTTGGGTTGGCTAAAAAGTTCATTTGGATTTTTCCAGAGCATCTTACAGGAAAACCCCAATGAATGAACTTTTTGGCCAACCCAATATAATACTAGCACAGATAGTGTTTTTGTTTTTCTAATTTTTTTGTTGTACAGTACATGGGGCCTTAGTCCTCTGACCAGGGATCAAACCCATGCCCCCTGCATTAGAAGCACAGAATCTTAACTATTGGGCCATCGCGGAAGTCCTCTTGGTTTAGCATTTGACTAAGGTAGTAACTTGGAAAATTAATCCTGGTTAAGGGCAGCAGATGAAGATGGAAGCTCATCAGTGATAGTAATCTTATAAGAGAGTGAGAGGATGCAAATTTTTCCAGGTAATACTCAGCGGAAAATATGATTGTTAAGTGAATGGGTAACAGAAAAGGAAACCAACAGGGACAGAGTGGTACTGTGGATATGGGGAGGAAATGAGAGGATTTCAGGAAGGTGAAATTAATCAGTGTTAGGTGCAATAGAGAGATCAAAAAAGATAACTGAATGGGGAATCTTGAGTTTGTAAATGGGAATGTTGGTGTAGTAGTCATCTCAGGCTACCACAAAAATACCATTCTGTCCATGATCCCTAAAGTTCATGTTCTGACTATGTAACATGTATATTTCATTTGCAGTGTTCCCCTTAACTTGTTCCAGCATCAACTCTAAAGTCTAAAGTTTCATCTAAATACCATTTAGATTTGAGGTATGAATCAGCTCCTCTCCATCTGCTAACCTGTTAAACCAGACAAGCTATGTGCTATCGAAATACAATGGAAAGTAGGCATAGGATAGACATTCCCATTCCAAAAGGGGGAAGTAGGAAAGAAGGAAAGGGTGATGTGTCTCAAGCACATCCAAAACAAAGTTGAATGAATTCCATCACATCTTAAGGCCCAAGAATAGTCATCTTTGGTTTAATGCTCTGCCTTCAGAGCAAGGACCAATGGGGTTGTAGTCCCGCCTCTGCACAACAGCTGGGCAGGGGTCCCATTCCATCCACCATAGCTCCAGAGAGTAGTCCTAGCTCATGGCTCTGGGTGGAGGCCATCGAGCCTGTGTAAACCAAGGCACTGGCTCCATTCATTTCTAAATTACCTTTTATTAAAAGACATTTCCCCCTTCTTTTAAAGAATAGTGGGCATTCACAGCCAAATAGCTCCAATTTTCTTGAGGAGCTACTGAAGAAATTTAATAGCCTTCTTTCATTTTTTCCTGTCTTGATTCCCTTCAGTTCAAACTGGTGGTGTTTCTGCTTATATGATCTCATAAACTTGTTGTTGATTGATATGCCAGCCATACCCTTGGTGTTCTCTTTAGAATGTGCTTCCTAATTTGTTTCTATATGGATAGGCTGATAATTTTTTAAACCTTTAAGTTTTGGTTCCTTTTCACTTAACAAATCCTCTTCAATTCATTTCTCTTGTTTTGCATCTTATTATAAGCAGTCAGGTGGAACCAAGCCCCTCCTTCAAGACACTGCTTAGAAATCTTCTGGGTTAAATATCCAATTTCACTGCTCACAGGTTCTAACTTCCACAAAACACTAGAACACAAACATAGTTCTGCCAAGTTCTTTTCCACTTTACAACAAGTATGGCCTTCCTTCCAGTTTTCAATTATATGCTCCTCATTTCCATCTGAGACCTCACCAGAATCACCCTTAATGTTCATATTTCCAGCATGCACCTCAAAACTCTTCCAGCCTCTACCCACTTACCAGTTCCAAAGGCACTTTGACGTAAGCAGATATTTGGTATAGCAACACCCCATTCTTTGTATCAAAGTCTATATTAGTTATCTCAAGTCGCCATAACAAAATACCATAGACTGGGTGGATTAAACACAACTTATTCTCCAGTTCTGGAGGCTAGTAAGTCCAAGACAAGATGACAGCCAACTCAGTTATCTGGGGAGGGTTTCTTCCTGACTGGAAGATGGCCACTTCCTCACGTGTTTCTTCACTTCTTATTTGCGCATTAAATCCACACTCATGACCTCGTCTAAACCTAAGTACCTCCCATCTCTAAATGCCCTCAGGAGTTAGGGGTCAATAAATGAATTGAGAGGGGGTGGTGGTACATTTCAGTCCATAGAAATTGTGACCTTGTTGAAAGCCATTAGATTGCAGGTAAGATTTGAGAAAAGATGGTTAACAGAAAGTTATGCTGTTTTTAAAAAGTAAATTAGCAGGCAGTCACTTTAAGAAGAAGAGGCAGTTGTTCATCTACCAGCCCCAGAGAACTGATATAAAGGATGTATGAGAGGAGCCAGTGAGTCAGGAGAGATTAATAATCCAGGAATAAGACAACATGAAGGAGAAATGCTGCAGCTGGGATGAGAGCAAGAATGAAGGGGAAAAGGTGGTCTGTAAAAGGAAGAAAAACAATGCTTTCTCTGAATCATCAATGAAGGAAAAGCTAGGAGCTGGCAAAGAGCAACAGTGCAGAAGCTCCTGTCTGTCTATCATAATTTTGTTTGGTAAATAAGGAAATAGTAACATATTCTGAGAATCAGAGAAAATATGAGACACAGAGAAGAGGTTTGAAGTGGCTCAAAGGAGGGACATTGTTCAGATTTCACTGTGTGCACCAGCAAAACAGTTGTCCATGGAGAGGAGAAAGAAAGCTCACAGGAGCCTTTTCATAAGGTAAAGAGAGTCAAAGAAAACTCAGGGACAGTATGAGACAGAAATCATAAACTTACAATTGCATCAAGTCATGTGAGTATTTTATTGTCCTCAAAAGCAGAGAAGCAGAGTAATTGGATATTTGGGTTCATCCAGGGAAAGGTGTTAGCAGTTATGTGAGACAGGAAGACAGAGGTCAGAAGAAAAAACAAACAAACAAAAAATTGTAAAAATACATGAATGTTAGAAGAAATACACGAATCTTTGAAATTCAGAATGATTGTGGATATTAACATGCATTTTGAAGTTGATTTATTCTTCAAGGGCTTTCTTACACATACATAGGACACAAATATGTCTTTCCATCTAAATATTTAAAAAATAAAGCCACCTTTTCCCAAATTGTATTATCAAACTTAATATCAAAACTTAAAAGTATTAGACTACAATTGTATGTGTGTGTGCTCAGTTGTGTTTGACTCTGCGACCCCATGGACTGGAGCCCACCAGGCTCCTCTGTCCGTGGGGTTTCCCAGGCAAGAATACTGGAGTGGGTTGCCATTTCCTTCTCCAGGGGGTCTTCCTGACCCAAGGATCAAATCCACGTCTCTCACATCTCTTGCATTGGCAGGCAGGTTCTTTGCCATTGTAACACCTGGGAAGCCCAATAATTGTATAGCAGCTGGTAAAGCTATATATTCTAAGATGATGAAAAAAGAAGAGTAACTTTTTAATCATATTAACTACTGACTTATTTTAACAATTTGGCTTCTAATAATTCCCTCTACATTTGTAGTTACAAATGATCTGTGTCTCCCACAGAATTTAATTTTTAATCATCATGTATTTTTAAATAGGAAAGGTTTTCATGTGTCACAATATACAACATTTAAATAGAAGGGCCTACATTAAGAAAACTATATGCCAATGAAGACCAAAAGCTACAGTACAATGAAGCAACACACACAAGCCAAGGAAATGAATATATGGATTGAAGGAAACCAGTGACCTTGGGTTCCAAATCAGTGGGTTTATTTTGCTGTCAGAGTAAATTAATTTGAATCATAACTTCTATAGTCCTTTGCAATTGTAATGATGTTTGGCAAAGTTGGACTACCTTTATATGGGCTCACAGTATTCAATTTCATTTTAAAACATCTAATGCATAATACTTTTATCTTTCATGACAAGACTTAGCTCAGTCTGAAATAATCACTGTATTAACATTTTTTATCCATTCAAATAGTCCAATTCATTATTACAAAAGCAGCAAGCTTCCCCAGCCTGTCATTAATTCCTACTGTTTTAATTACAAGAAAAAAAAAATCCTATGGAAGGCTTCTGTGGATAATGGCACTGTAAACACAATCTTATGCAAAGATATGAAAATCAAATGGAAGTTTTTTTTTTTCCTACATCGATATTCTGGTAGAAATAGCATATTTTTTGGCAAGAAATTAAAGTCTCAAAACATAATGGTGCTTTCTTTGAATTCAGTCACAAAGAGGCTGCTTAAAATTACATATTAATTTTGACTATTTGGAAACACGAAGGCTACAGTCAAGACCAATATTTTTATAAAGTAATTCTACATCCACCAGGATTTGACAGTTTTTTTTTTTACTCTTGTCTAACCAAACTTCATTTCTGCTTCAATATATTGCTATATTACACATAAATGATTATCAGAATCAAGAGATTTAAGTTATTCAAACTTTAAAATTCACACAGAAACAAAATCCAACTTTTGAGAAAAGCAATTAGTAAAATGTTTAAATCAGTCTTTCCAAAGCTGACTGCTTCATTTAGAATTTATGCTATGAGGGACATGGTAGGGTTGTAGGGTGAGGAGAAAACTCATAGTGTATATTTGTTTAGCCTTATTTTTATCATTATTATTTTTAACCTAAATCAAAATGTATAACTGAGGGAGACTCGTCTGAATTTTCCACCTCAAAGAATGTGAGTTTAAATTGAAACATTAAGAGGATAAGTAACTTTGGGCAAAATACTGTAGTAACTACTCACAATCTTCTAGAAGTGACTGGGCAATTGTATACATACATTTCCACTCAACAATACACACACACACACACACACACAGATACAATGCAGACTGTGACAAATGCTATAAAGGAGGTATGAAGACTTATGCTCACAAAGGGGTTAAAAATGAATTCTGAATGGAGAAATTCACAATGAGTACTAACAAAAATAAGATGAGTTATCCATCAAAGGATCAGTGATTCAGTGATGTCTGGAATTATTTTAGCAAAACTCTATGCTATTAAAATAAAAACTGCCTAATTACCCTTTTAAACCCAAAAATAGGTAAAATATTTTCTGTAGTAAGGAATCACTTTAATAAAATGTTTAAAATATGTATGTAGATCTGTGTTAGATTTCTTTTAGCATTTAGGCCATGTATCAAATATCTTCTTTCCAGTATGAGAGAGGTTAGTTTACTAAAAATGTACAGAACTAAGAATTGTTAGGTTAAAAGTTAAAAAAAAATTAAAGGCATTTTTCTACTCTTAAACAATATTTAAAATCTCTTTGGGCAAACTATAATATTTAAATAAACATATTGAATGCATTTCAGTTCTCCCAAATAAAAAGACCAGCCAAAAAATGTATTAACCACTATTCTATTTACAATTCTAGCATAAAATGTAATCATCTTTATGAACTAAAATTATTTCTATCTAGCCATTAATACAATTAGTACTTACTAGTTCACCTCATAATATAATTTGATAAAAATTTAAATTATTGATTATAACATTTCTGAATTTCTGTCAGAATTATTAGGCAGAAGTAGACAAAATTTAACTTAAAAACAAATTGTATTCTTACATTATTATAAAGTGAAAGTGAAAGTGAAGTCTCTCAGTCATGTCCCACTCTTTGTGACCCATGGACTATAGCCTACCAGGCTACTCCATCCATGGGATTTTCAAGGCAAGAGTACTGGAGTGGGGTGCCCTTTCCTTCTCCAGGGGATCTTCCTGACCCAGGGATCAAACCTGGGTCTCCTGAGTTGTAGGCAGACACTTTTACCATCTGAGCCACCAGGGAAGTCACATTATTATAAAACTGTGCTGAAATGCTTCAAATGGTAGCAGAATATTGAAACTGAGATGAAAATAAGATATTTCCTCAAGGATTTAAATTTTTTTTTTAAATCTAATATTTTATATTACATAGCCAAAGTTCAGCTACTATTTTCATTTATTAACATTTGAGTTAAGACATTGAGTTTATTATATTAGCAAACACTTACTCATTATAATATAACCATAAATTGAACTCTAACTCATGAATGTGTTAATTGTTCTTTCCTGTTGAGGACAGAAGCTTATATTCACTTTTAAAACTGAATAGACATAATTCATATGCAATTTAGATTAAATCTGAGAATGAAATAGAAAGCACACACACCATCTGTGAAGAAATATCCTCATCCCTAATTAATATGTATCATGTATTTTAGCCCATCTCATTACTAAAGACAAGTTATAAAATATAAAATTGGATTTAATAAAAGAAAGTCAATTTAATGGAAATGAGAAATTACCTATAGGGATATTGCTAATGTTGTCTACAATAGTCTACGGCTAAAGAAGGATAACTTGATTCCCATGTGAGCCAGAGAACTGGTTGTTAGTGTGCTTAGAAGAAGACAGGAAGGAGCCTCTATTGGCTGACTAGGGATGAATTATCATTCAAAAAGTGTTTACTGAGAATCAATTATATTCTAAGCACTGTGATAGAAAAGATTCACATAGTGGTAATAGTGGTTAAGTGATAAACACTGTTGTAAGTATTTTACACAACAACCCCCATGAATAACAGTAATATTTGTTTATTATTTTCACTTTACAGATGATGAAAATAATGTATTAATATTAAGTGATTTTCCTAATGACACACAGTGAATAACAGAGTTGTTGACAATTTGACTTTAGGTCTGTGGAATCTGACAAGTTTATAAGGAAGTCAATGTGCCTGGGCAAAAATAACGGGATGGCAACTTAGTGTGAGATAAGGCAAGAAGGGTATACAAAAGTTAACACACATATTTTCGATCTACTTTCAGGATTTTGACTTTATCTAAAGAGCAGTGAAAGTCACTGGGAGAAGGCTGGGAAGTAACATAATTGGAATCTATTTTGAGAAAATTCTATTGGCTACAGTGTGCAAGACTGATCAGAGAGGGAAGGTAAAAGTGAAAATTGGAGCTAAGAGGTTGTTTTATAGTCCAAGTGAGAGACGATGGCAGCTTTCACTAGGGTAGTGGTAGTAATGGTGGTAGATATGAAGAGGAGTAGATTGACTTGTAAGATTTTAAGAGCTAATATCAACAGTACTTAATATCAGATAGACTAGAAGCATGAGAGAGAAGTGTCCAAGGATAACTGCAAAGTTTTAGTTAGTGCTACTTACTGGATGATGATATATGCAGGTCTGGCTTTTACATTGTCTGGTTTCTGCTTAAACATCGCCTCAAAGAAGTCTTCTCCAAATGTTCGAACTAAAATATCATTCTCCCCTCTGTAAGTCTCTAAATCCTCACAGTACTCTATTTTTCTTCATAGCACGTATGACTACCTGACAGAATTAAGCACATTGCTTATTTCCTTGTGTGTTGTCTGTTTCATGAACTATAATGAAAGTACCATGAAGTCAGACAATTCGTCACTCATACTTAAGTTGTGGGCTTCCTAGGTGGAGCAGTGCTAAAGAATCTACCTGCCAATACGATAGATGCAATAGACATGTGTTTGATCCCTGGGTCAGGAAGATTTCCTGGAGTAGCAACCCACTCTGGTATTCTTTCCTGAAAAATTCCATGAACAGAGGAGCCTGGCAGTCCATGTGGTCACAAAGAGCTAGACATGACTGAACACTCACACACACACATTCACACATGCACAATTATGTTGTACTCTCTACCGTTTAGAACAGACCTTGCATGTCACAGATAGACAATCAATACCTATTTAATGAATAAATGAATGAATATGAGAGTCACCAGAAGATGTGGAATGGTTGAAGTTGTGGATATGGATTAGATTCCTTCACAGAGACCAATGAGAGAACACACATGTAAGCAAAAATAAGAAAAGCAAGGAAAGAAAATTGAAATGACAAAGTTAGGGGGACAGGAGAAAGTCCAACAAAGAGCATTTCAGTGAAAAATCCAGGAAAATATATAACTTAAAACTGAATGACTGATGATGTCAAAAGTCAGAATGATAATATAGGAAGAGGACCCAAAGACACTATTACAACTGGCACTTAGGATGTCAGTAGTAGTACTATTAAGTTTTGCTTAAGAACTAGGGACAGAAGACATACTGTAGTGGTTAGGAGAAGGAACTGGAGCTGAAAACGAGGAGACAGTAAGTTCAGACTAATTTTTCAAGAGATATGGCTATGAAATAATGAGTGGATACAGGGCACCAGTGAGGGATGGAGAGAAAAGGAATGTGAAATGAATTGTTATATAGGAGTTGATGCAGAACTCAGACATGTGTCTTGATGATGACAATCACGAGAATTTAGTCAAGAGCCTAGCAATGTAGAGGGACATATAGAACCTGGCATATATAAAGCTGGTTAAAACAGTAAGATCAAACTGAATGCAAGATTCTGCAAAGTTGTTCATTCCCTTTAGGTAATTGAAAGAATGTGTTCTAGATTCATACTACTTAAGACTAGGTAATAGTATCCTATTAGAAAGCAAAATTTGGAAAAAAGCTAGTTTTCAATAGTTTCAAGTGGTAGTTAGTGCCTGACTTAAGTGCCAGGCATATAAAAGTACTCATAAAATATTAGGTACTGAAAAAGTTATCAGAAGTAAACTTCTATTACTAGTAGACTTGCTTCTTTTGTCACACTATAGCCATCAAATTTTATTGGAAATAAAATTTTGGAAAGTTTATTTTTCATCTGTACTTCTTTTCTAAGTGGCATTCATCCCAAGAAATAGTTTCCCACCCATAGACTCAGAACCAAGCAAACATAAATATTTTTATTATTTACAATATAATTTATTATTATCTATATTAGAAAGGGGAAGACTCAAGATCTCTAAGATAATTGGAGATACCAAGGGAACAATTCATACAAAGAGACACAGTAAAGGACAAAAATGGCAAGGACCTAACAGAAGCAGAAGAGATTAAGAAAAAGTGGCAAGAATACACAGAAGAACTGTACAAAAAAGCACTTAATGACCCAGTTAACTACAATGATGTGGTTACTCACTTAGAGCCAGATGTCAAGGAGTGTGAATTCAAGTAGGCTTTAGGAAGCATTACTACGAATAAAGCTACTGGTAGAGATGAAATTCCAGGTAAGCTATTTCAAATTTTATAAGACGATGCTGTTAAAGTGCTGCCCTCATTATGCCAGCAAATTTGGGAAATTCAGCAGTGACCACAGGACTGGAAAGTTCAGTTTTCATTCCAATCCCAAATAAAGTCAGTGCCAAAGAATGTTCAAATTACTGCACAATTGTACTCGTTTCACATGCCAGCAAAATTATGCTCAAAATCCTTCAGGCAAGGCTACAGCAAGTATGTGAACCTAGAACTTCCAGATGTTCAAGCTGGATTTAGAAAAAGCAGAGGAACCAGAGGTCAAATTGCCAACATATGTTGGGTCTTAGAAAAAGAAAGGGAATGCCAAAAAAAACATCTACCTCTGCTTCATTTAGTATGCTAAAGCCTTTGACTGTGTAGATCACAACAAACTGTAGAATATTCTTAATGAGATGGGAATACCAGAGCACATTACCTACCTCCTGAGAAACCTGTATGAAGGACAAGAAGCAATAGTTAGAACTGGGCATGAAACAACAGACTGGTTCAAAATTGGGAAAGGAGTACATCAAGGCTATATACTGTCACCTTGCTTATTTAACTATATGCAGAGTACAACATGTGAAATGCTGGGCTGGATGAATCACAAGCTGGAATCAAGATTGCCGGGAGAAATATCAACAACCTCAGATATGCAGATGATTCCACTTTAATGGCAGAAAGTGAAGTGGAACTAAAGAGCCTCTTGATGAAAGTGAAAGAGGAGAGTGAAAAAGCTGGCTTAAAACTTAACATTCAAAAAATGAAGATCATTGCATCCAGTCCTATCACTTCATGACAAATAGATGGGGAAAATGTGGAAACTGTTAGATTTTATTTTCTTGGGCTCCAAAATCAATACGGATGGTGACTGCAGCCATGAAATTAAAAGACACTTGCTCCTTGGAAGAATAGCTATGACAAACCTAGACAGTGTATTAAAAAGCAGCGACATCACTTTGCCTACACAGGTCTGTCTAGTCAAAGCTGTGGTTTCTCCAGTAGTCATGTGTGGATGTGAGAGTCGGACTATAAAGAAAGCTTAGTACTCAAGAATTGATGTTTTTGAACTCTGGTGTTGGAGAAGACTCTTGAGAGCCCCTTGGCCTTCAAGGAGATCAAAGCAGTCAATCTTAATGGAAATCAGTCCTGAACATTCATTGGAAGGACTGATGTTGAAGCTGAAGCTCCAATACTTTGGCTACCTGATGCGAAGAGCTGACTCATTGGAAAAGACCCTGATGCTGGGAAAGACTGAGGGCAAGAGGAGAAAGGAGCGACAGAGGATGAGATGGTTGGATGGCATCACCAATTAGTGGACATGAGTTTGAGCAAATGCAGGGAGATAGTGAAGGACAGAGAGGCCTAGTGTGCTGCAGTTCACGGGGTTGTAAAGAGTTGGACATGACTTAGTGACTGAACAACAACAACAATATGATATTAGCCAAATTAAGTTATGGTAGGTAACTATTACCAGATAATTCTTTTGAAAATTTCCCTCATGTACTGTATGTTTCATAGTATAAGACTTTAATTACATTTCAAAGACATCATACTGATAGAGAACTTCATTGAGTTTTATCAAAAAATGATGTTAGGAGTAGTCATGTTAAAAAATTTCATATTTCTAGTAATAATTGTGAATACAAATAATTGAATTGACAAAGTTGTTCTGAACAATAAGTATGATTTCATCTCAAAAATAAAAGAGTAAATATGTCTCGCAGAATGATTTAATTTAGTTAGGAAGAAAATATTAAAAATTGAATTCACAGGACTTCCTCCTTCGCTTTTAATATGTTAAATTCATGAAGAGGATCTTCAATTTCTTTCCCCTAACACCAGATTGCACGAGAAAATTTGCAACCTAGCTTCCCAATGATTTACTGTTTCTTTATTAAAGATCATATATGCCTTTTAATTCAAGGTGCTTGGTAATGGTTTCAACAATGAAATGGTAACACTTAAAGAATGGGGCAAATTAATATTTGATTAAATAAAAAAATTACACAGCTGTCATTTAGTAGGCATATAATTAAATTCATTTCTTTAAAGAATAAAGTCTCCGAAGTCCTGAGCTCATCTTAAAAGAATATTAAACATACCAAAATAGTAGATATTACTTGGGGCTACTACACAGAACAATTCCAGAGAGTACTATTCACATAAAAATGTTTGTTTTATTTAATTTCACTGTATTTGCACCTCCTCTTGAAATTTCCCTGATGTTCCTCTTCTTACACTCTAGCACTCTTCAATATCTTTACTGATTAATTATCATTTAAAAGAGAGAGGAGAAAACTAGGAAAATTGAAAAGCATGTGAAAATTGATAGTGAACAATGAATTTTGACTGCATCCACTAGACATATTTTCAAATGGAAAACTCCAAGGTTTTCCTAACTGCTTTTCATGGCAATAGAGAGTTTCGGATCTTAACTTCATAGACATGTGTTATAAATCAATGCTATTATCTCATTCACAAGGAAATAGAAGACAGGCAGGCATGGATCCCAGGACAGTAGCTGTTCTTTGTTGTGCATCAGGCTAACTAACACTGGAAATGTGTCTGTGGCAACTAAACCATCTGTTCACTTGCTATTTGGTAGGGTTGTTTGTCTGCTTTAATGTACCTGTACATCCCATTTCACAAAATGTACTAGCATTGTTTCAGAGAACTGTCTAGGAACAAAATAGTAAGCCACTCAATTTCAATATTAGTTGTAGGAACAGTGATAATACAGAAACTGCACATATTCTCATATGTGAAAAAAGTCCAATAGTTAAGTATATAAATCCTAATTTTATTTGGAGTACAAATGTCTCCAAGTATCTTTTTTGAAAAGATTGCAAGTACATCTCCGGACATATATCTTTAATTATACTGTATAGATTTCCCACCATTTTCAACTAGTAAAATACATGCTATCAGCTTTTCAAAAATGGGGTTAATACTATATATGGGGTTAATATTATAAAGGGAGGTTAACACTATAATGGGAGGTTAATACTATAATAGTCTAGTATTAGAATAAATCTAGCCTTTTCTTGTTGCACTGATGTATTTTTTTTTGAACTGATGTATTTTTATTAAAGTTACACATTGACTACATATGTGAGATATCTTTCTTTAAGTATATTTGGGACCTGAGAATATTTATGTAGTGAATATAAATTATGACCTATTAGTACTTAAGAGCATGTGGCTAAAAGCTTATAAGGCATCAAACAGTAGAATATTTTAGTTATAGTTAAGACAGTTCAAAGTTGAAAATTCAGGTTGTTCTAAATCCATCTATTTGTTCACTTCACATCTCTCAGATAATAGCTTGGATATAGTATTTAGGAAATCAGGTAACCAATTCCACTGGTGCTAGGAGATCTCAAACACTGGTTATCAAAAACTAGAGCAGATGCATTTCTATCCTTTTTTTTCAGTTTAAATGTTTTTAAGGTGAAATTAGTTATTGCAAGACCCCCGAATTTTAAAGACCTATATGTGACAAGAGAAAGTTACAAAGGATGTCAGTCAAGGGGTTATTATTTTAATTTTGGACTTCACATCTCCTACATCCTGTTTTAATTAGGATCATTGCAATTGATGTTTTTTAGTGTCTGGAAATGAAGACCCATGAGAGCTCCATTAGCCTTCTTGGGATAACAAGCAAAGGTAATAACTTTTCCTATTAAGCAAACAAAGACCGTGGCCAACTCTCATTTGGCTTGTCAGTGAACCTTCCCGCCAGGACGGTTCTGCCTCTTCACTGTGCAAGTTGCTGGCTCGCTAGCTAGCACACAGGATATGCCGTCAACATTGCCTGCTGAGTTTTGAAACAATTACCTAAATAAAACCCTCTTCACAATTCTATGAGCCTTTCTTCTGCGGAATGTATCAGTCTTTGCTACTTATAGCAAAGAATGTGCTTTATCCTCAACGATGGTCCTTCAGTGTCTTTTTTATTTGTCTCCAATAAACCTCATTAGCACAATAGAACAGAAATTACTCTGCTTAGTATGGTCATCTATTTCAATAGCAAAGACTCTTGTCCACACAGATTTCATTTTTTGAGTGTGTGGAACAAAATTCAGCATTGCCCAATCTGCTACTATTCGCTATTGACTGCAAGCTGCAATTCTCTGATGGACTTAAAATAATAATTTCCAACCAGCTAATTTCAGAAGCTATTTCTGTAGGTAACCTAATAGACTTGTTATTTGGATGCCATCAACACTTAAATATTCATATTTCATGCATTTCGGGGGACAATGGATTCACAGGAGTGCTTGGCCACTCTGAGCAGTAGATGGCGGCACTGTTCAACTGTCTTGTTTTTGGTTTTGGTTTGGTTTGGTTTAATTCGGGTTTTTTGTAAGTTAAAATCAGTTTCTTTATCATCAGGGGAAAAAAAAAAAGAAAGTTTCAAATGGTCACGGACCTACATACAGAACTCATATCGATTTCTAATGATTTGGGAGTACATGTTAAATTATTAACTGAGACTCAAAATCACAAAACCAGTTCATATTATCATGCTTTTTTATATGTGATCTCTTTGTTTTGTCTTTTTTTGTGTTTGAAGTAAAATATGAAAAAAGTGAAATATGTCTACATGTGAATTTCTCTGAAATTAATGCTTCTATATATTTAGTTGTTGCCAGTTTCAAGATAGAGTTCTTTCTGAGTTACTAGTAATGAACTGGCTTTGAGTGATTTTTAAAGAGTAGCTGAAAGTGTCAGCCAGCTCTTAGAAAAAAATTCGGTTTCTTGAAGTATCAGGCACTTAAACAAACGATGATTTGCTTGTTTGTTTTACTCAGCATCACACACACACCCCCCCCACCCCACCCCACACACTTGTCAGTTGCTAAGTCGTGTCTGTCTCTTGCCAATTCCTCAACTGTAGCCCCAGGCTCCTCTGTCCATGAGATTTCCCAGACAAGAATACTGGAGAGGATGCCATTTCCTCCTCCAGGGGATCTTCTTGACCCAGGGACTAAACCTGTGTCTCTTGTGTCTCCCACACTGGCAGGCAGATCTTTATCCCAGAGCTACTTTATATGCCTGCAATTCAAATGTACATTTGTGATAAGTTCATAAAGAGCATGTATTTGTGAAACTACCTATGATTACTGAGAAATTTGATGTAAGATTCTTTAAGTTTCATATTTTTTCATTTAAGTGAGTGATACTAATAGATAGCTACCTCAAAGGTTTGATATGAGAACTGAACAAAGTATACTATACAGAACAGTCTGTCATCAGAATAACTCTTATCATTTTATTAGTTTATTCTTATCTTTTCAGTATGCAGTAATCTAGTCAAACAACATAAGGACACCATATATGATTTTGTATTCCTAGACTTAGCATGATGTCATATACACTTTAGGCATTTAATGAATATACAATAATAAAAAATGCAAAATTGAGTCTACAGTGTAAATAAAGCAGGTCAATCTGCTAAAGTAAATACAAAAATACATCCATTCATTCAATATTCAGTAAGGTCCTCATGACTGAACTCATATTCTAGCATATAAGGCAGAAAAAATAAATAACATGTATACAAGATTTATATCAGTGTTTGCCAGTGGTTTAGTATATATGTAAAATATTCATATAATCTCACAAAGGTGATAATTTACATGTGATACTTTATTATTTATGAAGCTTTTATAAACATACATATTTTCTCATTTAATCTTTGTATTTATTGAATTAAAATATTTAATACTGAGGAGCCTGAGATTTAGAGAATTTAAGAGGCTTAATAGAGCCAAGCACTGTTCTAAACCATCATCTCTTCATATTACATCATGTGAAAAGAACCTGTAGAAGCAATCAGTTCTGTACTAACTTGACAATACATTATTCTTATATTAAGCCTATATGATATACCTAGATTAAATGGCTTGAAATTGTCCATTAAAAGAGAAGTCTTTATTCGTTTTCTTTTTGATGTCATAGATTAAATCACATTTCACAGACTATCTCTACTTATAAGTCTTGCCTTCTGTATTTGACTGAATTTAGCGTATATGTTAACGTATATGTTCGGAGAAGGCAACAGCACCCAACGCCAGGACTCTTGCCTGGAAAATCCCATGGACGGAGGAGCCTGGTGGGCTGCAGTCCATGGGGTCGCTAAGAGTCGGACACGACTGAGCGACTTCACTTTCACTTTTCACTTTCATGCATTGGAGAAGGAAATGGCAGCCCACTCCAGTGTTCTTGCCTGGAGAATCCCAGGGACGGGGGAGCCTGGTGGGCTGCCGTCTATGGGGTCGCACAGAGTCGGACACGACTGAAGTGACTTAGCAGCAGCAGCAGCAGCGTATATGTTAATCATTGTAGAGACAGGTAGAAGGAAGCAATCATAGTTGTTATCGTTCTCACTAAGACTGTCACTGAGGAACTATACAATTACTCTAACTGCCACTTATCTAGAGAGATAGGAATGCTGCTGCTGCTGCTAAGTCGCTTCAGTCATGTCCAACTCTGTGAGACTCCATGGACAGCAGCCCACCAGGCTCCTCTGTCCATGGGGTTCTCTGAGCAAGAATACTGGAGTGGGCTGCCATTTCCTTCTCCAGAGGTAGGAATATGTAACATCGAATCTTCCAGGTTAGAGCTGAATCTTTAATAAGAGTTAACGGGCAGGGGCCATCACTGTGTCAACAACTACTCTTGAATTCTGCACTGAGAGATTAAGGTCCTGGAAGAAGAACATACAGATCCAGCCCACAAGATTAATTTAAGGTTAAACTCACAAGGAATGTAATATGCCTTTTCTTGCTCACAATTCTCAACTATAGATTTCAAGAATTAGATACAGTCAAAGATGATTGAATTTTTATGATTTGGGTTTTACTCCTAACCTTTTGTCTTCCTTATTGAAGTATTGTTGATTTACAATATCATATTAGTTTCACGTATATAGCATAGTGATTAAATACTTTTTCATATTACACTCCAATATAAGCTATTACAAGTTAATGGCTATAATTTTCTGCTATACAATGTATTGTTGCTCATCTATTTTATACATAGCAGTTTATGTTTGTTAATTCCATACCCCTAATTTCTTCCTTCATCATTCTCTCTCTCCTTTGGTTGCCGTGCTTGTTTTCCAAAGTTTGTTTCTGTTCTGCATAGACAATTCATTTGTACTATTTTTTAGATTACATATATAAGTGATATCATATAGTATTTGTCTTTTCACATCTGACATTTCACAAAGCATAATATTCTCTTGATCTACCACACTACTATAACTAAGAATTTTGTTATTTATATGGTTAATGTTCCATATATATATATGTTCCATGTATATACATATATGGGTTGCTTCCATGTCTTGGCTATTGTAAACAGTGCTGCTATGCACTTTGGGGTGCATTTTCCTAACATTCTTAAACCAAAATTATAGCAACTACTATAATAGCTTTTTATGCCATTGTTATTGTTTTTAAGTTGCTAAGCCTTTCCAACCTCATAGACTGCAGCACACCAGGCTCCCCTATCCTCTACTATCTCCTCAAATTCACTCAAATTCATGTCCACTGAGTCTGTGACTGCTAGAGATAAAATCACCAGTTAGAGGAGAAAATGATTCACTGGGAATCTTATGTTAATTTACTAAACCTCACTTAACTCATGTGTACTTCAGATCCTTTTGCCTCCCTATCTTCCGGGTCTTTAGCATGTTTTTGATTCTGGCTCCCACTAAGTGACTAGCTCCATGTGGACTTCAGTCAATTTCATATGAAACAACCAGAAAGGGCTTTTTATTTTCATCCTTACTCAATATCAATTCAGTCGCTCAGTGTGTCTGACTCTTTGTGACCCCATGGACTGCAGCACGCCAGGCCTCCCTTTCCATCACTAACTCCTGGAGTTTACTCAAACTCATGTCCATTGAGTCAGTGATGCCATCCAACCATCTCATCCCCTGCCATCGCCTTCTCCCACCTTCAATCTTTCCCAGCATCAGGGTCTTTTCAAATGAGTCAGTTCTTATCATCAGGTGGCCAAAGTGTTGGAGTTTCAGCTTCAACATCAGTTCTTCCAATGAACATTCAGGACTGATTTCCTTTAGGATGGACTGGTTGGATCTCCTTACAGTCCAAGGGACTCTCACTGTATACCTCTCCACATCCTGGGGAGTCCCTGTTGACACTCAGGCTATAAGTCTTGCACAGTTACCCAGCCAATACAATCAAAAGAACAAGGGAGTTAGCCTACTGGATTATGAGACTTTGACCAATGAGATACAGGATATTGTGAATAAACTCCTCTGCTTTTACCCCCTCAGAGAGTCTTTCTGGAGATACGATCATTCAGATGACAGAAAGACTACTCCAGAGGTCAACAGATTTCCCTGACTTCAGCTTTCCTGAGATTTATGTCCCTAAAAAGGACATAAACTTTTGCTTCAAAATTTGCTTTCAGAAAAACCCAGGCTAAAATACACAGTACTAACAAAATAGAAAATCCAAACCAAACACACAATGAAATCCCTCAGCCATCACCAATACTTGCAGAATCTCCTGCAAACATTGAAATGAGCAAAGATAGTTTTCTACCACTCTAAAAAAGGCATGAAGAGTTGTTATTGATTCAACCAAATGTTCTGAAATATGAGGATTTTTTTCTCTCTTTTTCCCATACACAATAATAAAATGATTAAAATATAATCTTCTGAATTTGAGAATTTGATTTTGTTTATAAATGTATTTCATAAGAACAAGCTGTAATTTAGGGGGAAAACACCTAAATCATGTTTTATTAAAAAATTACTAAAATGGTCTGCCTCTTACTGAAGCTTCACATTACCTCAAATAATTGATTATTAACATGTATATCCTAAATGAGCATGTATCAGTGTTCAAAGCATGTTGAAATAAAAAAATATTTATTTCTGTAGTAATTTACAGCCCAAATTGTTTCAAGATTCAGGACTGAACTGAAGTTATATCTAGTACAACTAAGTAGGAAAATGCCATTGTCAACAAACTACCTCCTTGCGCTTTCTCTATTTGAATAGCCTATATTAATTTTCTCTTGGAGAAGGAAGTGGCAACCCACTCCAGTGTTCTTGCCTGGAGAATTCCATGGACAGAGAAGCTTGGCAAATTACAGTCCACGAGGTTGCAAAGAGTCAGACAACTAACTGACTGAGCAACTAACGCACACACACACATTATTTTTCTATCAAGAATGGTAATCCCACTACTCTCCTTCTATGAAAATGGAAGAAATTCAAAATAAATAATTCAGGCACATTTATCCATGGGGGAAAAAAAAAACTTTATAATATTCAGCTTATCTCATGGTTATTCCTATCTTAGAATGAACATTGAGTTGAACCACTATGAATTAGCCAAATTTTAAATTTCCATTTATTACACTCCACATTATACCCGTTAATATACATACATGTACATACTTTTGGAATATGGTTAGTAGTCAAAGTCAAGTAACAGGTTGAGAGAGATGAGCAAAAGAAATATAAATTTTAATTGCAGCTTTAGTGGAAGTTGAAAAATAAAACAAAGAGCTCCACTTTTTCTAGAAGTCCCTTGTTTCTGAAATCTCCATAATAACTATGTTTTTCATGATCTTCTCACCCAATTCCTATCAGCTTTCTAGGAATGCTTAAAATTACCAACACCACTATTATAAAGAATTACTTTTCAAATTTCTAAATTACTTTTTATCATTAGCAATCAAAATGAATAGTGTAGGCCTCACCATCTTCTTCCTGAGGCTATATTTCTTTATCTTCTTCCTGAGGCTATATTTCCTTTAAGTCAAATATTAATACTTTTTCTATTGCTGATAATGATCTTCTAATTTCTACTGAACTGTAATTACCTTGAAAGAACTAACAGATTTATCTTTATAAAATTTTAAGTGTTCCACACAGCCGCTTGAATAAAAGAGATCAACAAGTATTTCCTGGATGAATGAATGTATCTGTGTTTAATCTTAACCGCTGCATTTCTAGAACATTAATTTCTTAAAATTGGTTAATATCATTATTAAATCAAAGTTAATATCATTATTAATAGCAAATTAATAATTAATTCATTATTAATTCATATTATTGAACATCTCTATAATATAATCACTATAAAACAACTGGGTACAGACCATGCAAAATTTAAGCATAGTTACTATTTTAAAAACCAGGTAATACAGTTTCCAAATATGCATATTTTGTCAATAGAATCTTTGTCCTGGCAAAATATCTGATTAAACAAGTTCAAGTCATTCACTTGTATTATGTGTTGTGAATAACTTCTTATATTTCAAGTTGCCATGTTGAAAAATACTGTGAGGGACAGGCTTTCTATATAACTGATACAATTACATATTCAAGGGAGTAATTCTGTCTTTTTTTTTTTTTTTTACAATTTTCTTTCATTTTTTTTCATTTCCATGTTACTTGAATTTCTACAAATTTTTCGTATAAAATAAAATGTTATACCCAGAACACATGTTAAACCCAATTTGGAGACTGTGAAACTTTCTTTAAAATAACCAAAAGGAAACACTGAATCTTAATTTATGTTATTGAAATCTCTACCGAAGTCCTTGATCAGGTGTATTGCTCATCTTTTCCTTAACTCCTACTCTACTCCATCTTAGAAAGTAAAAAAAAAAAAAAAAAAAGAGGCACAGGAAAGCTCTAATCCAATAATATGGTTTATATTAGAGATCTAGTACTCATTTTGTCTCCTTGAACTAATACTTCTAGAGGTTGTAGGGCATCCCTGCTTGAGATTAAGTCAACCTATCTGTATATTTTTAAGAGATTAAAATTTCATTATTGTAGTTTTAAAGATTACTTTAAGAAAAAAACAAATAAGTCACTTTTTTTTAAAGTCAGAAACGTAAGGAAATGCTTCTTTTAGTGGGTGTTTGTATTATGAATACTAATGAGGTGAATGCAGAGCAATGTCAGAGGAATTCATTAAGGTAATTTCTTTTTCCTCTTGTTTTCCTTTTCCATAGTAGTTCATCTTTTCAGTATCTGGCTGGTAGGGATTTCTTTGTTAACTACTTTGAATTGAGAATAAAGACACAGGTACTGATCAAATACATCATATGTGATTTAGGAAAATGTGTTAAGAATGGGAATGGCGAAAGGAGGCAAGAAAAAATAACCATGGACATTAAATCCTCAAATAAAAGAAAGACAAGCAGTACAAAATTGTGGGAAAATAGGCTAAACAATAAAGAAACCAACTAGGCAGAGGTTATCTAGAAGGATAATTTATTAAATGAAAGAGTAATTAAATGGAGAATTTTGAAGATGAGAAAAAGGGGAATGGTAACATGTTTTTAAGGTACTCTGAGACAACCATTTTACAAATGATTTTATATAGCTTTTTTACTTGCAAATGGAAACACAATAAACAATGAGGATATAAAGTAAATGAAGGTATGTTTTAATAAGGGAGTGGGGTTATCTATGACAATCAGCAGGAAAGCCCAGCTAACAGGAGGTCACAGAAAGCATGTTTCATGGAATCCAGAAAGTGGAAGAAGAAAAGGATTTTTCAAAGGAAATGACTGGTGAATCAAGACCCCAAAGAGATAGTATATTGTTTAATCTAGCTTGTTCTAGCTTTTACTTTGTAATGGCTTCTCAGCTTTCTTGAAAAACAAACTGGCATTCTTGAAGTATGCAATTGCCTTAGTATCCTCTTCTAAAAGACAATCTTTTGTAACAAGCTATTAATTTGAGGGAAAAGTATTTTATCAAATTTACATTCATTTTAGTCTATATGTATTTTTGATTTTTGACCCCAAATTATAATTTAAAAACCAAATATGATTTTTGTTTTTCTTCAATCCAACCCCAAACTATATTTTTTAGATTTCTTTTTCTTTTTAAGAAGAAAAAGATAATGTATCTACAATCACACCAAAATTAAGTTTGACATAAAACAATTTGTTGCTCCTTGGGGATAAACTACCATAGAAGTATTCAAAGAATTGATGCTTTTGAATCGTGGTGCTGGAGAAGACTCTTGAGAGTCCCTTGGACAAGAAAGAGATCAAACCAGTCAAACCTAATGGAAATCAATCCTGAAAGTCACTGGAGGGTCTGTGACTGAAGCTGAAGCTCCATTACTTTGGCCACCTAATGCAAAGAGCCAATTCATTGAAAAAGACCCTGATACTGGGAAAGATGGAGGGCAGGAGAAGGGGGCGACAGAGGATGAGATGATTGGATGGCATCATGAACTCAGTGGAAATGAGTGTGACCAAACTCTGGGAGATAGAGGAGGACAGGGAAGCCTGGTGTGCAGCAGTCCATGGTGTCGTAGAGTTGGACATGACTTAGCAACTGAACAGCAACAGCATGGCTTGTTTCAGGAGTAGTTTACCCATTCTAAAATTATCTTAGGATAAAGAGTTTCTGGGGTCAAGGGCTCAGATGGAATCTGCTCTTTAGTTACATGCTGTGATACCCTTGCTTGAAGATGATTCCAGATCAGAGAAAGGAACTAGGAAACCCAGTGCTTTTCTGGGTCATTGATAATTCTTCATCTTAAAAAGCAGAATATACGTGTGTTTTTTTTTTTTTCTTTTATTCAAGCTAAGGATTCCTGGTTGATATTCCAGCAGAGGTTGTTCATGTACAAATTGCTAAGTTATTCATTTGATTAAGAATGCTAACTTAAAGCTGATGTGTGGATTCCACACATGCACCTCAGAGACTGCAAATATTTCTTCCTGGGGTCTTATGGAGAGCTTCTAAGATGCTAGATCAGCCTTAGTTTGCAGAAGCACAGTCTCTTCATAGCTTCATTAACCCAACTGGAAGTGGGCCTCATTTAGCATTACCCAGATGGTAAAATTGAGCTGATTATCTGAGCTCTTTGAAATCTGAATTGTGCTAATGGGTCAGGCAGTACTTCACACAGTTTAGTGGACCTAGGATGCAGCTGGGAGCAATTGAAAATGCAGATTATATGACACCACTCCCAACGATTCTCACTCTCCAGATCTGGGTTAGAATCAGCATTTTAGCAAGTACCATCCCACCTCCTCTGTCAGCCTTTTCTAGAAGTTGAATAGGTTAGAGGGCCCTTCAATCAAAGGTGGTTTCTCCTTTCATTCAAAGCAAAAGTGAAAAGTCCTCCAATGACACCCAGGACCCTATCTGATCTAGTCCTCAGTGCCTCTCTGACCTCATTCTCCATCATCCCCCATCACTCTCTTTGTTCCAGCCACACTGGCCTCTTTGATGTTCCCCAAACATGCCCCCAACTCATGGATTTTGCATTTGTTCTTCTTTCTGCTCATGGACTCTTTCCCCAAATATCTGCATGTCTGTCTTTCTTATTTTAAGTCTTATCACATGTCACTTTTTCAGTGAGAAAGAGTGCCCACCCAATTTAAAACTGTACCCCCTTCTCTATGTTCCTTCTGCTTTTCTTTCCTTTATTTGCTCCTGAGCACTTATCTTATTAATTTTTTATTTCTCTGAGAAAAGATAAGCTCCACAAAAGCAGGAAATTTTTGGTTTGTTTTGTTCACATCTATAACCCCAGCACCCAAGCCAGTGCCAGGAATATATATAACAGGCACTCACCAAATATTTATTGAGCATATGAATTAATGATGAAATACTGCATGGAGTTACACACTACTGTGGCCTCACAAACAACTGGGGAATATCCACATAGGCTCTTTTGTCAGAAAAAGATCTTTACAGGTATGACTAGAGTTCTTAAATTTCTACGATCTCAACAGCAACTAATAAAAGCTCAAAAGACAGTATATAAATGACAATATGCATTTTGGAGGATCTGATATGTATGGTAGGCTGATATTTTGCCAATTTGTGCTGGTGGCTAAACATATTGTGGTTAATGCAGGACAGCAGCACCCACACCATCGTTCAAGTCAGAAAAGCTATATTTGAGTCAGCTCTGGCTTTCATATCTGTGTTGTTTTGGTCGAATCATTTAAGGATTCCATTTATTCAGTATATTATCTCATATATTACCTCACTGGTGCATGTTCCCTTCATCTGCAAAAAGACAACAAACAGCAAATGATCCTCCCACCCTACAGACTCATAAGATTTAACATGAGAAAAGCATTTTTATACAATAAAATATTATATAAGAATAAAGGGGTTTATACTTGTCTTTCACATTTAACATCTTAACCTGATGTGACTGAATGTTACAGTGGGGGGCTCTTCATGAACTCACTGTAGCATGGAGCCCCACACTGACTCAGCTTGGCCAGGAGACATGCTTTAGCCAATGGGGTATGAGCGAGCATGGAGCATGATGCAAGCACAGGCGTGATAAGCACTTGGAGCCTGGAGCTTACACTCTTGAAAGCCAGATATCATGCTACAGAGAAGGTGGAGCTAGACTCTCCAATCAGGAGAAACCATATAGGAGAAACTTATATGGACAATACGCACTGGAGGGTGAGAGGCTCTCTTGGATATTCTGGGCCCAGCTGAGTTCCAGTTGAATGCATTAGGGGCCTCAGACACACCACGTGAAGTGGAGGCACTTTCTAGCTGAGCCCAGTCAATCAAGAAACCTAATGACCTGCTGTTTTAAGTTATTAAATTTGGGGATGAATTATAATATTGAAACCCTGAGGTTTCTGAAAATGACATCATGGCCCCCAAATTGGTTTCCATGGCAGGAATTCTAACACTATATGAAGCAATTGGGGAAGAGCAACTGGGGAAAAATCCTGAAAATCAAATCAGACATTCACCTCTTTCACTTCTGAAAACTAAATGACAGCTAGCACATAAGCTATTATTTATTCCTATGAGAAAAGAGCCCTAAATGGAGTAATTTATGTAATTCACAATAAATTGGAAAACTTGTTGAACAAACAACAATAAAGTAGAGTACATAGAGACTTCCTATCTGATTTTTCTAAGACTTGCCAACTGAGAGTAGCTGACCAACTACAGAATGACTTTGAATTTTTCTTCTGTAACTTAGAGTGATTACTTCTTGGCAGGAGCCTATTGTTGATGATTAGCACTTCTTAAAAGGAGCAAATCCCCCAGCAACTTCCAGATTTAACAGTGGGGATCTGCACCTTGGTTAATGTCACATTGCTGGAATGTCAACTGGGGTCTTAATTGGTTCTAAAGCTAAGTTCAGATAATCAAAGGTCAGACCCTTTTGCTTTGTGTTAGTAGGGTCCTATTTAGAAACACTTTGTCTAGTGATTGGCTAAAGGGTGGAAGCAAGGTAGTGAAGTCTCAATGAAAGTACAGAAAGTCACAGGGCATTTTTATTGTCATTCTGTGATAAATGTTCTTGGCTCAAAACAGCTCTGACATTCTTAAAAGAGATATTGCTAACCCTTTACTTTAAATCTGTATCCTCAGAATTGGCATTGTTGTTTAGCACAATAGCTTTCACTTTCTAAGCACTAAGGTTTAGAAGCCTTTCTGTGTGAGGTACAAGGTGTCTTCCTACTACAAGGAAGTAACATGTTTTCATTTTCTGGTTTTTCTTTTTTTTTTTAAACCAAGGAACATATTTGATGATGGAGTGAAATATGAATGGGCTTCCTTTTCCAAATTTGTGGTTAACATCCTTGTTATTGTCAAGGAATTCAAGACTCAGAGGAGTAAATTTTAGTTGAATCTAGGACAGCCTGCCAGAATAGTTTCTTTGGTACTGGCTTATATGTGACAGATCTGAGCTCCAACAAAATTTCAAAATATAAGAAAACTGAATGCACTATTTCTAAAATGTTCCATGGTTCAGGGGGGAAAAAAAGACATACCTGTCACTATCTAGTGCTTTTAAATTTCTCATGGAAGCTCAGTGAATCCTTAAGTAGAAGAAAAAAGTGAGGGGAAATGCTAGGGTTTGAAAGTTTTTGAGGTAACTGAAGGGTAGCAGAATGAGACACCCCTAAATATGCCACTTAGGCATTAGGCTATTTTGAGCTGTAAAGCACTCGGAAAATAGCAAATGCAGCAAAACACTTTCTTCTGAACTCCCCTTATCTACCTAAAGATAACTGTCCCCAAATAAACTCATCCTTATCAGGCCCCTCCCCAGGAGCTGCATCAACTGGGGAAGAGTAACTTGTCACAAGAGAGGAGGCTAGACATCAACACCACACACAGACTTTGTCACAAACCATCATAACTCCCACTTCCTCTCCCATAGAGCCCACCCATCTTTCCTAAAAGTTATTTCCTCTCCCCTATGAGGCCTATAGGGCTTTCCTGGCGGCTCAGTGGTAAAGAATCCATCTACAATGCAGGAGACGCAGGTTTGATTCCTAGGTCAGAGATCCCCTGGAAAAGGAAATGGCAAACCACTCCGGTAATCTTGCCTGGGAAATCCCATACATAGATAGAGGAGCCTGGCGGGCTACAGTCCATGGGATCACAAAGAGTCAGATGTGAGTGAGCAACTAACAACAACAAACGAGGCCTATAGACCCTTCCCCTGTCAAGATGGTATTTAATCTTGAATGCTAAGCCTCACTGGGCAATTATTCGTTATTTGCTGGGTATCTCCTATGTACTCATGATGTATACATGTGGATATACCCCTGGTTTTTTTTTTTGTTAATTTGTCTTTTATTACTGGGGTCTTAGCTAGGGACCCTCAGAAGGGAAAAAAACTTATTTTTCTCCCCTAAAAACTCAATTCTACACAAAGTCATTGAACAAAAGTAGACCAATTCTCAGGAATCTATGAGGACCTCTAAATGATAGTGCTCAAAAGTAAGTACAGTGTTGTACTGATGTAAAATTTCCACAGTATAAATGGCAATATGTCACTTTTCCCCTCTGTCTCACCATCTCTCATCAGCATTTAAATAAATACAGATTGTTTTTCTTTATTAAATGTGTAAAAGTGCAGTATTATAAGGTACCTCAGGACTTCTTTCTTGAATTAAAAAATAGTGGCTTTTTTTTTTTTTTCATAATGGATGATATAATACATACGGCTGGGTTCTGCAAATACGCAACAGACTGGATCCCAATGTCCATGTTAGTAGCCATCCTAAAAGTCCTTCCTTTAGAGTAACAGAATTCCCAAATATTTCCTATGTGCCTACTTAATTCATTAGAAGGACCTAGTTTAATTTTATAGCAGCATACCTCTTTCAAAGAAAGTAAAAACAATTATGAGAAGACTAAAATTTTCTGTAGCAGAATGAACACTGGATTGGGTATGGTTTTTTGTACTTATTACATCTTGTCCCACTTCCACTCGCCAGTTTCCTCATCTAAAACATGAAAGTGTTAGTATCTATTCTATCTACCTAGTAGGTTTGCTATGAGGCTTAAGTTAGGTGATGTTTGCAAACATGACTTGCAGAAGTACAAAACAGCATACACATGCACAGGCTTCCTACTAGATGTGTTTTTAGTAAGAGTTAATCTAATTTGTTTTCTATATCAAGCCATGCCCACTTGTCTACATGCTCACAATTCTTCTACCTGTCCACGAAGTGAAACTTATCCTTGGGGGGACCTGATGGAAACATCTTCCCTGGAAAATATAAACCAAAAAGAATATATTCTAGCCAGAATGAATTTCATATCTAATATAGAGTACCTGGAGGTCGTGAAAGGACCGTCATTATCACACTAAATATCCTTGTAGCTCATATGACTAAAAACAGCAGAGGAAAGGTGAGGCCATACTGGGGGAGAGAAGCTGTAAGCCTACCCCTCTTTCACCTTCAAGATACTAAAAGATGCTCTCCAGATAAAAACAAGTACATAACCCTCTGTCACCAGTCAGGAGGTATAGTGATTCACCAAATACCTGTGAACACTGCACTAATCTGTCTCTTAGCTTGTATGGAAAAGTCATGAATTACTTCCTCTAGGGGAAACCTGAAGGAAAGATCTAAGGCCACTTCCACACTCAAATTTTAAGCAGCTGCTGACAAACACCCAGAAGAAGAGAATGGGGTAAAGCATGCAGTGTCAAGTGGTTGGATCATAGCCAGGAAAAGATGCAGGTTCATACACAAGCAGACTTTTGCACGCCTACAGCAATGTCATCTTTAGTCTTTGTGTAAACCATTTTTGGGATAATAAAGAGCAAGGAGAAAGAGACAAAAGAGACAAAAAGAAAGAGCCAGTGTCCAGTCATGAAAAGCTGTACATAGGCGAGGATTTCTAACACACTTCTGTGAACCCACACAAACCACAAGGCTTCTGTGGACAGAGGGACAGAGAAGGAATGAAAGCACAGCCAGGGACTAGGTTCTGCTCAGAGAAGATTAGATCAAATGCTCGCCTTCACGAAGGGGAGACAGCACAGTGAGGTGGCTGAGTGTGCGAGCCCACGTGGGGGTTTTCGGCTGTGGCGTGTGAGGCAGGCAAGAACCTGTTCAAAGGATGGGGGCGGTCTGACAGAGACCAGCACTGTACATGTAGAAAACCTGGAAGTTACAGACACAGACGTGTTTGATTTCCAGAAAAAGTATGCCTCTTGTGACACAAAGGGATGGGAGGCATGCTCCCAAATCTACACACATCATCTCCAATGAGATTATTCTTCTTCGGACTTTGAGCAAATACGAGTGACAAAGAACAGCAGCAGTGTTTGAGGCTTAAGAAGAAACAAATATAAACAGGAAAAAAATTAAAGTGGGATTCATATTTTACCTCCCCTCCCCAAATATCAAATGATAAGAATAGCACAGTGGTGTTTTTATTATTACCCTGGGAAAATACCTGCCTCTGGGTAATTTGACTCCGTATGAGAATAACAACAAAATCACCACAAAAACCCAGCATACCCTTTTACAAAATATATATGTATATATTCTTCCGCTAAAAAAAAACAAAACCTGAAAGATGGTGAGTCCAGTGTTTCATGTACCGCGTTGTCAACTCATCTGGCGGAGATGAGAAAGCTGACAGCCCTCTGGAGGGCTTGAGCTGAGGCTGTGTGCAGAAGTCTGGAACGGCAGAGACCTGATCCTGCATGTAATCAGACCAAACAGAGCTGGGAGGGAAATTCGGCTTGCAAGCCCCCTCAGACAAAGAATCAAGCCGCCAGCTGCCTGCCTGTCATGCTTTTACTTTTACCTTCCTCTTCAGTGGCCTTCCTTTTCTGATATCGTCAGGGAGAACTGAAAAGGCTGCAGTGTCTTACAGTTAGGTCAGCAGCCACGTAGGTCACAGTGTAAATATATTCAGTTATTTATCCATTTATTCAACATTTATCAAAAGCTTGCCATGCACCCGGAGCCGAGCAAAGTGTTTGGGATGCAAGGATAAACAAGACACACTTTTCACTAGAGAACCTTCACAGCTTGATGGGGGAAGTGGAGACGTGTATGTACCAACCTCCATGTGTATGTGGTCATGCAGGTACATTGAAAGCCAGCTAAAACCTCTTGCCACAAACATTTCAGTGCAAACAACAAACTACAATTAAAAATACTTATCTTTACTAGTTTATCTTTTCTTTCTTGGACATGGTCAATTTTTAAAATTTATTTTATATTCAACTTTTTATATTGTGTTAGAATATCCCTGATGGCTCAGACGGGTAAAGAATCCACCTGCAATGCAGGAGACCTGGGTTTGATCTCTGGGTCAGGAAGATCCCCTGGAGAAGGGAATGGCAACCCACTCTAGTATTCTTGCCTGGAGAATTCCATGGACAAAGGAGCCTGGTGGGCTACAGAGTCAGACATGACTGAGCAACTAACACGTTCAAAGCCAATTAACAATGTTGGATGCATGTATATGTATGGCCAAGTCGCTTTACTGTCCACCTAAAACTAGTTTCTTTATCTTTAAAGCTTGAGGAAGATCTCCAGGAAAAGATTTGGGTCTCATACATAAGATTGGTTAGGCATGAAAGTCTTTTTAAACTAAAAAGTTATAAAAATGGGTTTAGTGAACTAGGTGTAAATTGGAGTCTCTGTCACATCTAAACCACATCTTAGTCATATATAAATCTTTCTCATGCAAATATAACTGGGGTACCCAGCTCTGCATTCTGGGAAGGAGTATAATTGCATACTTGCTCCTTTCTTTTTAAAAACAGGAAAGGGTTGAGTAGAACAAAGACATTGCTCTGGCTGCTTCCCAGGGGGAAACAGTCAACCTTAAGTGTGTTTAAGTAGTCTTGGGAGGGAGGCTCAAGTGTTAAATCATATAATTTTATTAAGAGAGATACCTGAGGAGCTGGGGAATTCTAGCTATAATCATATACTTGAAAAGGCAAGGAACAAAGCACAAGTACTTTTCCTCCTTTTATTTAAAACATAAAACATTTATAATTAACAATTAATTCCTCCTCAAGGCACTTACTGATTTCTTTTTAAAAAAAATCACCATTGTGGTTTGCTGCAGCAATCAAAAAGTTCACATTCAAATAGGAAGAAGTACTTATTCCACTAATGTAAATGGCAGTAGAGATGGAATTTGAAAATTGAGTTCTTAATCAACATTGCCATTTGTGTGAGACCTACTAAATTCTTGAGGGGAAAAAGAGGACAGTGATAGTGGCACCAGCTCTCTAGGATCTTGATTATGCCCACATGGCCCCTCTTTGGCTCTCTGACTCCCTACACATCAGACCCTGAGATGTAAAATTGGATGATGTTATAGAATGCTTCTTCTTTTATAAAATCTGAAAGCAGATATCTTGTCATGGGAAGAAAATGACCAGTCTCACAAGTTGGCTTGTGGTAGAAAAACAGTGAATTACCAACAGGTTGCTTTTCTATTGATACTTTCATTTACTTATTTAACTTTTTGATGCCTTAGTTTCCTAATCAGTAAAATGAGCATCACTATTTCTGACAGGGAAGCTTTGAAATGAATTTAAAATTTATGCATGATCTCTGTAACACTGCAGAACTGCAAGGTTTAAACACCTAGAAAAGTGCTTCTCATATGTTGATATGTATGTGAATCACCATTGAATATTGTTATAATGCAGAATCTGACTTAGTAGGTCTGAGATGAGATCCAATATTCTGTATTCCCAGGTCATGCCAATGTCACGCTGATCTATGCATCCCCTTGGAGTAACAAAGTTATAAAAAACACATTGCTCATTGTGTGTATAAAAAACACATTGGAAATTGTCATTTCCAAGAATGAGTTCAACAAAAATCTCTCATGCCATATGTGCTATGGCCATGTAAATGTGCTATCACTGCATCAGGATGTACGATAAACTATATTTCTCCATCTCCTTTAATCAGAGGGGGCCCTGCGACAAATAAACTTCAGTGAAAGTAATGCTGTGACATTTGTGGGTATAGCCCTTAACTGGCCCAGAAGCTTCAATTTCCAGGCTTTGAAAACCAGGTGCCAGGAACGGGTACCTTAAGTCAAAATATACTGTGAGAAACTCAACCAATGTTAGGAGACTTGAGAAGATGAGACAGCCATGGAAGAAAAAGAAAGAGGGAGAGAGAGAAAAGAGGAGAAAGAGAGAGGAAAAAAAGAGAAAGACTGAGAGAGAAAAGGATCAAAGAGCAAGGAGGCATCAGTTAAGTAAGTGAAGCAACCACAGTGGATCTTTCAGCTCCAGTTGATGCCACATGGATCAGAAAATCTGACTGAACCTTTCATGAATTCCTAAGGCACGATTTTGAGCAAAATAAAATGGCTGTTTAAGAACCTAAACTGTACAATAAATTGTATATCTACCAGTATATCCATCGGTAATAGATAAACCCAAATTTATAAGAAAGGCAAATATTAAACAGGCTTATAAATGAAGGCCAGAATTTTAAAAATATTTATATTTGATAAATATGCTAACTAAACATATACAAAAGAAAACTTGGAATGAACTATATTCTTTCCTGCTCCTGGAAAAAACAGATACTACATCAAGAAACACCTGGAATAACAGGCAAATTTGGCCTTGGGGTACAGAATGAAGCAGGGCAAAGGCTAATAGAGTTTTGCCAAGAGAACACACTGGTCTTTTCAAACACCTTCTTCCAAAACACAAGAGAAGACGCTACACATGGACATCAACAGATGGTCAACACTGAAATCAGATTGATTATATTCTTGCAGCCAAAGCTACAGAAGCTGTATACAGTCAGCAAAAATAAGACGGGAACTGACTGTGGCTCAGATCATGAATGCCTTATTGCCAAATTCAGACTTAAATTGAAGAAAGTGGGGAAAACCAACATACCATTCAGGTATGACCTAAATCAAATCCCTTATGATTATACAGTGGAAGTGAGAAATAGATTTAAGGGACTGAATCCGATAGAGAGTGCCTGATGAACTATGGACCGAGGTTCGTGACACTGTACAGGAGACAGGGATCAAGACCATCCCCAAGAAAAAGAAATGCAAAAAAGCAAAACGGCTGTCTGAGGAGGTCTTACAAACAGCTGTGAAAAGAAGAGAAGTGAAAAGCAAAGAAGAAAAAGAAACATTTACATATTTGAATGCAGAGTTCCAAAGAATAGGAAGGAGAGATAAGAAAGCCTTCCTCAGTGATCAGTGCAAAGAAATAGAGGAAAACAACAGAATGGGAAGACTAGAGATCTCTTCAAGAAAATGAGAGATACCAAGGGAACATTTCATGCAAAGTTGGGCTCAATAAAGGACAGAAATGGTATGGACCTGACAGAAGCTGAAGATATTAAGAAGAGGTGGCAAGAATACACAGAAGAACTGTAAAAAAAAGATCTTCATGACCCAGAAAATCACGATGGTGTGATCACTCACCTGGAGCCAGACATCCTGGAATGTGAAGTCAAGTGGGCCTTAGAAAGCATCACTGCAAACAAAGCTAGTGGAGATGATGGAATTCCAGTTGAGCTAATTCAAATCCTGAAAGATGATGCTGTGAAAGTGCTGCACTCAGTATGCCAGCAAATTTGGAAAACAGCAGTGGCCACAGGACTGGAAAAGGTCAGTTTTCCTTCCAATCTCTAAGAAAGGCAATCGCAAAAAATGCTCAAACTACCGCACAATTGCGCTCATCTCACACATTAGTAAAGTAATGCTCAAAATTTTCCAAGCCAGGCTTCAGCAATACATGAACTGTTAACTTCCAGATGTTCAAGCTGGTTTTAGAAAAGGCAGAAGAGCCAGAGATCAAATTGCCAACATCCTCTGTATCATCAAAAAAGCAAGAGAGTTCCAGAAAAACATCTATTTCTGTTTTAGTGACTATGCCAAAGCCTTTGACTGTGTGGATCACAATAAACTCTGGAAAATTCTGAAAGAGATGGGAATAGCAGACCACCTAACTTGCCTCTTGAGAAACCTGTATGCAGGTCAGGAAGCAACAGTTAGAACTGGACATGGAACAACAGACAGGTTCCAAATAGGAAAAGGAGTACGTGAAAGCTGTATATTGTCTCCCTGCTTATTTAACTTCTATGCAGAGTACATCATGAGAAACACTGGGCTGGATGAAGCATAAGTTGGAATCAAGATTTCTGGGTGAAATATCAATAACCTTAGAAATGCAGATGACACCACCCATATGGCAGAAAGTGAAGAAGAACTAAAGAGCCTCTCGATGAAAGTGAAAGAGGAGAGTGAAAAAGTTGGCTTAAAGCTCAACATTCAGAAAACTAAGATCATGGCATCTGGTCCCATCACTTCATGGCAAATAGATGGGGAAACAGTGGAAACAGTGGCTGCGTTTATTTTTATTTTTATTTTTTGGCTCCAAAATCACTGCAGATGGTGATTGCAGCCATGAAATTAAAAGATGCTTACTCCTTGGAAGCAAAGTTATGACCAACCTACATAACATATTAAAAAGCAGAGACATTGCTTTGTCAGCAAAGTACTGTCTAGTCAAGGCTATGGTTTTTCCAGTAATGTCTGGATGTGAGAGTTGGACTATAAAGAAATCTGAGCGCCAAAGAATTGATGCTTTTGAACTGTGGAGAAGACTCTTGAGAGTCCCTTGGACTGCAAGGAGATCCAACCAGTCCATCCTAAAGGAAATCAGTCCTGGGTGTTCATTGGAAGAACTGATGAAGCTGAAACTCCAATATTTTGGCGACCTGATGAGAAGAGCTGACTCTTTTGAAAAGACCCTGATGCTGGGAATGATTGAGGTAAGGAGGAGAAATGGACGACAGAGGATGAGATGGTTGGATGGCATCACCGACTCAATGGACATGAGCTTGGGTACGCTCTGGGAGTTGGTGATGGACACAGAGGCTTGGCGTACTGCGGTTCATGGGGTCTCAAAGAGTCGGACATACTGAACAACTGAACTAAACTGAACTTCAATGTTTAATTTTTAAAAATCATAGTTACATTTATGTAAATTTTTAGAGCATTTCCTAAAACTGTAATGATAATCAACACTCTTATTTTTAAAAATACAATTTGCTTGCATAAATTAAGTGGCAAAATTTGATATTTTTTATTGACTATACATTTCCTCTTCATACAACAAAGGGAAGCAAATATCATGGCTTTTTTCTCTTGAGCATCATTTACTGAGGTAATTCTCATTGTAGTTATTCATTTAACAAATATTGAATGAATTCCTACTCTGCACCAGATACTAAATAAGCAGCCCACAGGTCTGTAGAAATGAAAAGAAGAGTTTCTGTTTTTATAAAACTAAAAGAGTTGAGAGATTTTATAATAGATGATAGGATAGGATAGATAATAGATAGGATCATGTATTATATTATTATGTCAAATAGTCTGCCAAATGCCTTATATACACTATCTGCTTTTATCCTTAAAGCATCTTGTGAGGTATAACTATAATTAACTGCATTTTTCAGATGAGGTATGGAGGATTAGAGAATTTCGATCACATGTCTGTGAACTCAGTTAATAAGAGATGGGACTGGGATATGAAGCCAAAAGTGGTAAATTCCAGAGAAAGCATATAAGCAGAGAAACCAGCTGAGAATGATACTTTATGAGAACCTTCCTAAATGAGAAGATGCCTAAACTGGATCTTGAGGGGGAAGTCAGACAGGTGAAATTTGGAGTAGGAGAGGAATCCAATGAGAAGGGCAACAGGTAGTACTGTTGAACCACATGGAAGAATGACATTGATGAGTAAGTAGGCGAGGAAAGCTCAAGTAACAGCAGATGATTCTGGAGCGGAAGGCTTTGTGCTGTGCATTGCACCCTTTTAAGATGACAAAGTATATCTAATCTAACATGTTTTAAAAGATTACTAGCCTTGGTGAGAATATATGAAAGAAGTTTTCTTCTAGAGGTGTGAGACAAGTTTGGAGTGTTACGGGAAAAATATAATTTTATTCGAAAGTAAGAAATGGTACAAGGAAGAAAACATTGGTTGTAAAGATATTTTGATGACAGTAATAAGTGTCATGATACTCACAACAATAATAATCATAGACAACATTTATTATTTCCTATAGTATGATTTGGTAGGCTAAAATATGCCCCCTTACCAGATAAAAATATACATGTTCTAATCCATAAAACCTAGTAATATTGCCTAGTATAGATAAAAAAGGGTATTTACAGATGTGATTATGTAAAAGATCTTGACATCGTTAGATTCTCCTAGATTATCTGAGTGGGTTCTAAATACAGTCACACATCATGTGTTGTTGTTGCTATTGTGTAGTTGCTAAATCATGTCCCACTCTTTTGTGACCCTTTGGACTGTAGCCCACGAGGCTCCTCTGTCCATGGGATTTCTCAGGTAAGAAAACTGGAGTGGGCTAACATTTCCTTCTCCAGGGGATCTTCATGACCCAGGGATTGAACCCACATCTCCTGCATTACAGGCATATTCTTTACTGTTGAGTCACCTGGGAAGCCCATATACTCATAAGAGGGAGACAGAAGGATGTTTTACACACACATACACACACACACACACACATACACATATAAGAAAAGATGATGTGAAGATGCAGGCAGAGAATTGAAGCAATGAAGCCACAGCCAAAAAATGCTGGCAGGTGCCAAAAGATGGAAGGGAAACTAAGGATGGACCATTTAACGAATGGATGGAAAAAGAGTTGATGTGAAGGAGCCAGAGATGGTGAAATGACAAAAGAAATAGTACCAAGGAGTTCAAAGGGAATGTTAGAGGAGAAGAAAATCATAGATGAATAGGGAAGACAGAAACAGGAAGCTGGGTCATGAATATGGAAAGGCAAAATGGTGTGGTGAGCAGATTTTGAGACAGGACAGATGACTGGAAAGAGTCACAACTGAGATTCATTACATTATATGTTTCTTGAGGTATTTTCCGAAGACCCTTTTATTACTAATGAGAAAAACACATATAATAAATAGCAAAATAAAGTTTATTTCATTTGAATATATTATTTGAAATAATTTGACCTGGTAACTCTTGTTTGTGATGTAGAGGAAAAAAGGAAGTTCTAATTAGAGAAACAATTTGTACAACTAAAAGACACCTGTGTTCAAATTTCTGCTTGCCAGTCAGGATCATTGGAAATTTTGGAAAGGTATTTGTCTTCACTGAAACTCACTCTCCTCATTTAAAAGATGCAAATATCATACACATACACACACACACACACACACACACACATATACACACAAATGTAAATAGAGAGAGACAGAGGCAGACAGAGAGAAAGTGAGAGACCGAGAGAGATACAGGGAGACAGAAAGCTGTTGGTTTTCTATAAATATTTAAAGTATATATTAGAGTGGAAAAAAGACAGAGATAAATTGTAGTGTTTAGGGATGCTAACTTGTGCTGAAAAACTGTAAAGGGAGCAAAGTGATTATCATAAACATCAAATGACTGGCTACCTATGAAGTGAGGACACATGTGTTTGAGATGGGGCAACTGAAAGGGGCTTCCAGAGTGTCTGACAAAATTTTATTTCTTGGCCTGGGTGAGGATAACAAGGGTATTTATCCTGTGAAAATATATTGGGCTATGCATATTTTTGGGTAGCTTTTTCTATATTTGTTTTAGATTTTATAATAAAAAGGAAAAGAGACTAGGGAAGAAGCTAACTCAAATCAGAAAATAATTGCCTTGGAAACCATAAATTCACTGAGGGTTTTAAGTATTAAAGTTCAAAAGCAACATTTACTGTATAACATTTCCCTTAGCCTCTGTGGAACAACTGACTTATTATTTAACTGACCTATTGGAAAAAAAGAATGATACTGTAACAGCTAAATAACTTTTTGCATAATAGTTGTCACTGAATAAGTTCAAAAGACTGTTTGGAGATGAGAAATCGGCTCATCTTTGGTAGGGTTAGAAGTAGTAAATCCACTAAGCCATGGTCTCTTGAGAAGTCCAAGCTACAACACCCTTGGCTAGTGAATTCCTGGCACTTAAAGCCAACAGGAAGCCAGATCAGCTGTCCAGTTTCTGCAGGTGCCACTTAGCCAAATAAAAAGGTGCCAACCACCTTCATGGGATCACTGGAAAATAGTTTATAAAAGCTACCGGGTGATCTTTGGGAAATGATATTACCTATACTAGGACCATTGTCTATACCAGCATTGGACAATAGCTTATGGGTAAGGAAAAATAATTTACTGAACCTTAAGGATTCTTAAATTAATATATGAGTAGCTGGAGCAGAGGTTGGTGGTATCAAGGAAAGAATGAGCACACAGCTTAATGCTCCAAAATTAAAAGACAAAACTGAATTCCCAGATATGCATTGGATATTTCTACTTGAATGCATCATAAACAACTGAAATATAAATGTTCAAAGGAATATCATATTCCTGCTCAAAAACAGTGTCTCTTCCAAACATTCATGTCTGTATTCATGGTACCATCTCCATGTCAGAAACAGGTCATCTTTCTTCCTCTTCACTCTTTGTCTCCAATCAGTGGTCAAATAATTTGATTCTGGACTCCTGAAACACCATTTGCATCTTTTAATTTAAGTGAATAAAACACCACCTAAATCTATTCGCTGTTTTTTGTTCTTGCTTTCAGTCTCCTAATTCAAGCTCATATACTTCCTGTGTGGAGCAACTCTTCCCAATACTATTTTATTTTCTTTATGATAAAATATCATTATATTTACTTTTCTCATAGGTACTAATGATAGTGTCTCACTCTTTTACAAACTAAACTAAAACCAAGGGAAAACATCTTCATACGTGCATCACCCACAGCATAATGTTAAAACTCAAGTCGGTAATTCAAGTCTCCTTCATGCTTTCTACCTATATGTCAGTTTTTGTTTGTCTAATCTCTTTCCCTATTATCCAATCAGTCCTTTGGGATTCCTCTTCTGTATATATTGTATTGTATCATCTTGTCCCCTTTTTCTAGTTGCCTCCTCTAACTCAGTGCTTCTCAAACTTGAGCATGCATCAGAATCATGTTGGGGGACCTGTTAAAATATAGATAGATAAGTGCCAATCTCAGAGTTTCTGATTCAGTAGATAGGAGTGGGGGGGGCTTCCCAGGTGGCACAGCAGGAAAGAATCCACCTACCAGTGCAAGAGATACAAGAGAAGCAGGTTTGACCCCTCGAGTAGGAAATGGCAACCCATTCCAGTATTCTTGTCCGGAAAATTTCATGGACAGAGGAGGCTGATGGGTTACAGTCCAGGGGTTGCAAAGAGTTGGACATGACTGAGCGCACATGCGTGCACACACACACACACACACACAATCTTACAATACATGGTCTGGAGTGGGGTCTAAAACTTCATTTCTCTAACAGTTTTCTAGGAGGTACTGATGCTGCTGGTTTGTGGATCGCATTTTGAATATTACTGAACTAAATATGTTCACTCTATCTTTATTTCTGCAATAAATCTATCTCTTAAGTCTTCATTCATTATCATTTCCTTCTGTACTGTGCTTAGTCGCTCAGTTGTGTCCAACTCTTTGTGACCCCATAGGCTGTAGCCCGCCAGGCTCTTCTGTCCATGGGGATTCTCCAGGCTGGAGTGGGTTGCCATGCTCTCCTCCAAAGAATCTTCCTAACCAGGGATTAAACCCATATGTCCCACATTGCAGATGGATTCTTTACTGTCATCGTTTCCTTCTATCTCTAGACAAATATCCCAGTCCAAAGATATCAGGACACTTGTCTTTGCTCTAAATGTCCATACTATCAAATTTCTATGTTTCTTATAACACTTAACAGCCCATTTTTCATGTAGTCTGGTGCTAGAATTTAATATTTCCTATAGACTGTATACTCTCTGAGGCAGTACTCATGTTTACAATTTTTAAATCACAATTCCACAGTGCAAAGAATGATGACTTTATGAGACAGAAAATGTTTTCTCATTAGTAAATAAATCTGAAAGAGGACATAATGATGCTACCACAGATACCCACTGGCAGATAAACTGGCAAAGGTAATATAAAGCCACATTTTGGTGCAAAACTTGGTTTTCACTTTGCATGTGTCCATACCCTGGTGGGCTACAGTCCATGGGGTTGCAAAGAGTCGGATACACCTGAGTGACTAACACACACACACATACCTTGCCAATGAATTCTGGAACTCCTGCTGTGTTCCCATCTGTTGGAACCAATCACAATATTTTGGGGCAAAATATTGGGGCAAAATATTTAAGCACTCCAATGAAAGAATTTTACCATCTGATGACATAAAAGAAGGCAGCATTTGCTGTTCTCACATATTTCACTGTGCTTTCTTTTTCTTCAGAGGAAGGGGAAATTTCACAGCAAAGTGATCTTGAATGAGAAGACTCTTGGTCTCAGGGGGAATGTAGAACAAGGTGGCAGGTGATGGGTATGCTGAAGTGTGGTGTAACTGACTGCCAAAGAACACTTGAACAGGGAGCTGATCCATCTGCTGTCAGTGGAGCTGGCTTAATCCTTTCTTCTTCTTCTTTTTTTAAGTCACAATCAACCACTGTGTAAGGCATTTGATCTTCATGTTTTTCCTCTCGCTGTCTTTAGGGAAGTGGCACATCATCCTGGAAGACTGCTCAGGGAATGAGGAGTTCCATGTTCTAGTTTTGCTGCTGCCCCTGTATAGCTGATGAAATATTTTATCTCATGAGACTTTGCAGTCCTTAGCCATCAAATGACGGGGAAGGGTATGTTCCATTTGTTTCTGTAACTTCATAAATCTATTCGTTTTCTCATGAGAGAAGTAACCTGCATGGTACTGGTACATGGTACTGAACCAGTAGTACATGGTACTGATACATGGTACATGGATAAGGTAACATATCATTGACCCAAAGGTTTAATGAAACTGTTGAAAACTAGTTTTTGAGTGGAGAATAGCATGCTTATTATATACATTATGCCTTAATATATTTAGTTTGTAAACTGCCATTTCCATTATTCAATCAGCTCCATCTATCAGCATGACATAATTACTCAATGCAGTTAAGTGGGACTCATAACACAACTGCCAGTCAACTGGTTCACCAATTTCCCACCTACAGAAGCTATGCCTCTTTCATTCTAAATAACATTACTTTTCATTACTTTTATTGTCAGTATTCCATTAAGAGGTCATAGGAACATGGGTGAGGGTGAAAGGTGATTGAACACTATTTTGAACTTAGAAGAAAGCTCAATAGCATATTTCAAACAAGGCTAAAGTAATAAAGAGAAAATTGATATGAAATGATTAAATGTGCAAGATGGAGAAGAGCTACATCATGAACTTAAATTTAAGGATGATAAAAGATCAATGACTATTCTATTAGTTTTAACTTATGATTGAAACTTCTGCATATTTCCCCTCTCTGTTGCATTAATTTTCTAATTTTTTATAGCATTCTGTAGGCAGGATAGAGTTAATATAACACTAGTGCTTCCAATATTTCTAGATGAGGAATTTGGAGTTCAGAAATGCTGAAGAACCTGTTTAAAGTCATTTATAAAGTGACAGAACAGGGCTTGGAAATCATCCTTTCCCTTACAAACCAACAACTACTCTCTGAAGTGTTGGTATGCTTGTGAGCCAAGCAGATATATAATCATGGCTATATATTCCATGAGGAGAGGTGTTCATTAAGTAACTTTGTGTCTTCTACAATCTTTACTATAGTACATTTCACAATATAGCTAGGGAAATTTTACTTTCCCCAAATGCTTTACATCAGGATTTTATTTATTCTGAAAAATTGTCACATCATTGTTGATGGCCTTCTAACAATTTCTAAAACTTTGATATTATCAATTATTAAAATTCACCTCACTTCAAAATGTATGTTCAAGATGGAGGACTGGTGACAAGATGTATCCTCTCACTTGAAACAACTAACATTAATAAATTAAATGGAATATATCAAACAACGGTACTCAGGATATTGACTATCAAGCAATAAAGGAAAATGATCTCTAAGAGATGAGTAACAAATGAAATGAGCTAAGATTCTTCCATCCTTCTGTTTAGAGTCAGTTTCCAGGCCATGGGGAAGGGAGAGAAAACCCATGTAGACACTAGTAGTCTCCATGGGTTGAGAAGATGAAGACAGGAAGCCATGGATGGATGACAAGGCAGCAAGAGTTCCCAAGTCAGTGTAGACAGAGAAAGAGATGCATACAGATAACTTCTGAGAACAGCAGAGTGCTCCTCTTTGAAAATTCATTGGCATTTTATTGATCAACACATGGATATGAGGAAACTACTGAAGGTTAAGTAAAGTGAAAGTGAAAGTGTTAGTTCAGCTCTTTGTGACCCCATGGAGGCGCCTCTATCCATGATTCTCCAGGCAAGAATGCTAGAGAGGATTGCCATTTCCTTCTCCAGGAGATCTTCCTCACCCAGGGATCAAACCTGCATCTCTTGCATTGGCAGGAGGATTCTTTACCACTGAGCCACAAGGGAAGCCCTACAAATATAGTTGGGGGATTTCAAGTACATGTCTCAATAACTGATAGAACAAGTAAAAAGAAAATGAATAAGAATTAGAAGATAAATATTATTAATCAACTTGACTTAATAAGTAGGAAGAGCCTACTTATTAGTGCATATATCCTCACCATCTGGATAAGTCAATGAGTCCAGTAGTGGGTAATACATGTATTGTTCAAAATTAGATATTCAGAGTTTTCAAGTATTTTGAAGCCATTATTGAGAAAAAAGACAGTTTCTTTCAAGACCGAATGAGCTAAAATGTAAAACCCAGGAGCAGTCATCACTCATCTTTTTGCCATAGATCACAGTGTTGGCAGGGGGAGTATAATGAAGAGATGAGGAGAGATGAGAGACTGAAATGATGTTCTTTAATATTCTAGTTGCTGATTCTCTTTCTGATATACCTGTATCTCTCTTCTTTTTGTGTCTTAGTTTTTCAACTCTCAGTTGACTTTGAGAAATACTCCAGAACCCATTTCAGTTTCAAGATCACAGAGCAATACAGAAAGATATACACAATGCAAGCATAAGGTCCAAATTTATAGTTCTGGCTGCCAAGATATCGTCCTGCTTAACTATCATTGTTCTTACCCACTCATCCTTCCTCCATATGAAAATTACAGATAAGCAGATAATATTACTCTCATAAGTCACCTTACTTGGAATAAACATCTCAGTTTTTTTCTACTTCCTATTTCTGGATTGTTTCAAATTCTATCCCTTAAAAAATGACTTCCCATGTGAAACCAACTCTCAGGGATAATTTTCTTTTCTTAAGTTCTACAAGGCATATTGTTTTTACCGCAGTTTTGATAACCAACTTCCCCCTTTAGTTATTTAACATCTTACATGGATGACTTGTCCCCTAATTTAGGCTATAAACTCTACAAGGTGATTGGACTTTGTCTCAAATATCCTGAAACACTGTTCCCCACTCTTCAAGCTCAGAAAAGACTTGCAAATAAAAGATATTACATACTGAGTCTTTAATGATAATAAATCATTAGAGGTTTGTGGGTTGTTGGTTTACGGAGATGAGGATCAGCTTATAGTTTCTGCTTTCAAACTGGTTTCTAAATCAATTGTGACTCAAATCATTCTTACATGGGTATTTTTCCGGAAAAGAAGAGAAGCAAAAAGCAAAGGAGAAAAGGAAAGATATACCCATCTGAATGCAGAGTTCCAACGAATAGCAAGGAGAGATAAGAAAGTCTTCATCAGTGATCAGTGCAAAGAAATAGAGGAAAACAATAGAATGGGAAAGACCAGAGCTCTCTTAAGAAAATTAGAGTTACCAAGGGAGCATTTCATGCAAAGATGGGCTCAATAAAGGACGGAAATGGTATGGACCTGACAGAAGCTGAAGATATTAAGAAGAGGTGGCAAGAATACACAAAAGAACAATACAAAAAACATCTTCATGACCCAGATAATCATGATGGTGTGATCACTCACCTAGAGTCAGACATCCTGGAATGTGAAGTCAAGTGGGCCTTAGGAAGCATCACTATGAACAAAGTTAGTGGAGATGATGGAATTCCAGTTGAGCTATTTCAAATCCTAAAAGATGATACTGTGAAAATGCTACAGTCAATATGCCAGAAAATTTGGAAAACTCAGCAGTGGCCACAGGACTGGAAAAGATCAGTTTTCAATCCAATCTCAAAGAAAGGCAATGCCAAAGAATGCTCAAACTACCACACAACTGCACTCATCTCGCACACTAGTAAAGTGATGCTCAAAATTCTCCAAGCCAGGCTTCAACAGTACGTGAACCATGAACTTCTAGATGTTCAAACTGGTTTTAGAAAAGGCAGAAGAGCCAGATATCAAATTGCCAACATCCCCTGGATCATCAAAAAAGCAAGAGAGTTCCAGAAAATCATCTACTTCTGCTTTATTGACTATGCCAAAGCCCTTGACTGTGTGAATCACAATAAACTGTGGAAAATTCTGAAAGAGATGAGAATACCAGACCACCTCACCTGCCTCTTGAGAAACCTGTATGCAGGTCAGGAAGCAACAGTTAGAACTGGATATGGAACAACAGACTGGTTCCAAATAGGAAAAGGAGTGCGTCAAGGCTGTATATTGTCACCCTGCTTATTTAACTTATATGCAGAGTACATCATGAGAAACGCTGAGCAGGATGAAGCACAAGCTGGAATCAAGATTGCCAGGAGAAATATCAATAACCTCAGACATGCAGCTGACACCACCCTTATGGTGTGTCAGAAAGCAAAGAACTAAAGAGCCTCTTGATGAAAGTGAAAGAGGAGAGTGAAAAAGTTGGCTTAAAGCTCAACATTGCAAAAACCAAGATCATGGCATCTGGTCCCATCACTTCATGGTAAATAGATGGGGAAACTGGAAACAGTGGCTGACTTTATTTTTTTGGGCTCCAAAATCACTGCAGATGGTGATTGCTGCCATGAAATTAAAAGACGCTTACTCCTTGGAAGGAAAGTTATGACCAACCTAGACAGCATATTAAAAAACAGAGACATTATTTTGCCAACAAAAGTCTGTCTAGTCAAGGCTATGGTTTTTCCAGTAGTTATGTCTGGATGTGAGAGTTGGACTATAAAGAAAGCTAAGCACTGAAGAATTGATACTTTTGAATTGTGGTGTTGGAGAAGACTCTTGAGAGTCCCTTGGACTACAAGGAGATCCAACCAGTCAATCGTAAAAGAAATCAGTCCTGAGTGTTCATTGGAAGGACTGATGTTGAAGCTGAAGCTCCAATACTTTGGCAACCTGATGCGAAGTGCTGACTCACTGGAAAAGACCCTAATGCTGGGAAAGATTGGAGGCAGGAGGAGAAGAGGACAACAGAGGATGAGATGGTTGGATGGCCTCACCGACTGCATGGAGATAAGTTTGAGCAAACTCCAGGAGTTGGTGATGGACAGGGAGGTCTGGTGTGCTTTGGTCCATGGAGTCGCGAAGAGTCGGACACAACTGAGCAACTGAACTGAACGGATGTAAATATATTCATACGTAAGAAGCTTGGCTTTATGGTTTTATCCATAACAAGATGTCATAACTAGGCACATTAATTATTAAAATTTTATAACTATTGACAAAATTTACTTCATTTTCCTTGAAACTTTGTTCTGCTGATACCCGGATATTCCAAGAAAAAGAATACCTTTCCTTTTTTCCCCTTAATTAATGCAGCTTGATATCTTTTCATTCCCTGATGCAAAAGACAGTTAATAAATAAATTCTATTAATAAATGAGAAGCAATATTAAATATTAATTTTACCACTTTTTATCCTCAGTAGCCTAGAGGACTTTCCCTAAGCCATTCTTTTTAGTAACTTCACTGTAAGTGGACCCTTTAACACATTTAAAATTTTAAAAGTCATTGTAAATACCCTGAGTTCTAGAGTAATCTCCACCCAGAGGTAATTTCAAATAGAACAGAAATGATAGCTGCAAAATATCTTACCTCCTAAGATAGGTAAGTTTAGTTTTAAAAATGTGGGAATGAGTCTAACTATCTCAAAGCTACATCACTTCTAATATGTAAGAGGAGATATGTGTAGGTTAGAAACTTCAGCTTTGATTTTTAACAGATAGGGGGTCAAATCCCATCTCTTTTATTTTCTGTAATCCTTTGTGACCCTATGCGAATCACACAATATATTTGAGCTTCAGTTTTCCTCCTATGAAAAGTGAGGATGATGTTAGTACCCAAATCATAGATGAAGTTCAAATAAGTTAAAGCAACATGCCCACTACATGGTATTGCTTAATTATTTTTAGATTAATACATCTACAAGAAAAAGTAGCAGGTTTTTTTTATTGATTAATGAGTAGATTTAGTTCAATCTTTCATAGAATATAATAGCTTCATCTTAGAATGTAGTCTCAAAATAAATTATTTTTATTTAAAGCATATTAAAGAAATTATGTATCTCTATCTTAAAAAGGTACAGTTTATGTTATCTGATTTTGAGATGGCTTATATACTGTGTTAACTGAAAATAAAATTTCTAAATAAAAACAAATTTAATCACTACATCATTGCTTTACTTCTATGATGACAAACTGTTCTGGCTAATTTTCTTTTTAAACTAAATTGACTAAATATTTTTGCATTATGTAAACACATGTTCAAAATATCTTCTTCATCATAGGAATTTTACATTAAAAATCAATTTATATTTCATTATTCTGGTGTTCCTTCTTCCTTTTTTTCCAGAACAAGTGTCATTTAAATGTTTCCATAAATCTAGAGCTTGAATATCATCCATTGGTAAAATACTTCAGACACTGATTATGATAAAAGGAAGCCGTGCCTTTAAATAACTAGAAGAAAAGCATGGCAGCAAGAGAATGGTATGCTATTACAGTAAATTACACTGACAGTGGAAGGCTATGGGGGTTATAGAAAGGGTAAGGAGATACACAATAACCACTGGCCAGAGTAATTAGCTGGGGAAATGGAGAGAGGGGAGAAGTGTATTGGACATTGAAACCTTGTCTTGCCAGCATTATTGTTCTCCAAGGTTTTAGAAGAACAATGCTCTGCTGAGTCTTCAGTAATCGCTATACAGGACTACTCATGAGGAGAGTAATTAAGAAATTCAGTGCTTCTCTGGAAAAAAAATCTCAGTGTTTTTCTGGAAGAAGGAAAGTGTTTTCTTCTTGTTGTTGTTCTAAGATATTAATAGAGCGGAATCTGTACTCCATGAAATTCAAAATAGTGAGATATGCTTACCTCAACAAATCCAACAATGTAAGTGTCCCCTTCTCCTGTATGCCCCGCTCCTACACTCAAGATCTGACTGGCCAGTACCTGAGCTGTGCTGTGCTGTTGCCTCAGTTGAATCTGACTCTTTGAGACTCTATGGATTGTGGCCCACCAGCCTCTTCTTTCCATGGGATTCTCTAGGCAAGAATACTGGAGTGGGTTGCCATGCCCTCATCCAGGGGTATCTTCCCAACCCAGAGAATGAACCTGAGTCTTCTGTGGCTCCAGCATTGCAGGTGAATTTTTTTACCCTAGGTCACCAGAGAATCCTGAGCTAGACAGAAACTATTCTGAGCACTGTATCCAAAGTCTGTCATTTCCCTCAAGGCCCCAGGTTACCCTATTTTGCCATGACACTTCCCACTTTTGGAAATTATATTATTTATTTGAATATTCATGTATGTATCACGTCATTAGAGTTTAAGCTCCGTGAGTCATTGCCAGTGACTGAAAGGGTACAAGGTGGTAACAAATGATGAAAAAATATTTCTTAAATTAATTGAAGAATAACATTTTGCCTAGGAAGAGTATAATATGAAGAATCACATGTGCTTTAAGAGGTCAAATTTTCAGTGACAAGCGGCCAGTTTTATGTAAAAATAAAAATTGTCAGGCAAAGCAACAAACTGAAGACTACAAAAAAATTTAACTTTTTTTGCTTTTTTTTTAAGTCAACTTACTTTAAGGTAAAAACTTACTTGAAATTTATAAAAAGAAGTAAATTTATGTAAATGATTCAAAATTTCTATCAAAAAAAGTCTGTCTTCATCTTGAAAATGATAAAATGTCAGCAATTTTTCTTACAGAAGTAGATTATTAGGGAAATGAAACCACAGATATTGCAGAGTGAAAAGGTGAGAGCACCAATCCTACACTAATGAGGCTAATCAAATCAAACACTCTTCTATTCCATTCCATCTTATTTACTCTGCTCTTTGAATTAAGTAGTTGTGTCTATATGGCTAATTGTAGCTTTGATTCTTCAATTTGCTTTTTAATCAGATTGCTTTAGGGGTAAATATTTGTCTTCCCAAAGCAGTAGACTTTACGGTTGGAAAGAAACAAAAGCTAAAATGTTTTGCATTTTCCAGGTACAGCATATTTTGGGTTCAGAAAACAAACCAGTTGAGCCCCAAGAATGAATAAGATATTCTGTTAATCTGAGAGAGCTTTATTTGAACCCAGAATTAATAATGATTTCTGAATACGATTCTTTCCATTACAGCTGACTGCTATTGTTTCATTAATTCTATTATAAGAATAAATAGATAATAAAAATGTTTTCCAACTGCAGTATCTCATTATGTCTACCATAAAAGAGTTTAATGTGGTGGTAATAAGCTGAATTTGGGCAGTCAGAGTTTCTGGATTTGAATCCTAGTTGTGTTATTTAATAGCTATATGACTTTGAGCTGTTGATTTAAACTTTTTGTGACTCAGCTCCCTCGACTACAAACTTGGGATAATAGTAATACAATGCAAAGCACCACTAAGAAGATTATATTGATTAAACATGTAAAACACCTTGAACAATACTCAGTGCTATTACTGATGTTATTTTGCAAAATCCTCATTACTTCTAAATTGAAGGGAAACATTAATATGAATAATTGTTGTTGTTCAGTTGCATAGTTGAGTTTGACTCTTTTGTGACACCATGAACTGTACTCTGCCAGGCTCCTTGTCCATGGGATTTCTCAGGCAGGAATACTGGAGCGGGTTGCCATTTCCTCTTCCAAAGGACCACCCAGGGATTAAACCTGAGTCTCCTGCATTGGCATTCTTTACCAGGGAAGCCCATATAAATAATTATTGATTTATATTTCAACACATATATTCATAATGTCAGGAGCTGTTCTTGTCACTGAAGATACACTACAAAACAGAAGCAGCCCAGAGTTCATGGAACATACTGGCCAGGCAACAACAATTTAAAAATATATATACACATACACTGTGACAAATAGCATATGAAACAAAGCTACACAGTGCTAATTTACTCATCCATTCATTCCTTTGTTCAGCAAACATATTTTAAATATCAGCTATATGTCACATCCAGGGTAGACAAGTACTGACAAGATATATAAGGTTTGGACTTAAAAGAACTGTGAATGGTAAGACCATGTAATAAGTACCATTGAGAACATAATTATCTGGCACACTTTCTTCCCATGCCTTAAAGAAATCAAATTTCATCTGGTCTCTCATGTTCTTTATGATTTAAATTCTGGAAAACCATTATCATTTCTTTTATGTACACATATTTTCTTTAATTACACAACTCTGGAGAGCTGATAAACCTAATAGTTTTTAAACCCTTAGAAATTGTCAGATCTCTGAAAAAACAAAACAAAACTTGGGGTCATTTGATCACTTAAGAGAGTGTCAAACCCAGGGAAGATAGTTGATATTTAGTTAGAAATAGTGAAAAGTGTTGGTATTATCAGTATCATTATAAGCAATCTTGGATCATAGAAAGACTATTTTTGTGATTTTTTTTTTTCCTCTAAATATTCTCATTCCTAGGAATTTCCGCTAGAGCTTTCTTGTTAAATATACTACTTTCAACATACATTTGACTAAAAGTGACGTTGCCTTCTGACTACAATATTACCTAGTGAGTGCCAAGACACACATCTAAATGAAAAATAACTTTCATCGATTACTTAGTGGTATTTGATATTCTTTTGTTGTTGTTATTTAGTCACTAAGTCGTGGCTGAATCTTTGTAACCCTATGGACCTTATCCTGCCAGGCTCCTCTGCCTAGGAAATTTTCCAGGCAAAAATACTGGAGTGCATTGCCATTCCCTTCTCTGGGGATCTTTGAGACCCAGACACTGAGCCACCAGGGAAGTTCATTTTATATTCTTAACATCACTTAAAATTTTTCTTGTATTTTAATTTGGGCAAGATTTCTAATCTTTAAAGAAAAGTTTCCTCTTCCTTGAAACGTCAACATCGTGTCATACCATTGACATGATACTGACATTCTTTGAACACTTTCTTATACTCTCCTAACTTTTTTTTTGGATTCTTCTTTCAGTTTCTTTTGTGGACTTTAGCTCCTGTCAACTCATTTCTTAACAGTAGAATGATTGTAGATCAGTTCTGATCTACTTGATATTCTGTCTCTGAATGAATTTATCTAGTCCCACAGATTATGCCATATCTATGGCAATGACTCTTAGATGCACACATCTGGGTCTTAAGGTCCTCCCAGGTGGCTTAATGGTAAAGAATCTGCCTGTAATGCAGAAGATGCAGGTCTGATCCCTAGGTTGGGAAGCTCCCCTGGAGAAGGGCATGGCAACCCACCTTCAGTATTCTTGCCTGGAAAATCCTAAGAACAGAGGAGCCTGGCAGGCTACAATCCTTAGGATTGCAAAACGTCTGACATGACGGATGAGATTTAGCATTCAAGGAGATTAAATTAGAGCTGTGAGAGGGAGATATAGGTCTAACAGGCAGCTTCACATCTCTACACGGATGTTTCTCAATCATCTCAAATTTAACATGTCAAAAACGCATCTCTATCTCCTCAAATCCCTAAATCCACTTAATTCCTAGTTCCCCCCCCCATTTTAATAAATGACAACTCTATCCAATCATGTCAGCAATATGATACCTTTTGTGTTGTATCAGAAAGTGGCCATTTATCCTTGATTATTCCTTTTCCATTATTTCTTATATTAAATTCCTCAGTTTTAACTAGATGACCTATTTCCATATCCTGAAACCGCTTACCCCAGTACGGCTCTCCTTGCCACCAATTCAGTCTAAGCTACTCTCATCTCTTTTATAGAGTTCTTACTCCTCTTAACCCACCCTCTGTAGTTATTAGAGTAGCACTGTTCAGTTGTTCAGTCGTGTCTGACTCTTTGAGACCCTGTGGACTAAAGCACGCCAGGCCTCCTTGTCCATCACCAACTCCCAGAGTTTACTCAAACTCATGTCCATTGAGTCAGTGATGCCATCCAACCATCTCATCCTCTGTCGTCGCCTTCTCCTCCCACCTTCAATCTTTCCCAGCATCAGGGTCTTTTCAATGAGTCAGTTCTCTGCATCAGGTGACCAAAGTATTGGAGTTTCAACTTCAACATCAGTCCTTTCAAGGAACATTCAGGACTGATTTCCTTTAGGATGGACTGGTTGCATCTCCTTGCAGTCCAAGGGACTCTCAAGAGTCTTTTCCAACACCACAGTTCAGAAGCATCAATTCTTCAGCTATCAGCTTTCTTTATAGTCCAACTCTTACATCCAGACATGACGACTGGAAAAACCATAGTGTTCTTTAGATGGACCTTTGTTGGCAAAGTAGTATCTCTGCTTTTTAATATGCTCTCTAGGATGGCCATAACTTTTCTTCCAAGGAGTAAGCACCTTTTATTTCATGGCTGCAGTCACCATCTGCAGTGATTTTGGAGCCCCCCAAAATAAATGCTGTCACTGTTTCCACTGTTTCCCCATCTATTTCCCATGAAGTGATGGGACCAGATGCCATGATCTTTGTTTTCTGAATGTTGAGCTTTATGCCAACTTTTTCACTCTCCTCTTTCACTTTCATCAAGAGACTCTTTAGTTCCTCTTCACTTTCTGTCATAAGGGTGGTGTCATCTGCATATCTGAGGTTATTGATATTTCTCCTGGCAAACTTGATTCCAGCTTGTGCTTCATCCAGCCCAGTGTTCCTCATGATGTGTTGTGTATATAAATTAAATAAGCAGGGTGACAATATACAGTATTGACATACTCCTTTTCCTATTTGGAACCAGTATCTTGTTCCATGTCCAGTTCTAAGTGTTGCTCTCTGACCTGCATACAGATTTCTCAAGAGGCAGGTCAGATGGTCTGGTATTCTCATCACTTTAAGAATTTTTCACAGTTTGTGGTGATCCACAGTCAAAGGCTTTGGCATAGTCAATAAAGCAGAAATAGATGTTTTTCGGGAACTCTTTTGTTTTTTCGATGATCCAGCAGATGTTGGCAATTTGATCTCTGGTTTCTCTGCCTTTTCTAAAACCAGTTTGAACATCTGGAAGTTCAAGTTTCATGTACTGTTGAAGCCTGGCTTGGAGAATTTTGAGCATTACTTTACTAGTGTGTGAGAAGAGTGCAATTCTGCGGTAGTTTGAGCCTTCTTTGGCATTGGCTTTCTTTGGGATTGGAATGAAAACTGATCTTTTCCAGTCCTGTGGCCACTGCTGAGTTTTCCAAATTTGCTGGCATATTGAGTGCAGCACTTTCACAGCATCATGTTTTAGGATTTGAAATAGCTCAACTGGAATTCCATACGTACACTAGATTTCTTCATAGTGATGCTTCTGAAGGCCCACTTGACTTCATATTGCAGGATGTCTGGCTCTAAGTGAGTGATCACAGCATCATGATTATCTGGGTCATGAAAATCTTTTTTGTATTGTTCTTCTGTGTATTCTTGCCACCTCTTCTTAATATTTTCTGCTTCTGTCAGGTCCATACCATTTCTGTCCTTTATTGAGCCCATCTTTGCATGAAATGTTCCCTTGGTATCTCTAATTTTCTTGAAGAGATCTCTAGTCTTTCCCATTTTGTTGTTTTCCTCTATTTCTTTGCATTGATCGCTGAGGAAGGCTTTCTTATCTCTCCTTGCTATTGTTTGGAACCCTGCATTCAGATGGGTATATCTTTCCTTTTCTCTTTTGCTTTTCACTTCTCTTCTTTTCACAGCTATTTGTAAGGCCTCCTCAGACAGCCATTTCGCTTTTTTGCATTTCTTTTTCTTGGGGATGGTCTTGATCCCTGTCTCCTGTACAATGTCATGAACCTCTGTCCATTTTCATCAGGCACTCTATCTATCAGATCTAATCCCCTGAATCTATTTCTCACTTTCACTGTATAATTGTAAGGGATTTGATTTAGGTCACACCTGAATGGTTTAGTGGTTTTCCTTACTTTCTTTAATTTAAGTCTGAATTTGGCAATAAGGAGTTCATGATCTGAGCCACAGTCAGCTCCCAGTCTTGTTTTTGCTGACTGTATAGAGCTTCTCCATCTTTGGCTGCAAAGAATATGATCAACCTTATTTCAGTGTCAACCATTTGGTGTTGTCCATGTGTAGAGTCTTCTCTTGTGTTGTTGGAAGAGGGTGTTTGCTGTGACCAGTGTGTTCTCTTGGCAAAACTCTATTAGCCTTTGCCCTGCTTCATTCTGTACTCCAAAGCCAAATTTGCCTGTTACTCCAGGTGTTTCTTGACTTCCTACTTTTGCATTCTAGTCCCCTGTAATGAAAAGGACATCTTTTTCACGTGTTAGTTCTAGGTCTTGTAGGTCCTCATAGAACTGTTCGACTTCAGCTTCTTCAGCATTACTAGTCGGGGCATAGACTTGGATTACCAAGGTACTGAACTGTTTGCCTTGGAAACAAACAGTGATCATTCTGTCGTTTTTGAGATCGCATCCAAGTACTGCATTTCAGACTCTTTTGTTGACTTTGATGGCTATTCCATTTCTTCTAAGGGATTCCTGCCCACAGTAGTAGATAAAATGGTTATCTGAGTTAAATTCACCCATTCCAGTCCATTTTAGTTTGCTGATTCCTAGAATGTCGACATTCACTCTTGCCATCTCCTGTTTGACCACTTCCAATTTGCCTTGATTTATGGACCTAACATTCCAGGTTCCTATGCAATACTGCTCTTTACAGCATCGGACTGTGCTTCTATCACCAGTCACATCCACAACTGTGTGTTGTTTTTGCTTTGGCTCCGTCTCTTCATTCTTCCTGGAGTTATTTCTCCACTGACCTCCAGTAACATATTGGGTACCCACTGACCTGGGGATTTCATCTTTAAGTATCTTATCTTTTTGCCTTTTCATACTGTTCACAGGGTTCTCAAGGCAATTATACTGACGTGTTTTGCCACTCCCTTCTCCAGTGGACCACATTTTGTTAGAACTCTCCGCCATGATCTGTCCATCTTGGGTGGCCCTACACGCCATGACTCATAGTTTCACTGAGTAAGACAAAGCTGTGGTCCATGTGATCAGATTGGTTAGTTTTCTGTGATTGTAGTTTCCAGTCTGTCTGCCCTCTGATGGAGTGGTTATTAGAGTAACCACTTTTTTTAAAAGTGAGTTTTATTTTTGCAAGTCTATATTTCAAATCCTGCCAACCACATGTAAGTTTGGTTCTTCAGTTCATAAAATGACCTGTCTCCTTCTTCCTTGCCTCCTGCCTACTTTTTAACTGCTAAGTTTCACTCACACTGTGTTTTCATTTCTTCCTTAAATGTGCCCATTCCTGGAGTTATTATTTTCCTCACATTTTAGCTTAGGGCTATTTATCCTTCAGATCCATCCATCAGAGAAAGTCTTCTGAACTATTACAGAGGGCCTTCTTGTTAGAATCTCTCCTGAAACATCATTTCTTCCTTCACACCACTTAGCATAAACAACAGTTATGTGTTTATCCTTGATAGCTTACCTCCAGCCTCCCACCCCCCAATAGACTATGAATTCTATGAAGAGAGGATTGGTTGTTTCTTGCTGACACCCAGGACCTTTAAGATATTTCACTTCTAGTAGGAACTCAAAAATGAATGCTTAATGAATGAATGAATGTTTAAAAGGAAATTGGTAATTCATTTATCTAACTGAGTTCTTATAAATTACAGGCAGACTAGAGAAAGAACTTCAGGAGGTATGAAGGGATAGAGATGGGCCCAGGTTGGAGGATGTACACCCACGAAAGAAAGTGAATAAGTCTTGGTGACTATGGTTTGTGAGGTGACACTATACAGAACTGAAAGATGACAGAAAAATGTGCTAAAGGCAATCTGCATTTTCATGTATCCCCACTCGCTTCCAGTTTTACCTCCTACTGATGCTCAGATCTATAAGGCAGAGGGAAAAAAATTATGTTAGCTGTTTGTTCTCCAAAAACCAATTACATGATCACATGTGAGAATGTATTAATTTTTGTCACAGTTGTGTATAGATTTAAGAACGAAAAACTGTACAATATTTCAGGAATTGTTCATTTAATGTCTGCAACTGGAAAGACGAGGCTCCACATTGTTAAATCCATATTCACCATGGACCCTGCTGGTATTCTAATGTGATGCTGTCTATTTTAGGATCTCCTGTGGAATGTGTGAAGTCTCTTAAATCATCAGGTAATAATGTTTATACTTCTAGGACATAAAGTGCTCACATGAAAGGAAAGATTTATCAAAGACTGATTCTGCAGAAGTGATCTTAATGGGTGAGTGGCAATTTGCACTGGAGACTTTTTTCCTTCAAATCTTTTAAAGTAAAACCAAAGTTTAGAATGAGACCAAGTCTTGAAGAGGATTAAATTTGATTATTTTATTTTATGTATGAATAAAGGATGTCCGGAGAGACAAACTGGCAGAATCAGGATGGGAATCAATAGTCCCTGCCAGAAATTGAGGATTATTCAATTGTTACAGGATGCCAAAAAAGACATCACCACAATTTCAATAAAACCACTCAGGAGAGGTTAATGTACTTAAAAAATATGTAGACCATCATTTATTATGTTTTAGATTCCCACTCTAATTGTAAAAATCTATGTCATTAAATATTTATTGAACACCTACTATGCTAAAGACATTATACAAGGTTTAGTAATTATATCACATTATAAATAATAAATTACATAGGTCATAGGAATGGTGATTATATTGTAAATTAAAAATAAAGTCTTCCAAAAGTAAAATAGACTTTCAAATTGGATTTTTTAAAAAATCATAAATGAGATCAATGAAAACATTTAAAATGTTAATTGGTTGCAGAAACATCTTTTTTTGCTTTGTTTTCATTCCTCTGCATCATTTCTAACTCTTTTTGTAACGCTTCATTTGGATCATGTACACAGTAGGAACTTGATAAATATTTAATGATAATGATAATATTAAAGCCTGAGGATTCAGTGCTTGAGGCAGGGAGAATTGCAGATTATTTGTACTAATACATTGTTATCATTGTGTTGGTATTTAGGATACTCCAATGTGTATTTCATCAAGAACATGAAGAAGATTGCCATTCAGTGGCTAATTCAGAGCATAATACATTATAGTAAAGATGTGAAAATTCATCTTAAGAAAAAAAAGACAAACAAGCAAGACTTGTTTGCAGGTAAATAAAATATAGTACTTAAAGAGAGTGTCATTCAAAAGGCGGATCAGCTTTAGAGCATAGAAAAAGTAGAATTCCAATTAAAATGTTGATGATATCCATCTAAGCACTTTTGAGGCAAGAAGTCTTAATTAATGAATTCAGTTATTTTGACTCTATGCTCAGACTTCAGATTTATGTTGAGCAAAATTCAAAACTTGGCTCTACCACTTCCACTAAAACCTTGAATAATGTTGCATTTATGAGTTTCATCCTCTCTTCTGTAAAACTGAGCTAATAATGGGCATGTGCTTGTGCTCATATGATTACGCTCAGTTGTATCTGATTCAGCGACCCATGGCCTATAGCTTGCCTGGCTCCTCTGGCCATGGGATTTTCCAGGCATGAGTTCTAGAGTGGGTAGCCATTTCCTTCTCCAGGAGATCTTCCCGACCCAGGGACCGAATCTGGGTCTCTTGCATAGAAGGCAGATTCTTTACCATCTGAGCAACCAGGAAAGCCCTATTATGGCTAGAGTATTAATAAAGCTTGCTGTGAGGATTAAATGAGATAATATAAAAATAATCTACCTTCCACTAAGAATTTGTTATATTCCTGGCTCTATCCTAAGCACTTTACATGTGCACTGGCATTTAATCACTCTAAAAACCCTATGAGGTGGATTCTATTAACACTACAGTAGGTTTAAAAAAATTATGTCCAATAGCTTTGCAGCCTGAACTAGCAAAACACATACACAGACACTCACACTCAAAACCAGATTACTGAACACCAGAACCCACTCTCTTAATCTCTGTTCATACTGCTACCCATGTATTAAGTCACAGTAACTGATATAAGGATCATATTTAATAATGAGTAACTAATAATAATCATGATGTTAGAAATAAAAAGAAAAGCAAGCTGTTCTAATCACTTATTCAGTACATCCAACTGGTTCCTCTGGATCTGATCCTTGGTGATAAAAATGACTTAGGGACTAAAATCTGACTTTCCAAATAATCTGTCTCTGGCAAGAGAATCACTAATCATTCAGACACTAGTGCTACAAGCTGCCTGCTGTGAGGTTTTGTAAATTAATAATTGGCACTCAAACTTTATATATCATTAATGGTTTTGGTTAATTTATGTTTTCCTAGAGAGGTGGAGTCACAGGTTAGATTCTGAGTAATGAATGCCAAATCACAAGGTCATTTGACAGTTTATCATCCCGCTCTCCTTAGTGTTCACTTTGAACACTTTTCTCCAAATTTCTATATTAGTCTAAATTCCCCCATCAATTATTTATAACATATTTTTCATATCTTTGCACTTCCAACATCTTTAAAGCAAATGCTTATTTTCTCTTTTAGATAGAAAACTAATTGAGGGCAAAATAATACCCAATTTAATATATTGAACAGACAAAATAATAAAATATATTATTTCCACCACCCCATTCCTTTTGCTTAAACTTGAAATGTTATAATTAACATTTGGCCTGGCTAAATTTACTACTCATATATCAGGAGAAAAATCTTATTAAACATTTCTTAAGAAATAACTTTCCTATAGCATAGAATGAAAAAAAAAAGTAATTTTTAATTCTGAGCAACTAAAGCAAAATGAACTCAAAGTAAAAAATTAACTTTGCATAGTGGTTTATGATTATATCATCTTATTAAATTTATTTTTATTACATCTTATTAAATTTAAACTATATAATCATGAAAAGTCAATCTTCTCTCAGTGATAGTGCTATGAGATATATATTGTATATATTTCTCACCATTACAATTAAGCCTTAAGATACAATCACATTTTGGAAAAGCTCTACTGTTCAGACAATTAAGATTGTCAACTAGTTTAAAAAATCAGAAGAGTGTAAAGCTATGTAAAATGTTCTCCTAATCTGGCAGTTTTCAGACTGTGGTCTCTTAACGGCATCAGTATTTTGGGGAATTTTCTAGAAATGCTAATTCTCAGGCCTCACCCTGACCTGTGTCGTGCTGACAAACTAGCTTTCTGAAAGTAAAGGTCTGATTTAGAGCATTTGGGCTTCCGTGGTGGCTCAGATGGGAAAGAATCCACCTGTAATGCAAGAGACGCAAGTCCGTTCCCTGGGTCAGGAAGGTCTCCTGGAGAAAGGAATGACTACACCCACTCCAATATTCTTGCCTGGAGAATTTTATGGACAGAGGAGTCATAGGCTACAGTCCATAGGGTTGCAAAGAGTCAGAGATGACTGAGTGACTAACACTAACTTACTGCATTTGTTGATTTCCATAATGTAAACACTCCCAGCATGATCCATTTCAAGCTACCAATGATACTTCCTCCAACACGGTGGGGGGAAGGGATGCATAGTCACTTTGCAAGCTCATAAAAGCTGACTTCAGCACAAGTGACCGGATCTACTGAATTAGAAACTCTGGAGATGAGACCAAACCCATAAATCAGTGCTTTAACAAGCCCTCCTGCTAATTACAATGCATGTTAATGTTTGAGAATCACTGCTCTAATCCATTTTCACTATTTTTTTTCAACATTTGCTCTCCAGATGATCTTGTTTACTCATAGAACTTTATTTCCCATCTGTGTATCGAAGACCTATAACTTTTAATTTCTAGCCGAGATAGATATATCCTCCTCCACTTGCATGTCCCACTAACACCTCAAATGTCACATGTCAAACAGGGAACCCCCTGTGATCTCTTGTAAACATACTGCTACTCTAGTCTTCCTGTATTGGTAACTGGCACTATCATTCACAAGGTCTGACTAGACAAAGGTCCATCTAGACAAAGCCATGCCTAGGTCTGCATAGACAAAAGTCCATCTTGCCAAAGCTATGATTTGTCCAGTCGTCATGTATGGATGTGAGAGTTGGACTATAAAGAAAGCTGAGTGCCAAAGAATTGATGCTTTTGAACTGGGGTGCTAGAGAAGATTCTCGAGAGTCTCTTGGACTGCATGGAGACCAAACCAGTCAATCCTAAAGGAAATCAACCCTGAATATTCATTGGAAGGACTGATGCAGAAGCTGAAACTCCAATACTTTGGCCACCTGACGCAAAGAACTGACTCATTAGAAAAGACCCTGATGCTAGGAAAGATTGACAGAGGATGAGGTGGTTGGATGGCATCAGTGACTCGATGGACATGAATTTGAGCAACCTCTGGGAGTAGGTGACGGACAGGGAAGCCTGGCATGCTGCAGTCCATGAGGTTGCAAAGAGTCTGACAGGACTGAGCAACTCAACTGAACTGAATCCTCATTCATCTTGATGCTTATGTTAGAACCCATATCTCACCCTTTATATGCCCCTTCCTTCACTGCTAAGTCATTCAGTATACAAAAAGTTACGTCTACAGAAGTTTTCTAATGTGTGACTTGGACAAGTTGAGTATCTCTTCTAAGGCTTGACTTTGTCATCTCAGCTTTGTTTCTAAATATTACCTGAACCTATCCACTTCTCTCTTCCCCCATCTTTCATCCAAGCCACCATAACATTTTACCAGATGCACTGAAAGGTTTTCTAACTTGTCTTCCAACCAAAAAGCAATTTCTATGAAGTTGCTCATTATGATCCAGCTATTAAGCACCTTGGACTGCAAGGAGATCCAACCAGTCTATCCTAAAGGAGATCAAACCTGGGTGTTCATTGGAAGGACTGATGCTGAAGCTGAAACTCCAGTACTTTGGCCACCTCATGTGAAGAGTTGACTCATTGGAAAAGACTCTGATGCTGGGAGGGATTGGAGGCAGGAGGAGAAGGGGACGACAGAGGATGAGATGGCTGGATGGCATCACCAACTCGATGGGCATGCGTTTGGGTAAACTCCAGGAGTTGGTGATGGACAGGGAGGCCTGGCGTGCTGCGATTCATGGGGTCGCAAAGAGTCAGACACGACTGAGCGACTGAACTGAACTGATTAAGAACCTATGAAAAAATATGTTGGGATGGAGGGTGGTTGTTAGGATGGAACAGAAGATGGGGCAGCAGATGGTGTCCAGCAGAAAGGAAGCAGTTGTTTGTAGGAAGCCCTGACCTGAAGAAGAGCTTCCTTTCTTCCTTTACTTCTCACCAATCAGGTGTCATTTCTTGGTTGCTCAAACAGTAAAAAATCTGCCTGCAATGTGGGAGACCTGGGTTCAATCCCTAGGTCGGGAAGATCTCCTGGAGAAGGGAATGGCTACCCACTCCAGTATCTGTGCCTGGAGGAGGCTACTGTACATGAGGTTGCAAAGAGTCAGACACAACTTAGCGACTCACACTTTCTACAATGAAGCCCATAGTTGTCCCAGACAAGCAGAGTTCCCCAGACAGCCTACAATGTCCTCTACACTTCCAATGCAGCACTTTACCAGAGGTAATTAATTTGTGCAAAAAGTTGGTTAATATATTTCCCACCACTGCTCTGTTCCCTAGCTGTCCCATTTTCCCTGAAACTTTACATGTGCCCAGCATATAATGGGGCTCAACAAATCCTTGTTCAACATTATTGTTAGTTTAGCAAAATCTTAATCATACAAAAATTGATATAAGAAAATGCTTTAGATTGTGTATTATAATAGGTAATATACTAAGCACAAAGCCACAGTTATCCTGCTTTACATCTAACACAATTGTTTTAATATATTCTAAACCTATTTGGGAATATTTTTGGTTCAATTTCAAGAATGCATGTGTTTAGAATTAACATAATCTCACTATGTATATTTTTAGGCCATTTTAGATATAAATGTATTATACGTACACTCTTTGGAATATTAAAAGGTCAATTTCTGTTAAAGAAAATTCACAAATTTATAAAATATAAATGAATTAATTCAATTCACAATCAAATTTATTTATACATGTGTCTAGCTTGATAAAATTTTTTAGATATATCAATATCAATAAAATAATTTATGGAATTCATAGTATTTAATGACTATTACTGAGTAACAATAAAGGTAATTTTTGTATGTATGTGTGTATATATGTGTGTTTGAGCACTTTTTTATGTGTATGTATACAATGCATATACAAATGCATGCATTTCTGTATATTATATATAAGAAGGTACTTGTGTGTATATAGACATATATACACACGCTATTAGGAAAGTAGGAAAACAATAATAAATATCACAGTGCATTTGTGACCTCTCTGTTTTGATTATTACTAGAAATGCTGCTAACAAAATCACTAGAAAGTGTTCGCTTGGCTTTGAGACATGTCAGATTGAAGCTCTAAGACTAGAAAATGTTGGAGCAGTGAACAAGCCTATGAAATAAAATCTCTCTATTTTGTTAATCTGCAAGATTAAAAGCTGCAGCATCATTATTTCCCTTTGACTTGACTCTGTTTTGAAAGTGCATTCCCAGCCCATAACTCAGTTCCCTAGGCAGCTGCCCTTCTCTTAGAAATGTGTTCTGAGGAATCTACATTAAGAAGATTTTTCAGAATAATTATCTACTTGCCACCTATTGATTTTCTGAAATTTTGAAAGAAGCTTGCATGACTCCCATTTGAAAAGTGTTTGTTATAAGTCTCCAATCATTTAATAGTTCAGATAAGCAAACAATACTTTCAAGTAACAGCCCCAAACCCATGTGTTGCTTAATTGGCTGCTTTCAGAGGGCAGCTGCTCATCTGATAGTCATCTCCTATACACCAGAACTCACTGTGCACATCATTGGAAACTGCTTTAGAAAACAAACCTTGTTTGTTGGCACATGGCCAACATTTATGGCAAGCTTTAAAACAGGAGGAAAAAAAAATCTCAAATATTGGGTAATATCTGGTTTTACAGAAATTTTAAATATCATATTTCTTTAAGAAACTGAATAACAAAATTGATTAGAATACCATCTTCAAGACAAGTTAGAATATCCTAGTACTTGATTTGAGAGACTTATGCATGAAACATATCAGCAAAAATGGGAGGGAAAATAGTAATCAAAGAGAATATGACTTAAATTTAATTTCTTGACAGAAACTACATTTATTGGAGTAGGATTAATAAGCACTATAGAATCTAAAAGACAGAAGGATGTATATATAACCATAAATTGGAAATTTTACTTAATACAATAATTTTTCTTTAGATTCAATGCTTAAGCCATTGATGCTTGGAAAAATATATCAAAATAATTGTTAAAGATACACTGAATATAATCTAAAATATTGTTCCTTGTAATGACTGATGAAGGAGAATGTGAAAATCAGTCTTTCATGAAAAATAACTACTTCCACTATGAGAGAGTTGTTAATAACCAATTTGTGGGTAGATATGTAAAAGAGAACTCTATTTCATTTTTCTCCTATTTGCCTCACCAACATTTCTTCACATATTCATTATTGTGACAACAAGTTGAATTTCCAATTCTCCATCTGCCTAAACAGCATTAACCTTACCGTAACCTCCAAATTTCCCTGTTACACTGTCTGACATTTGAATCTTTCCAGTATAAACTAGAAACAAAGTACATTGTCCTTTCAGTTAAACACAGGAGACTCCATTTCAGGAGCCAATGAAAATAAACTATTACATGGAGATGGACATCCTTTGAAATCATTTTGGTTAAAATCAGTTAAATAGTTCTAAAAATAATCATAGAAAAATGAACTAGCTTGCAAGTGTTCTTAAGTCTGAACAGATGAATTAATATACCGTACTGATAATAATAATGCTAAATTTGTATAGCATCTTACAGTTTACAAAATTATATTCACATACATCATTTATATCTTAAAGGGAAATCTATATATCATGCTAAAGATAGATGCTTGTCATCATCCATTCTCATGTCCAAAATAATCTCCATAATGATAAAAGTTTGCTTCTTAGTTCTCATCTCACTTGTCTCATAAGCAGTCCTGATAAAGTGATCCTTCTCTCCCTCTGAAAACTTTAACTAGACCAGTTTTCTTTTTGCCTTTTGGACAGCTCCTGCTTAGTCTCTTTTGCTGATTCCTCCTTCTCTCTTCAGTTGTCTAATTTGGAGTTCCTTGGTGTGGAGAATTTGGACTTTCTCCTTCTTTACTTACATTCATTCTCTAGGTTGATTTATATTGTCTCATGGTTTTAAACACCACCCAAAATTGATGATTCCCAAACAGGTAGCCCCTCCTTGAGGACCACTCCTAGGAATCAGGACACCTCCCCATCCCAACTCCCTACATGACATTTTACTTGCTGAATTCACCGTCAAAAAATAATCTAACAGATGACTACTTACAAACCCCTCTATTGCTACTAGCCTGATCCAAGCTACCATGTCATCTCTCACCTAGATTCTTTGACTGCTGGTCTCCCTGCTTTCTTTTCCTCTGCAGTCTGTCAACACAGAAGCCAGAGAAATCCTATTACGATGGCAGCATTTAATTTCTCTGTCCATCTAACTCAGAGTAAAGTCCAAAGTCCTCACTGAGGATAAATAAACTTTCGTTACTCTTCTGATTTCACCTCTTGCTATTCTGCTCCTCGTCACTTGGCACCTATCACCCAGGACCCTGTGGTGTGCCTCCAATCTGCCAGGAACATTTCTGCCTCAGGGTCTTTGTTCGTACTTATTCCCTTTGCCTGGGTTATCCTCTAAAATATTACGTGTCTAACTCCCTTATTTCCTTCACATCTTTTCTACAATGTTCTTCTCAGTGATGCCATAGGAGTCTAATCAATCTAAAATTACACACATACACACACATCTCTGACATTTCATGTTCTCTTTTCCTGTTTACTTGTTTATGGTTTACCCCACTCCCTGGAACATAAACTCCATAAAGGCAGTGTTTATTTGGCTATTGTGTACCCTAATATGTTCCCAGCACCTAGAATCTTCCTGATGTACAACAGGTACTTAACAACTACTTATTGAATGCATAAATGAGCTGAATTAGCATTGTTTACATAATAAACATGAAATGAACTTGGGCAAACTTCAGCAGATGGTGAGGAATGGGGATGGATGCCTGGCGTGCTGCAGTCCATGGGGTCGCAAAGAGTCGGACACGACTGGATAACTGAACAACAACATAATGTTTTTAAAACTAACAAAAAATCAAAGTTACATACTGACTAATTTACTGGCATTGATTTTTATTGGTATGCAATATGCTGCAAACTTAACTTTATATTTCAATAACTCTTAAGGAATGCAGAAAAGTTTTAGAAAAAAGAAAGGTGCAATCTTATTTTTAAAATATTGAAGTTGAGCTTAAGAAGGTGAGTGCAATATATTGCTTATGTTTGCTTTTACATTCTCTTTCTTTATATTTCTATGTACTTTCAAGAGAGCAGAATGAGTGCTATAGCCTCAGGGCATCAGTTGGACACTTCGTGACACGATAGGTATGTAATATTTGTTGAATTACATATGAAAGTGAAAGTGTTAGTCAGTTATTCATGTCCAACTCTTTGCAACACCATGGACAGTAGCCTGGCAAGCTCCTCTGTCCATGGGATTCTCCAGGCAAGAATAATGGGGTGGGTAGCCATTCCCTTTTCCAGGGGATCTTCCCAACCCAGGGATTGAACCCAGGTCTCCCGCATTGCAGGCAGATTCTTTACCATTTGAGCCACCTGGGAATCGCTGAATTACACACACACACACACACGTATGTATATATACCTACATATATTCATACTGGAAACCCATAAAAAATCACTGATAAGAAAAGAAGGTAAGTGATGGTATCACCTGTTTCAATAGGGACACGCAGAGGAGTGAAGCACGTTATGGAACAGTTTTCAAACACTATCATACCAAGGAAGGAGGATCATATATTTAGTTTAAGGAAAGATAGAACTTGCTATGAGTGATTGAATACAACATGAGGAATAAAGGGATGAGAAATAAATAGTCTATTTAAAGAAGGGATGAGGCTCTTATGAGAGAGATTATTTATTTATGGAAAGTTCCTATATTTGAAAAGCAAATAAAATATGCCATGCTACCTATACTATACAAATGTCTGGGTCTGAAAGCCAAACAGTATAAAGGTGCTCAATTTTTCACCTGACATCTATTTTTGCCTACCCACAAAAGGGAAGCAGGAAGAAACTTCAAAAGCCAATATGTTCAAGATGCTCAGCAGCAGGATGAAACACGCACGATGAAAGGAATATTGTGGGCAAGGTTTCTGTCAGGGGTTCACCCATGGGTGGATGTCCTGGGTACCACTGAGACACCTGCATACTTTAACAAAAGACGACGTCGGTACCCAGGGCAGAACAACATATGAAGCCCTTCTCATTTTCTGTCAGACATTTGTGTGTGCTGCACTGATTTCCACAGTTTCCCAAATCTACAGTTGTGAATGTTAGTTTCTCAGTCGTGTCCAACTCTTTCAGACCTTTCCAGGTGGCACTAGTGGTAAAGAAACTTCCTGCCAAAGAAGGAGATGCAAGAGATGTGGGTTTGATCCCTGGGTTGGGAAGATACCCTGGAGGAGGTCATGGAAACCCACTCCAGTATTCCTGCCTGGAGAATCCCACAGACAGAGGAGCCTGGTGGGCTACAGTCCATTGGGTCACAAACAGTCAGACACGACTTAGTGACTTGAGTCTATGACTATGGACTGTAGCCCACCAGGCTCCTTGTCCATGGGATTCTCCAGGCAATGATACAGGAGTAGGCCGCCAGTTTCTTTTCCAGGGGATCTTCCCAACCCGGGGATTGAACTCAGGTCTCCCACATTCCCGGCAGATTTTTTACCATCTGAGCCACCAGGAAAGCCCCTCACAATACAGTGGTTGGCATTGGCAATCCAGAAATTTCTATAGCTTCTTGTGCTCCGATTGGTTGTTAAGTCTTCAGTATGGCTTTTCATCACCTAGAAATTGTAACTCCTCCTTGGTAATCAACTACCCCAATATGGGATTGGAGACATTACACAAAGAATTGCTCATTTATTTCTCTATCATGAGACTAATTGTTACTTCATTTGAGTTTTATACATTAATATTAATATATATGTGATTATACTAATGTATAAATATAATAAGCATTATTATCAAAATAATTTGCTTGTAGTTATTTCTAAATATAATTGCCAGCATATTGTGCATATTTCACATTCAATAAAATTATATTCTATTCTTAAATGTGCATTATGTTACATACTGCTTATGGGGTTCTCATAAATGTGTTCCTAATGGACTGTTGTTTTTTTTTTCTTTTTAGCATCATAAAGAGTATCAGGTAGACACCATAGTAGAAATTTCAAACGCTTTATCATATTCTCCAAATTTCTCAACAGGAAACTGAAGAAGTAGTCTTTTCAGCAACAATTTTCATTTAGTCATATTTTAAAAAAAATCACACTTGAGAAGAAGGTCTTATGTATATGGCAGTTTTGAAAGAAACTAGTCTTGAGATATTTACAAGTTAGAAAGTTCTTTTAGATGGGCAAAGTTTCCATCTCCACTAGAAATATAAGCAGAGAATATCATTAGTGGCAAAATACTAAGCAAAAATGCAGCTAGTGACACAGCCCAGCTGCTGCTGACTCCAAAGGAACACAGATGAAGAAACATAGACGGACTTGACCAACAATGGGTTATAATGCAGGTCTGCCATATGGAGACTCCATGAGGGCAGTCTCTGCTCCATCTGTTACATTCGCCTTGGTTAGCTCCAGCACCAGCACAGAGCCTGCAGTGAGTGAGCAGGCAATCAACGTTCACTGAATTTACAAATGAACAAACAGTCCCCTTGGACTCCTTACCATACCTCACATATACTAAGCTCCTATAATGTATCAGGCTCTGCACTTATATACTTCAACTCTCTTTCCATGGATGCTGTACCCATTATAGAGATGAGGAAATTGTGACTAAAGAACTTAAATAATGTGCATACCTACTAAACAGCAGAACTGGGTGAGTTGGTTATTTCATGAATGGGAAGGATGTATGAGGGTTCTGGGAGGACCAAAATGTGTAAATATGGGACAGAACCCACCTATAAATATCAGTAGTTCCCCAATTATTTCAGGGTATTTTCCTTTGCTGTTTGTATGTAAATACATTAAAAATAAGTTCTAGTTCTGAGACTTGGTATGAAGTGAAGTGAAGTCGCTCAGTCGTGTCTGACTCTTTGTGATCCCATGGACTGTAGCCTACCAGATTCCTCCATCCATGGGATTTTCCAGGCAAGAATACTGGAGTGGGTTGCCATTTCCTTCTCCAGGAGATCTTCCCAACCCAGGGATCGAACCCAGGTCTCCCGTATTGTAGGCAGACACTTTACCGTCTGAGCCACCAGGGAAGTTCGAGACTTGGTATAAACGTTCCCAAATTTCCAAGTCAATCAGAAATTTGGTTTTGAGAAAAACTTTGGTTACAACTTCAATGTCTCATCTCAAGGAATGTTGTAGGAATAGGTGATATTTCTTAAATGTATGTGCTTGGAAGACAAGAGAACACTAAAATAATGTATAATGATATAACTTTCAAGTAAGTGGTGCTAAACTTTAGCTTCTTTAGACAGAAATGTCTTTACTCCATGGAACAACGGAGCATAAGAAAGTGTAAAGTGAAACTGATGGAACTGAATTGAGTCTCTGAAGTTATTTAGGGTTCATTTTCTGTATCTGCTTCTGGTACAGTCTTCCCTAGCCTTTTATAAATTCTATAATGACTGAATCATACTTTTATTTATAGTATCTTTCTCATTTATAGACATTTAAAAAGGTATAATTTAAGCCACATTTCTTATTCAAATATTTGACTCAATATTTCCTCTGATATATAAATAGCAACAGATATTTTTAAAACTCTCACTGCTTTATACTTAGAATAGCAATTATCAGAACTCAAGATAATAGTCTAGAGATTATTTACCCACCCCCCAAACAAAAAACTTAAAAAAATAGATCATTGAGATGTCACGTAAAACATGATGACCATAGTTAACACTGCTCTATGATACATAAGAATGTTGCTAAGAGTATAAATCCTAAGAGTTCTCATCACAAAGATAATTTTTTTATGTTTATTTAATTTTTTCTTTTTATTGTGTCTATATGAGATAGATGTTAGCTATTGTGGTAATTGCTTTATGATATATGTGAATCAAACCATTTTCTGTACTTAAAACCTCCAAAGAAATTTTAAAAAGAGATCAGTTCATTGAAAACTGGCTTAATTACCACAGTAAAAATAATTCAGTTAAATTCTCATTTATTAATAGGCATGGTACTATAAAAATGCTGATTCATTTCATTAAAAAAAAAAAAGTTCATTAAAAATATAACCTCAAACCACTTTTCATTCTAGCCAAATGACTAAACTATTTCTTCACTATTATTGGTTTATCACTGAATTATTGAGTCCATGTTTCTCTTAGGTCACTCTAAAGAAATGGAACTAAACATCCAAGAGTCACATTTGTGGGAATAATAAAAGTTAAGGATCTTCCTGTTTTACTATTCTTTAAGCATATTATAGTTAACATTTCTAAATTAGCTTCATGTGGGTTAGCATTTTTTCCACAGTTTTTTGAAAGCTAAATTTCTGGGAACATTGTTTGTACATATCTCCCACTGTGAACATGTTTGCCAGGTCATTCTAATTATTTCATTTGTAAAGAGTGACTCCTTCAGCATAATAGGTTTGGCATTAATGAAATTAAAGGTTGTGACTGAATAACTATAATGGTTTAACATTTGAAAAATAAACATTTATCTTCTATCTCCAATTTTATTTCCTCTCATTACTTTAGCAAAGATTTGACATCAATATTTCACTGAAAGGCCATTATCTGCTCTTAATGTGCAATTACATTAAGAACATTACCTAGTTAATTTATAGGAGGCTATCTATAAAAAAATAAATAAATAAAAGATAAGTGTTCAATAGAACCAAGAAGGTAAGGAAACACTTAAATCTCATTTGAAAATGAGTTTATTAAAAAAAAAAAATCTTTCCTGAAAGATTTATTGAATAAACAGCTTAAGACTCTTGACTTGTTTTGCTTTTTAGAAAACATAAGATATTGTTTTATAATTCTATTTCTACTTCTATTTCTGTGTATATACAAAAGATGCTTAACTACATATGTACATATACGGCAATACTACATTTATCAAATGATATCAAGCCACAATACAAATCATATAACTAGTTTTCTTAAAAACAATCACTTCATTTGGTTTTATTTCAATCATGCTACTAAAATTTCTCCAAAATGTATTCTACTTCTTTAATTATTAAATAGGATATACAATATATGACTTAACATTGTATGTTGCTAGTTCAGGTCCATTTTTATGGACAGTAGCTCCTCTAGTGCTGAAATAAAGCAGTGCCTTTATAGGCATAAGATTGACCACATTAAATGTCTTGGAGCATTCATTACTTATTTACCTTCAGTTATTGTTCTTCCATAATTTTCCCTTACCTGAAGTTATCAGTTTTCAGTACAACTACCTTTCTACATTATTTTACTTGCAAATATCTAGATTGGTCAGCCCTTGAAATAACACACATGAGCTTTGGGACCGACTTTTTCCTTGCTGCTGCTGAGATTTTAATTTCTGAGTTTAGAACAAGACACTGATATTCAAATGAAACAGAAAAGAATGTTTATACGATTTTATCTTTATTTAATAGGAACCTGGATCAAGCCAAAGAGCAGCCTCTGGCATCTATCCTGAAGCAGAATCTTGTCCATGTCTGGCTGTCCCTGTTTTGAGAAGATGGACACAGACTTAGTGTGGAGTTATAACAATGGATCTATACCTTAGGCTCATCTTTAATTATACAGATCTTTGTTCTATAGTTACATTATTCATTCACCCAATCAACAAATATTTATTAAACTTCAGTTCATTGGAGGTTTCGGAACTGAAACTAGGGTAGATAAAAAGGTGAATTACAGATAAGCCTTCAAATGTGTCTTACATATAACAGAAAATGAATGACAGTGTTCCTGGCAGACAGTTGTATCACACAATGGCTGAACAAAAGGCAACTCAGAAGGATGCCTTCCAATGGAACCAAGCTAGACCTTCACAAGCCTGGGGACACTGTACAACTCCTCATGCTCAGTTGCTACTGTTGTGTCTGACTTTTTGTGACCCTGTGGACTGTGGCCCACCAGGCTCCTCTGTCCAAGGGATTCCTCAGGCAAGAATACTGGAGTGGAACTCTTATCATCACTATAACATGGAAAATAGACATCTACAGAAATACTGTAAAACAGAGTTCTACTGCATTTTCTGATAGAATCAATAACTAGAACACATGATTAGATCTTCATGAAAGCTTGAAAGAGTAGAACAGGATGCTGTGATATTGATGGGAGCAATCTTGATTCACTGAAGGAGCTATTATCTGCAGAATCTTTAGCCTTGTAGATGTTGTACCTAGAACTTCTTGGATTTTCCCAGGCATTTTTCTGAGACTTTTCCTACATTAGATTTGTACAACTATATCTATAGTTCCATTGGCCATCAACTCCTTCATAATTTATATTAAAATGCTGCATTAGAATGAACTCTGACTCTATATTTACTTCTCTTTAAATTATTCAAAATATCTAGAATTCACGGATTTCCTTCATATGACATATTATCTTAAAACTGGCAAATATTTTTAGTTATGTCTGCCAATCTCTGTGGCTAATAAAAGTCATTTCATAGTTTTCTACTCATTTCATTATTTCAATATTGTGGTATTGCTTCAGTAAAAGTCCATTGTTTCAGTGGCTTATTATTTTCTTTGAGAAATTTCCAGATCAGAAATACTAATAACATTTTCTCATTTTTAAAAGAAAATGATAAGCTAGTTTATTTACCTTTTTTCCTGATATAGCATATTTATTGCTATACTGCATTTACATCTTGAACCAAATATTCAAGAATTATCTTAAGGTAATACATTGTAAACTATTTTAAAAATTCATGCTTTAAATTTTAAACCTTGATGTTAATGCACCATGGCATTAGGAAAAAGAAAAAACAAACCAAAGGATCAAAATGCTTATAGGACTAGTTACCACCAATTTAATAAACTCCAAGCTAATTTTCAAATCAATGTATTATTACATTAAAACTGCCTAGTTGAGGACATGCCAAAATAGAATACACTAAAATTTAAACAAGACATTTAAAAACCTCTTTACTGGGCATGTATATTATCCTTTTTATATTCTCAACATTGTCTAGCATTGTATTTTCCACTTGGTAAAAGCTTTAAAAATATATTAAGCTAATTGTAGGTGACATGATCTAATAGCAATGTCAAAGTTTTTAGTTATTATTGTTGTGTTCTGTAGCATGATTATGTACATGTTCTTGAATAAATACAAGTAGAAATATTGCACAAAAGCAATGCAGATATTCTAAGAAGTGATATGAAAATGAAAATGGACCATGAGTATTACTGAAAGAGAATAACTTGATGGAAAATTTTTGTGATGTTATACTCTAAGAAAGCAAAACTTGAGCCATATTGACCATAATAAGAAATGACAAAGCTTGAAAAGCTATCTATAAAATTTCTTTAAAGCAGTATGCTTTTCAGATAAGCAAAATTGTTTTACATTGTTACCAACTTCTATAAATGCCAGTTCGATTTCAGAATGCATTGTTTAATTGTGATCATATCAAAGGATCCTTTCTAGACAGCGAGAGCATGAAAAAAATGAAAAGATTATGTTAATAAAGCAAATGTATGTTGTTACCATGGTAACTTTGAAACTAAAAAGGTTCAGAGAAATCTTTTTCCCCCATACCATTGATTTGTGGGGAACCGGTTAGTTGATTACCAGCTCATGGAACCATAATCCTTTAAAATGGTGTCATTTGAAAGGCAGTCTGAGACTTACATGGAACAGTAAGATCTTTTCTCTATGTTTCTGAAAATAAATTATAGAAACAGCATGCCAGAGGGGTCTCAGAACCATTGAGTAGACATGAAGAAGCTTCATAAGGCATTGGTTTAACTTTAAAATTACTACAGAAACCTATTATTTTATGATAAAACATATTATTGACTTGAAATATAAAATTCAAAGACATTCTTTGGAAAAAAATTGAAGTCTTCCATTGGGAATGTTGACTGGGTCTTGTGGTCTACAAGCCCAGGTACAAGAATGTGCTCATTTCTCTTCTATTTTAAAATAGAAGTTAGGGAACTGTCTTGAGTATAAACTTAATGTCATCTGTCCCATTTGTAAGTCCTAAACTTACGGTTCTTTGTTCCACCATTCATGTCATCTTAAATCTTATTCCATCATTCTTGGAAATCTGTTGCAATCAGAATAAAATGCAAAGGTTTGGTCCTTTCAACAGAGCACTAACTTCAGAATTGAAAGGTTCTCTTGGTTTAGCCATCCAAAAAATTGTTCCTTGATAACATTTTTCTACAGAAGAAGTAAATTTGATAACAACATTCACAGAAATTTATGAGTATTTTAGAAATCACTACCCCTCTGAGAAGTGAAAAACCAAACAAAATTTTAAAAGGTAGTTCCTATTTTTAAAAACAACCTCTGGACATACATTAATGTTTCCCTTCTAATCAATAAAAAATTGTCATTTTCTTAACAGTAGGCAAAACACATTTGCTGCTTATTTCCAAGGAATTCAATGCCTTTAAGTTTTAACAAAAACACTTAACCTCAAAGTACAACTCTTTAAAAGTCATTTTGTTCTGGGCAAGAACATTCCCAGCAGGTCACCCACTGCCATGTTTGGAGATTTGCATAATAACACAACTAAACACCTGACACATCTCTGCATGTAGAAATTAATAACAAAGATCTTTCTCCCTTCTAGGTGTCCATTGCCATAGTTACCTCACAAGTTCCTGAAAATATGCTTAAATAAAGAAAGTCAAAAGCATTGGGGTAGAAATTAATCATTGACTGGAAAATAAGTTTTCATGATGAGGTCAGGCTTTTGTTTCTGGGTCAGACTGAAAAATTAGACAGTATTCTGACTTGAGCAGAACTGATTGTCTCTGGTTGGAGATCTGCCTCTTAGGGTCTCACACAAAACTCTGGCATACTTGAGTGTGCAGGAACAGTTGCTTTATGCATTTATTCTCTCAAGCCCTGTTAAAAAAAAAACAACCAAAAAACTTTCAACCATTCCCTTTAGAGTGGTCAACCCTGCCAAGGAGTCTGTAGTGAGAGTGTAATAAAAACATCAAATCAGTGACTGGTCTCATGAGAACAGATGACTGGCCTGAAGTCTGTGGTGGACGATCCCTCACAAAGGCAACTGATAAATGCAGGGCTCTGGAATATTTATTTGGAGATGAGAGGGGTTCAAACTATGAAATATAATATTAAGGAAAAATCAAGAATAGAGAGCAAAATTCATAACTATCACGTGAGGAGGAAATCTCAGAGGATAACAGACAACAGGACTAGCTTTAGTTATACATTTTGTGAAAGGAATGAATAAATAAAGCCTTGGTCCAATAGAACGTGCAGAGTTAGGCCTTCTCAAGTGTGCCTGGGAACTCAAAAATGCAGGAACGAAACATGATGCAACTTTCTGTTAAGCAATTTTGTGGTTTATTATAAAAAACTTTCATATATTAAAATCTCTTGATGCAATAATCCAATTTAGAAGAATATTACCCAAGGAAATAACCAGAAATTTGTATACAGAATTACATATAAAACTGCTTGTCCTAGCATTTTTCATGATAGTAAAAAATTAGGTTTTTTAGATAAGTAAATTATGCCATATCCACATGTGTAATGGCAAAATTATGTGAAACAGTTTAAACTGAGAATTATAATATTTATTGAAAAAGAATGAATATGTTTTATGTGTATAACAGAGTTGGACACGACTGAAGTGACGCAGCAGCAGCAGCAGCAGCATATGTACATGTATACACACATATCAGATCAGTTCAGTCGCTCGGTTGTGTCCAACTCTTTGCGGCCCCATGGACTGCAGTATGCCAGGCTTCTCTATCCCATCACCAACTCCTGAAGTTGCTCAAACTCATGTCCATCCAGACGGTGATGCCATCCAACCATCTCATCCTCTGTTATCCCCTTCTCCTCCCACCTTCAATCTTTCTGAGCATCAGGGTCTTTTCCAATGAGTCAGTTCTTCGCATCAGGTGGCCAAAGTGCTGGACTTTCAGTTACAGTATCAATCCGTCCAGTGAATATTCAGGACTGATTTCCTTTAGGGTGATCTGATTGGATCTCCTTGCAGTCCAAGGGACTCTCAGGAGTCTTCTCCAAAATCACAGTTCAAAAGCATCAATCCTTCGGCGCTCAGCTTTCTTTATAGTCCAACTCTCACATCCATACATGACTACTGGAAAAACCATAGCCTTGACTAGACGGAACTTGGTTGGCAAAGTAATGTCTCTGCTTTTTAATATGCTGTCTATGTTGGTCATAACTTTCCTTCCAAGGAGTTAGCATCTTTTAATTTTATGGCTGCAGTCACCATCTGCAGTGATTTTGGAGCCCCCAAAAATAAAGTCTGTCACTGTTTGCACTGTTTCCCCATCTATTTCCCAATAAGTGATGGGATCAGATGCCATGATCTTGGTCTTCTGAATGTTGAATTTTAAGCCAGCTATTTCACTCTCCTCTTTCACTTTCATCAAGAAACTTTTCAGTTCTTCTTCACTTTCTGCCATAAAGGTGGTGTCATCTGCATATTTGAGGTTATTGTTATTTCTTCTGGTAATCTTGATTCCAGCTTGTGCTTCATCCAGCCAGGGATTTTGCATGATGTACTCTGCATATAGGTTAAATAAGCAGGGTGACAACATACAGCCTTGACATACTCTTTTCCCGATTTGGAACCAGTCTGTTGTCCTATGTCCAGTTCTAATTGTTACTTCTTGACCTGCATACATATTTCTCATGAGGTAGGTAAGATTTCTCTGGTATTCCCATCTCTTTTAGAATTTTCCACAGTTTCTTGTGATCCACATTCGAAGGCTTTGGCAGTCAATAAAGCAGAAGTAGGCATTTTTCTGCAACTCTCTTGCTTTTTTGATGATCCAAACAATATTGGCAATTTGATCTCTGGTTCCTCTGCCTTTTCTAAATCCAACTTGAACATCTAGAAGTTCACAGTTCACATACTGTTGAAGACTGGCTTGAAGAATTTTGAGTGTTAACTTACTAGCCTATGAGATGAGTGCAATTGTGTGGCAGTTTGACTATTTTTTGGCATTGCCTTTCTTTGGGATTGGAATGAAAACTGAATTTTTCTAGTCCTGTGGCCACTGCTGTATTTTCCAAATTTGCTGGCATATTGAGTGCAGCACTTTCACAGCATCATCTTTTAGGATTTGAAATAGCTCAACTATTTTACATATGCATATTTTACACATACACATACATATACAGATACACATATATGCATACATTGCATAATACATACACATACAATACACATATATGCTTACATAAAATATTTTGTGAAGTAACAATGCCTAAGACTACTCTTGCTTTATATGAAGACAGGTTGTGAGTCTTATAAAAGTTTCTTAGAAATGTCGTCTTGGGCATTTTGAATTCCCTGGAAACCTATATTTTGTTCATGAAACTAAAGACTACTAATGTCATAAAACTGTTCCTAAAAGAGATTAACTATAGGTGAAAGTGAAAGTGTTAGTTGCTCAGTCATGTCTGACTCTTTGCAACCCCATGGACCTGCCAGGCTCCTCTGTCCATGGGTTCTCCAGGCAAGAATACTGGACTGAGTTGCCATTTCCTTCTCCAGGGGATCTTCCTGACCCAGGGACTAAACCCGGGTCTCCTGCACTGCAGGCAGATTCTTTACTGTCTGAGCCACCAGTGAATCCCCAATTACAGGTTAACTATACCTTTTTCATGGGAAGTATGTGTAAATTCCATCCCCAGATATTTTGTTTAGGGACTTTCTCCCCTTGTGTTTATTAAATTCCTAATTATTTAGGAGATATTAGTCACTATGATTCAGGTCTCTTAAGATTGCCTAAGAAGAATTCTTTCCCACAATGTCTAATAGCATGTTGCTTGGCGAAGGGGAGGAAAATGGGATTTTTTTTTTAAAAATCAAAACTCCTCATTTCAACTTGCAGGAAAATAAATTTGGCAGCATTTTCAGTTGGTAGAGCAATAGGTCTTTAGCAGCTCCTTCCATTCTCATATTTGTCTCACTACCCCTAACAGGAGTTAAGTAGTATAATACAGGCTTAGGGCACTAGACCACTAAAACAGGTGATGAGGCTAAGAGGTGAATTTAGTTTGAGTGTTACATCTAAATATGAAATCTATCTCAATTTCTTGGAGTCCCCAAAACAGATCATGGCTCTTTATAAGAAACTGTGGTCAGCTGAGCAGAGTGACTCACCTCTAATTCTGCCTAAACCCTGCTTTAACGAATGATAAGTGTTTTACATTTTTCAGCATTTTCTAACTCTCCTATAATGAACATATAATAGGAAAAAATTCTGAGTGTAATCAGAAACATAAAAGTTTTTAAAAGTTACTAAAGTGAAGTCGCTCAGTCCTGTCTGACTTTGCGACCCCATGGACTGTAGCCTACAAGGCTCCTCCATCCATGGGATTTTCTAGGTAAGAATACTGGAGTGGGTTGCCAGTTTCCTCTCCATTCTCAAATAAATCAGTGACCTATAGAAATCTATTACTTGGAGGTTCCATATTGAGTAATGCCGAATCATTCAGCAAATGTTTATTACACATCTCATATGTTCTAGACTCTGCTGTAAGAGACCTAGAACATTCTTAACTCCAATGATCTTACAGCCTAGTGCGAAAAGAGGAGCATGGGAATTATGGCAAGAAAATGTTTAGAGGTAATTTGGGCTCTGACAGAAATATGCACAAGAACTAGCAGGGAAATGAAGAAAGAAATGACAACTGACTTGTAGGGAGCAGGAAAGGTTTCCTATAACAACTGAGCCTTTACTGATTCCTAGTAAATTAGAAAGGCTGCTTTACCATGGGGACAAAATTCTGCAAGAATATAAGGCAAAAAAAAAAAAAGCAATATTTAACATCAACAGATAAAAGAAACACCTTGACATTTCACAGGAACTGTAAACAGGAGGACTTGACAGAAGCTGGGTCCCAAAGCTAAACTGAGAGACAGGAAGATTGTGAGGGTCTTTGCCCACCATGCTTAGGGAGTTTGGGCTTTTAAAAGATGATAAGAGCCTGAAATGTTGGCAAACCAATTAGGACCCAATCACATGAGCTCTAGAGAGAGGTTGATGGTTTAGAAGTGCTAAAGATGCTATAGGACATTGAAACATCCCAAACACAGGATGAAGGGGAAGTTTATAACAAATCCAAGGATTTCTGATTTGCCTGTCTGGGTGGATGAGGTCTATCTGTTGAGTTCAGTTCAGTTCAGTCACTCAGCCCTGTCCGACTCATTGCAACCCCATGAATCGCAGCATGCAGGGCTCCCTGTCTATCACCACCTCCCGGAGTTTACTCAAACTCATGTCCATCGAGTCGGTGATGCCATCCAACCATCTCATCCTCTGTCATCCCCTTCTCCTCCTGCCACCAATCCCTCCCAGCATCAGGGTCTTTTCCTATGAGTCAACTCTTCGCATCAGGTAGCCAAAGTGTTACAGTTTCAGCTTCAGCATCAGTCCTTCCAATGAACATCCAGGACTGATCTCCTTTAGGATGGACTGGTTGGATCTCCTTGCAGTCCAAGGGACTCTCAAGAGTCTTCTCCAACACCACAGTTCAAAAGCATCAATCCTTCAGCACTCAGCTTTCTTCACAGTCCAACTCTTATATCCATACATGACTACTGGAAAAACCATAACCTTGACTAGAAGGACCTTTGTTGGTAAAGTAATATCTCTGCTTTTTAATATGCTGTCTAGGTTGGTCATAACTTTCCTTCCAAGGAGTAAGCATCTTTTAATTTCATGGCTGCAATCACTATCTGCAGTGATTTTGGAGCCCAAAAAAATAAAGTCAGCCACTGTTTCCCCATCTATTGCCCATGAAATGATGGGACCAGATGCCATGATCTTAGTTTTCTGAATGTTGAGCTTTAAGCCAACTTTTTCACTCTCCTCTTTCACTTTCATCAGGAGCCTTCTTAGTTCCTCTTCACTTTCACCCATAAGGGTGGTGTCATCTGTATATCTGAGGTTATTGATATTTCCCCCTGCAATCTTGATTCCAGTTTGTGCTTCTTCCAGCCCAGCTTTTCTCAGGATGTACTCTGCATATAAGTTAAATAAGCAGGGTGACAATATGTAGCCTTGACGTACTCCTTTTCCTATTTGGAACCAGTTTGTTTTTCCATGTCTAGTTCTAACTGTTGCTTCCTGACCTGCATGTAAGTTTCTCAAGAGGTGGGTCAGATGGTCTGGTATTCCCATCTCTTTCAGAATTTTCCACAGTTTATTGTGATCCAAACAGTCAAAGGCTTTGGCATAGTCAATAAAGCAGAAATAGATGTTTTTCTGGAACTCTCTTGCTTTTTTGATGATCCAAGGGATCATTGGCAATTGATCTCTGGTTCCTCTGCCTTTTCTAAAACCAGCTTGAACATCTAGAAGTTCATGGTTCATGTATTGCTGAAGCCTGGCTTGGAGAATTTTGAGCATTACTTTACTAGCGTGTGAGGTGAGTACAATTGTGCGTTGGTTTGAGTATTCTTTGGCATTGCCTTCCTTTGGGATTGGAATGAAAACTGACCTTTTCCAGTCCTGTGGCCACTGCTGAGTTTTCCAAATTTGCTGGCATATTGAGTGCAGCACTTTCACAGCATCATCTCTCAGGATTTGAAAGAGCTCAACTGGAATTCCATCACCTCCATTAGCTTTGTTCACAGTGATGCTTTCTAAGGCCCACTTGACTTCACATTCCAGGATGTCTGGCTCTAGGTGAGTGATCACACCATCGTGATTATCTGGGTCATGAAGATCTTTTTTTTACAGTTCTTCTGTGTATTCTTGCCACCTCTTCTTAATATCTTCTGCTTCTGTTAGGTCCATACCATTTCTGTCCTTTATCGAACACATCTTTGCATGAAATATTCCCTTGGTACCTTTAATTTTCTTGAAGATATCTCTAGTCTCTCCCATTCTGTTGTTTTCCTCTTATTTCTTTGCATTGATCGGTGAGGAAGGCTTTCTTATCTCTCCTTGCTATTCTTTGGAACTCTGCATTCAAATGGGAATATCTCTCCTTTTCTCCTTTGCTTTTCGCTTCTCTTCTTTTCACAGCTATTTGTAAGGCCTCCTCAGACAACCATTTTCCCTTTTTGCATTTCTTTTCCATGGGGATGGTCTTGATCCCGGTCTCCTGTACAATGTCACGAACCTCCGTCCATTGATGAACCTCCGTCCATTGTTTATCAGGCACTCTATCAGATCCAGTCCCTTAAATCTATTTCTCACTTCCATTGTACAGTCATAAGGGATTTGATTTAAGGGATATGATTTAGTCATACTTGAATGGTCTAGTGGTTTTCCCTATTCTCTTCAGTTTAAGTCTGAATTTGCCAATAAGGAGTTAATGATCTGAGCCATAGTCAGCTCCCAGTCTTGTTTTTGCTGACTGTATAGAGCTTCTCCATCTTTGGCTGCAAAGAATACAATCAATCTGATTTCGGTGTTGACCATCAGGTGATGTCCATGTGTAGAGTCTTCTCTTGTGTTGTTGGAAGAGGGTGTTTGCTATGACCAGTGTGTTATCTTGGCAAAACTCTATTAGCCTTTGCCCTGCTTCATTCCATACTCCTAGGCCAAATTTGCCTGTTATTCCATGTGTTTCTTGACTTCCTACTTTTGCATTCTAGTCCCCCTTTTTTGGGTGCTAGTTCTAAAAGGTTTGTAGGTCTTGATAGAACCATTCAATTCAGCTTCTTCAGCGTTACTGGTTGGGGCATAGGCTTGGATTACCGTGATATTGTACAGTTTGCCTGGGAAACGAACAGAGATAATTCTGTCGTTTTTGAGATTGCATCCAAGTACTGCATTTCGGACTCTTTTGTTGACCATGATGGCCACTGAATTTGCCATAGACATAGACATAATGGTCATCTGAGTTAAATTCACCCATTCCTGTCCATTTTAGTTTGCTGATTCCTAGAATGTTGACATTCACTCTTGCCATCTCCTGTTTGACCACTTCCAGTTTGCCTTGATTCATGGACCTAACATTTTGGGTTCCTATGCAATACTGCTCTTTACACTATCAGACCTTGTTTCTATCACCAGTCACATCTACAAGTGGGGATTGTTTTTGCTTTGGCTCCATCCCTTCATTCTTTCTGGAGTTATTTCTCCACTGACCTCCAGTAGCATATTGGGCACCTACCGACCTGGGGAGTTCCTCTTTCAGTATCCTATCATTTTGACTTTTCATATTGTTCATGGGGTTCTCGAGGCAAGATTGCTGAAGTGGTTTGCCATTCCCTTCTCCAGTGGACCACATTCTGTAAGACCTGTCATAACCCGTCTCTCTTGGGTGGCCCCACACAGCATGGCTTAGTTTCATTGAGTTAGACAAGACTGTGGTCCATGTGATCACATTGGGCAGTGTTTTGTGATTATGGTTTCAGAGTAGAACATATGAATTAAATTAGATTGGATATTAATAACGAGATTAAAGGATTAGAAAGAGAAGACAATGAGCTTGATTTAGACACATTGAATGTAAGTGTGGAGACTGTCAGATATTAAGAATTGTCACTGTTTCCCCATCTACTTGCCATGAACTGATGGGGCTGGATGCCATGATATTCATTTTCTGAATGCTGAGTTTTAAGCCAACTTTTTTCACTTTCCCTCTCTTTTTTCACTTTCATGAAGAGGCCCTTTAGTTCTTTGATTTCTGCCATAAGGGTGGTATTATCTGCATATCTGCATATCTGAGGTTATTGATATTTCTCCTGGAAATCTTGATTCCAGATGTGCTTAATCCAGCCCAGCATTTTGCATGATGCACTCTGCATATAAGTTAAATAAGCAGGGTGACATATTTCTCATGATGCAGGTAAGGTGGTCTCATATTCCCATTTCTTTAAGAATTTTCCACAGTTTATTGTGATCCATACAGCCAAAGGCTTTGGTATAGTCAATAAAGCAGAAGTAGATGTTTTTCTGGAACTCCCTTGCTTTTTTGATGATCCAATGGATGTTGACAATTTGATCTCTGGTCCTGCTTTTTCTAAATCCAGCTTGAAATTCTGGAAAGTCATGGTTCATGTACTATTGAAGCCTGCCTTGAAGAATTTTGAGCATTAATTTGCTAACGTGTGAAATGAGTGCAATTGTGCGGTAGTTTGAACACTCTTTGGCATTGCCTTCCAGTTCTGTGGCCACTGCTGCATTTTCCAAATTTGGTGGCATACTGAGTGCAGCACTTTCACAGCATCATCTTTTAGGATTTGAAATAGCTCAACTGTGTAAATTACAAATTGAGTAAATTACTAGAAAGTAAATCACTCTGCTTACATAAATTATGTAAAAAAATCCAAACATGCACTATAGAGATGTTTGCAAGCTGTTGGTACTCTGAAATCTAGAAAATTAATTACCATCCCCACAGAGGTAAATAATACAAAACAGAGGAGGTGGATTTTATTTTTGAAGTTTCCTCTGTTGATAATCAGGAAGAAATGTGAGATGACAGTTTCTTTTATATTCAAACAGCCTCTCAAATCGTATCTTCTCTTACTAGTTTTCCTTTGTATACTCATGATTTTTGCTACCACTCTTTCCTACATTTTTGTCTGGTCTAGTTGTACTCCAGTTATTTGCCTTCAATAATAATTGCACTGCAAGTTATGACCAACCTAGACAGCATATTAAAAAGCAGAGACATTACTTTGCCAACAAAGGTCCATCTAGTCAAGGCTATGGTTTTTCCAGTAGTCATGTATGGATGTGAGAGTTGGACTATAAAGAAATCTGAGTGCTGAAGAATTGATGCTTTTGAACTGTGGTGTTGGAGAAGACTCTTGAGAGTTCCTTGGACTGCAAGGAGATCCAACCAGTCCATCCTAAAGGAAATCAGTCCTGAATATTCATTGGAAGAACTGATGTTGAAGGTGAAACTCCAATATTTTGGCCACGTGATGCCAAGAAGTAACTCAATGGAAAAGACCCTGATGCTGGGAAAGACCAAAGGCAGGAGAAGTGGATGACAGAGGATGAGATGGTTGGATGGCATCATCAACTCAATGGACATGAGTTTGAGTAAACTTGGTGTTGGTGATGGACAGGGAGGCCTGGCGTGCTGCAGTACCTGGGGGTCGCAAAGAGTGGGACATGACTGAGTGACTGAACTGAACTGAATAATTATACTATGAGTGATTTCTACTTATATTCTCTGTAATTCTGGAAATCATGCATTTCTCTTATCACTTCTCTTACTGCATAGTAATTTAGTATGGGCTAATGTCATAAGGTCTGGAATAAAATTACATAATTTCTAGGTGTCTTGGTTTTCTCCACCTATAAAAAGTCATAAAATCTCTACCTACCTCAAAAGATGATAGAAGAATTACTATAAATTTGTTCACAGAAAGTCTTGTACTCACAAGAGTGCAATAAGTGTTAGCTAGTGATTATTCTATAATAGAGATAAGAGGGATACATTAAGTTTTCAATTAAATGTCTGTCCCCTTGAAAATACCAGCAGGTCAAGGAATTTAGGGAAGAGTTATTGTGACTCTATGTAATGAAGTTTAGTTTACTGACTAAACTTGCCTACTTACATCAGGTCATGGAGGGTTTCCAAATGAATTCTTTGTTTGAGGTCATGGGTATTTTGTGCTCAGTCATATCCCATTGTTTGTGACCCTATAGACTGTAGCCCATCAGGCCCCTCTGTCCATGGAATTTTCCAGGCAAGAATACTGGAGTGAGTTGCCATTTTCTACTCCAGGGGGTCTTCTCGACCTAGGGATCGAACCCATGTCTCTTGCGTATCCTGGCTTGGCGGCAAGTTTTTACCACTAACACCACCTGAGAAGCCCTGTTTGAGGTCATTGATATAACATCAACTCTGAAAGATATAAAATGGCCAAAATAATGGAATTGATTAAAAAAAATTTTGTCAGGCAATTTTTAATACAAGTTGAGTGTTTATCTTCAGTTAACTAAATATTAGTTAAATCGTTTGCTTAGTTTGTTATTAATTTACCCTTAGGAAACTCCCATTATCCCGAAACAGTTAATCTTAGCAAGCTCTCCTTTCCTCCACTTCAAGGGAAGGTCGTGCTTTTTTCTTCCATCTGACTTCTAGTCCTGATGATACCGCTAGGGTAAAGATCTCCACATCTTCTCACTTCCCTAAAATGTCTGCACTGAGTAGAATTGAGCTAGCTTGAATTAGTTGTGTTATCCCTCAGGGGCCCTGTCTAAAATGCTGGTGATGAACAATGCCGAGCGTTGTGGAAGAATGCTGTACACTCTAGACCCTGTGTGTGTGTGTGCTAGCCCCTCAGTCATATCCGACTCTTTGTGACCCCACCGACTGTAGCCCACCAATTATTGAAGTGCAGATTTAGAAAGTCTTAATATACTGATAATCTCTGCTTATTACATATATATTCTACATGATTTTATGTGATTTTAATACATTATTTAGGAAAGGTGAGCCTATTTTCATCATAAAAATCATCTCCCTTTTTAGTTGTATGGCTTATGTTATATGAGTTATTTAGTGTGCACTAATTTAATTAATATTAAAACAAGCAGGTTTCCAATCTTCCTTTTTGATTAGGTTTGGATGCATTACAATACTCTTTCTTTTTTTATTTTTTTTATTTTTATTAGTTGGAGGCTAATTACTTCACAACATTGCAATGGGTTTTGTCATACATTGACATGAATCAGCCATGGAGTTACATGTATTCCCCATCCCGATCCCCCCTCCCACCTCCCTCTCCACCCGATTCCTCTGGGTCTTCCCAGTGCACCAGGCCCGAGCACTTGTCTCATGCATCCCACCTGGGCTGGTGATCTGTTTCACCATAGATAATATACATGCTGTTCTCTCGAAACATCCCACCCTCGCCTCCTCCCACAGAGTTCAAAAGTCTGTTCTGTACATCTGTGTCTCTTTTTCTGTTTACAATACTCTTTCAAAATAAGGAGGGACTCTCACACAGAACATAAAATGAAAGACACAAGTCAAATATGATCTTTGCAATCAATATAAGCGAGAATTCTTTATCAGTCAACAGTCTAAAAAAGGAATTTAGAAGCCAGCTTCCCTAGTAGCTCAGTTGATAAAGAATCCATCTGCAAAGCAGGAGGACCCTGGTTTGATTCCTGGATTGGAAAGATCCCCTGGAGAAGGGATAGGCTACCCACTTCAGTATTCTTGGGTTTCCATGGTGGCTCAGCTGGTAAAGAATTTGCCTGCAATATTGGAGGCCTGGTTTCCATCCCTGGGTTGGTAAGATCCCCTGGAGAAGGGAAAGGCTACCCACTCCAGTCTCTGGCCTGGAGAATTCCATGGACTATATAGTTCATGGGGTTACAAAGAGTTGGACACGACTGCGTGACTTTCACTTTCACTTTTCACACATTGAACATAGCACAAAAGAGAATGCAATGTGGCTTTATGTACAATGTGAGAGATTGAAAATTTGGCCAAAAACTAGACCTAATACACAAAACTATTTCTCGAAAAGCAAACTTTGATTTGAAACAAGGCATTTATTTCCATTTAAAACAATTATTTTCATCTTTCAAACAAAGATTAAAATAAATAGGCAGACATGGTTTCTATTCAAAACTGCCACACAGCCTTTTGTCTTCCTGAATATTACCACATCTAAGATGGGCGACAGGAAAAGATATTTTGAATTGAGAAAGGGTCAATTTCAGTTTGTCTAATTTGAAATTCCATCTCTGCTTATCATAATAATTCAACTTAGGAGAAATAAAGCCTTATTTAAGGTAAGTTATAGAAATCTCAATAAATAAGAAAATCATTGGAAAATAAAACATTAGACAAAGAAGGATATCCGTGTGAAAAACCAGACAGGCATTGGTAAAAGATGGGGTCAAAGATGGAATATTATCAAATGAAAACCCACCTCTCTTTTCCTCAACACACCCTATCTGCTTCTAACCACTCTGCTACCCACACTCAAAATTCAGAGTATCAAATACTTGAGCCAGTTGATTGGCTACATCCAGTTTATACAAACAATTGGCTTTGGATTTCTCTTTTCTATGTAAAGTCAGAGGTCAAATTGACATAGCTGTATGGCAGACATAATTAAAACCCTCTCCTGTATCCTTCCTTCCCACGGGTACCAAAGACTTTCCATTCTGGAGCCTATGCATACTGATGCCATTACTATTGAAGAAGGGATACTAAATAAAGAAGATTATCGAGTATATGTATTGGAAAAATATGATTCTTAGGTCAAACTTAGCCTGTGGTCTGTTTTCATACCATCTACAAGGTAATAGTTATTCCACTCCAGTATTCTTGTCTGGAGAATCCCCATGGATAGAGGAGCTTGGTGAGCTACAGTCTACAGGGTTGCAAGAGTCAGACACGACTGAGTGATTAAGCATGTGTGTGTGTATGTAATATGTATGTATCTGTACATAATATTTTTAATATCATATACACATATATGTAATATTTTTAAGGAGATGTTAAAAAAAATAAGAAGATGTGACAGAGACTACAGACCCTATATGGACCAGAGAGTCTAAGATGTTTAAACATCTAGCTCTTTACCAAAAGTTTGCCATATCTTGGTCTAAAAGGATACAGTGATAAGGGGTCTTTGTTAACTTGGATTCTGGTGGTAAGATTTATTAATTATCTTAGTATAGTAGAGTGAGAAATTGTGTAAGAATAATAAAAACACTGAACATTATCATTCATGATTTTGGTTCAAAGGAAATTGTAATGAATATAGCATTTAGAGATAATCTAGGAAGAAAAGGGAGTCATGCTAAACATTTCACCATCATTACTAGATTACAATAATGGTGATATTCACAGACAGAATGCAATACCCACAATCAAATGGTGATTTCCACAGAATGCAAGTGAGACAGTTTTATGTACCAAACTCAACACAAAGATCAGGAAATAGCAATTTTAAAAAATGGGAAGAGAAAAGATATCTAACTTTCAAAAGTTTCAATGACTGCCATTTCTGTTATTCAAAATCCTTTAGCGTATTTAACCTTACATTAAAAAAACAAAAAATAATTACACGCAAGAAACAGTACCAAAAGAGATCCTTTCCAAATATATGCCACTCTCTAGAAGTAGCACTGCCAAAAGCTTTTAGGTTATATAGCCTTCAACATATTTTCCTACACATTTATTTATTAATGCAAATACACATATAACATTGCTGGTTATTGGCTCATTTTACACAAATGGAAATATATCATATGGATTTTTCAATACCTTCCTGTTAAAATTGTGTGTGTTAAATGATTCCAAGGTCTTATACATATTTCCATGTTACTATCATAAAAAATTACTTCATTATTTATAATTGCTTCCCTAAATTCTCAGGGTATGTAGCATAATTAATTTCCTCACTTTTAGATAATCTCTCTTTTTTATACATATGGATAGTTCTCTATTTTGATACTATAAATAATGCACTAGTCAAAGTATTTTGCCCATGTCTTCTGTACCGTTTTCACTTCCTCTTAGTTTACCTCCGGTTCAGTTGTCACCTTCAAATTCCTGTTTGCATAGATATTTTATTATTATTTTTAAGTACTTTTCCTAAAAGAGCTCTTAGACTTTAAATAATTGGATAACCATAATACTTATATTATTTTAAAGTTGGATTTAGGAAAGAAAGAACTATTTGGCAAATATTGAGTAAAATATATGAATATAGTTAAGAGTGTTGATAGGTAAAGATCCAGAATTATCCAAATATGTAATCTTCTGCCTTAGAAAATGGTAAGTTCCTTGTAATTAGAACCATGGAATTCCAGATGTTCAAGCTGGATTTAGAAAAGGCAGGGGAACTAGAGATCAAACTGCCAATATCAGATGGATAATCAAAAAAGCAAGAGAGTTCCAGAAAAACATCTACTTCTGCTTTATTGACTATGCCAAAGCCTCTGACTGTGTAAATCACAACAAACCGGAAAATTCTTCAAGAGATGTGAATACTAGACCACCTCACCTGCCTCCTGAGAAATCTGTATGCAGGTCAGGAAGCAACAGTTAGAATTGGATGTGGAACAGACTGGTTCCAAATACGGAAAGGAGTACATCAAGGCTGTACATTGTTACCCTGCTTATTTAAGTTATATGCAGAGCACATCATGCGAAAACCCTGTCTGGATTAAGCATAAGCTGGAATCAAAATTGCGGGGAGAAATATCAATAACCTCAGATATGCAGATGACACCACTCTTATGGTAGAAAGCAATGAAGAACTAAAATGCCTCTTGATGAAAGTTAAAGAGGAGAGTGAAAAAGTTGGCTGAAAACTCAATATTCAGAAAACTAAGATCATGGCATCTGGTCCCATCACTTCATGGCAAATAGATGGGGAAACAATGAAAACAGTGACAGACTTTATTTTTTTGGACTCTAAAGTCACTCCAGATGGTGACTGCAGCCATGACATTAAAAGGTGCTTGCTTCTTGCAAGAAAAGCTATAACCAACCTAGACAGCATATTAAAAAGCAGAGACGTTACTTTGCCAACCAAGGTCTATTTAGTCAAAGCTATGATTTTTTCAGTGGTCATGTATGGATGTGAGAGCTGGACGATAAAGAAAGCTGAGCACAGAAGAATTGATGCTTTTGAACTATGGTATTGGAGTGCCGAAAAATTGATGCTTTTGTATTGTGGTGTTGGAGAAGACTCTTAAGAGTTCCTTGGACTGCAAGGAGATCCAAGCAGTCCATCCTAAAGGAAATCAGCCCTGAATATTCATTGGAAGGACTGATGCTGAAGCTGAAACTTCAACACTTTGGCCACCTGATGTGAAGAACTAACTCGTTGGAAAAGAATCTGATGTTGGGAAAGACTGAAGGTGGGAGGAGAAGGGGACAACAAAGGATGAGATGGTTGGATGGCATCACCGACTTGATGGACATGAGTTTGAGTAAGCTCCAGGAGTTAGTGATGGACAGGGAAGCCTGGCATGCTGCAGTCCATGGGGTTGCAAAGAGTCAGACATGACTGAGCAACAGAACTGAACTGAAATATGGACTGGACAACCAATGACAGAATCATTTCAGAGAAGAGTAAACCATTCAGTGACTGGTAAGTCTACATCCTAACCCCAAGATACTTAAAAACAAAATTAAGGTTAATTATATATAGTACATGATTGTTTGCATTTTATTTAAATTTACCCATATACGATAAAATAAAACCAAGCCTTAAAAAGCAGGCTAAAATCTTTGGTCAAGTATGCAATCAAGAGTACTTGAATTGACAAATGTAGTAAATCTGCCTACTATCTTTGTGCTCATAATAATAAAGAGTGAAAATTTCCAAAAAGATCAACTTTTCCATGATTTCATGTAAACCAGAATTAGACACCAATAGTGCATGTTCATAAATATTGCTCCAAACATGACTAATTATTCATCACTGTTGAAAATGCAGATGCAGAAATATTTACTATGATTTATTCCTATCTGCCCTTAGCAAATTATTCTTTCAGTTTTGTATTCTTAAAGTATGAGTTCCTTGCTATCAAATAAACAATTATTTACCCTGAATTCTTTTTGTGCAGTAAATATCCTAGTTGAGTAATGCAGGCTGAACCTCCTACATTTCCTCCTATCACTGTGACATAGCTCGAAGGTAGTCTTATGACTGGAACAATAGAGAACTGGGTATTAAGCATGCTAGTGAATGGCAGGGTAAACTCAGAAGACGGCAGATTTTATTGTTCCATCCTCTCATAAAAGGACTCACTATTCCTTTAGTAGGAACAGTACTCTCTACAAACTTCCTATGGATATTAAATTTGGAAATTGTCCACACAAAATAATATAAGCTCTCCATCCTCTTACAGGGCATCATTACATTCTGCCCTCTGATGATAATCATCATAATTTGAAATGGCCAGTGGCAACTATGTCTTTGACATTTACTATACTGTCTTTAGTGGTCTTTTTACCATAGTCATAAGGGATGCTGCTTTGTAACAGTAGTGATATTAATTGTGACCGTTATCTTGCCTCTCATGCAAAATTTTGGGTCAAATGATTGGTATAAGTCTAAATGAGCAGTCGGGGATGAAAAGGACAAAGGAGTAAGAGGAAAATACATGACTAGTTTGAGTCCTGCTGCATACTGAGAGGTAATTTACACAAATCAGCTAGACAAAAACAGATGGGAAGAGGGAGAGAGGGAGAGCGTTGACTAATGACACCTGACTGCCAAATGACCCTGTGGGTTTGGATGCTGGCAGGACACCTCAAACCGCGCCAGCAGCCACTTGGAACTGCCCAGTTCTCACTCACATTTCATTTAACAGGCTAACCTTGGTCTTTCTATTGTTACCATCACTAGGGAAATTTATACAGTATCGAATCATGATCCAGGAAATACACATGCTAACTGGGCTCTCTTCTTTTAGAAGCTATGTGCTACGGAACTGTTAAAAGAGTTTATTGTTGGCAGCTTTTGTTTCCAACAGGGAAAATTTGATATATTTGTTCTTTTAAGAAACTCTTTTGTAAACCTATAGTATGTGGCACCATTTGTGGCTTAATAAGACCTAAAGAGAAAAAGAAGAAATTATTTATTCTGAGAACATGACTATACTACTAAATGCTTTGCTCATGGGAAAGTATCTTTGATTCTGACAAGTGAGGAGTTCCTAGCACTATATATAATGGGCTCCTACCTGTCTCTCATTCTCTTACTTTTAACTTTTAATCTCTTTTCAACTACAAAATTAATGCTCATGGATGTATATTGAAATGTATATTGAATGTTAGGTACCCCCATTGGCTATTACTACAAACTAGCTAAGTGGAAAAAAAAAAAAACTAACTTAGTTTTTAGTTTAAATTTTCCTATATCTTAAAAAGGGAATAATACAGTCTCTCTAGTGTTGCTATGAAAACCATAATGAGAAAAAACATGTGTAGGTACAGACAGTATAACATCTAGATTACTAAGCTTATGTGATTAGAGTTTACTTCCAGTGAAAGTTGAAAAGTTACAAGCCAATTAAAAATTAGTAAAAACACTTTAAAATCTTTATATGTTAGCCAAGAAGCCTTAGGATATTGATAGTAATTATTACATGTATTTATAAGCAGAATTCATGGATTTTTAAAAATCTATATATATTCTTGAAGAACATTATCCCTCATTTTTTGTCTTTAAGGGACAGTATGGTTAAAACAAACATTCAAACATTAAGTAACAGTAAGATTCAAACTTAACATTCAAAACACTAAAATCATGGCACCTGGGTCCTGTCATTTCATGGCAAATAGAAGGGGGGAAAAGATGAAACAGTGACAGGTTTCTTCATGGGCTCCAGAATCACTGTGGATGAGGACTGCAACCATGAAATTTAAAGGTGCTTGGTCCTGGGAAGGAAAGTTATGCAAACATACATAGCATGTTATAAAGCAGAGACAACACTTTGCTGATAGAGGTACATATAATCAAAGCTCTGGCTTTTTCCAGTAGTCATGTATGGATATGAGAGTTGGACCATAAAGAAGGCTGAGCACAGAGCTGATGCTTTTGAATTGTGGTGTTGGAGAAACTCTAGAGTCCCTTGGACTGAGAAGATCAAACCAATTCATCATATAGGAAATAAACACTGAATATCACTGGACGTACTGATGCTGAAGCTGAAGCTTCAATACTGTGGCCACCTGGTGAGCAAAGCTGACTCACTGGAAAAGACCCTGATGCTGGGAAAGATTGAGGGCAAGAGAAGGGGTATCAGAGGATGAGATAGATAGCATCACTGACTTAATGGGCATGAGTTTGAGCAGACTCTGGGAGACAGTGAAGAATGGATGTGTCCATGGGGTTGCAGGGAGTTGAACATGACTTAGTGACTGAACAAAAACAACAAATATTATTTTGGAAGTGTGAACTGGTAATACAGACTGAGGTCTAGGCCATATTTCATATTTCTAAACTATACAATGTAAAATGATCATTACTATTGCCATTTGAAAAGTGATTCTCCTCTCCTACTCACTTCTGGCCCAAGTATCTTGGACAAGAAAGTAAAATGAGTACAAGGGAAAATGAGCAACATTCTAGAGTTTTAAAATTTCAAGCTGAAAAAAAATTTTTAGTAATCAATTTGCTCAACTTGATAATGAAATGACTCCTTCTTTCATATCCCTCCATCATTTCTCATGTCTGAATCTAAAATGGACTCTAACTTTATTACAATGTATTTAGCTAAAAGTGATGGATAGAAGCAACTGGGTATGGAACAACCCAAGATTCTGAAAGCTGAGGTCCCTTGGAATCAGGCAGTGTACATTTCACGTGCTAGCAGTTGGAAGTGGAGAAGGAAATGGCAACCCACTCCAATATTCTTGCCTAGAGAATCTGTGGATGGAGGAGCCTGGTGGGCTGCCGTCTATGGGGTCACACAGAATCAGACACGACTGAAACAACTTAGCAGCAGCAGAAGCAGCAGTTGGAAAAGAGGCAGATCCTCAGCCATAACAAAATTCCAGCCTTGGAAAAGTCTCTGTCCCTAGGCCCTAGAGTTCAGAGATACAAGAAAGAGTGCTTGGATAGTGCGGGAATAGGGTAAGTACCAGGGACAGATAGACTGAAAGTCTAGAAGAAAAGGGAGGAGAAAAATATGATTAATGAAGATGGTCATAGAATTCATAAAATTAAGGAAGAAGCAGGAGAAAAGGAAATCACAGAGAAGCCATCAAAGAATGGTAGAAATAAAGAACTGAATTGCTGACATGTCCTCATAAGATGACTTCGGCCTGCACCTCACTCTGAATTCTTAGGACTCAAGATAGGTCCCTGGAAGGTCAACCAACTCTAATTAGGGTCACATTGCCACATAATACTGCTCACCTCCTCTGGCTTTCCTGATCGCTCAGCAGGTAAAGAATCTACCTGCCAATGCAGGAGATGCAGGTTCGATTCCTGGGTTGGGAAGATCCCCCTGGAGGAGGAAATGGCAACCCACTCTGATATTCTCGCCTGGAGAATCCCATGGAAAAAGGAGCCTGGTGGGCTATGACCCATGGGTTTGCAAAGAGTCAGAAATGACTGAAGTGACTGAGCACACACACATCTCTCTTTCTACACTTATCCCAACCAAATAAGGTGGGGCAGAAAGATGTCTTGTTATGACAGTTTTAACATTAAAGACAACATTTTTTCTTTATTCCTTGATTGTACCAATACTAATTTCATGAAATTATGAAGATAAATGACTATAACATATACACATATAAAATAAGAGTGAAACTTTTTAACTTGTTAAAATTACACTGAAAATTACTGTAAAAATGAAAATTAAAGATACACAAATTTTCCTAATGGTTTTTGATCACCTCTGTAGGTGAGCCTGACATTCTCAAGGATTCTACCATTTTCTCAATTAGTCCAATGGTAAAGGCATTGTATATTTTCCATCTACTACAATGGTTTATGATGATGATTATAAACAGAACAAATAATACATCATTTCTTTAAAATATCAAGATCAATTTGTTTTTGGAAATATCTTTAATGAGTTGAAATTTCTCATGGACTAAGATTTTATTTAAAAAAAAGAGGAAGGGTATTTTAATGGCATGTAATTTTGCAGTGTGATAGGTAGAAACACAAGATGATTTGGAAAGCATTTCTCAGACGTACAAAATTTTACATTGTCAACTTTAGTAAATCAGGGCACCTCATTTTTAAAAACATTCTCCTTCATTAGGAAAGCTTTAGATTTCCAAGTGTTTTTATGTTATCACAACTTCTATTTGAAAAAAAGAGAAAATGGTTAAAGAAAGTATACTTCCTTAAAGTACTTTCTTGGAAAGTAAGATAAATATAGCTTCCAAATACAACATTACAGTCCAACTCAACATTAAAAATACTTTAGTGAGTTTAAAATTTATATCTGTACCACATAAATACAGGCTGAATTGAGCTACAGGCCTTAATAAAAATAATGAAACACATGTCAAAGTTGAAGTTCACTTAGCATTTTACTGTGTGAAGTTATTCAAAGGCAACTTCTGTATAAATATTCCCATAATGTTTTTCTCCCATCCTTGTGAAAGACTTTTTTAAAAAATCTTCTTTATAATGTGGGATTTTACAAATGCACTTATATTACAAAATTATCGTCACCTTTCAAATTATAATTTGAGAAATTTAAATGAAAATAAGACTCTGTTTAACAGATATAAATTTGGACATACATAGAAATATCCAATAACAGGTGCCCATATTGGTTTCTTCCCTATTGTTCATGATACCGAAGATGTAGTTCAGTTGCTAAGTCAGGTTCAACTTGCGACCTCATGGACTGCAGCACATCAAGCCTCCCTGTCCCTCATTATCTCCCACAGTTTGCCCAAGTTCATGTCCGTTGAGTCGGTGATGCTATCCAACCATCTCAACTCCATGAAGAGTATAAAAAATCAAAAAGATACCAAAATAAATAACTACAAACTTTCTGTCGTTTAGCATTCTTTGAAAAAACATAGTCAGATAATAGATATAGCCAAGATAATAGAATCTTGAACTTGAAGTCTTGAGCATAATCTACTACTCCCTTTCTCCCATTATAGGCATTCCTTTCACAACACCTCAGGCAAGAGTAAACCTAGACTTTATCTGCATAGTTCTATTAATGGAGAGATAATAATTTTATGAAACATACCATTCTATTTTTATATAAATCCAGATGTTGAGTGTATCTTCCTTATATGGTGAAGACTCAAATCTGCCTTCTTGCAATTTCCACACTTGGTCTTTTTTCTACCAAACTATTTGGTAACAATAATTATAACTTTTTCCAAGTTATAACTTTTGAGATTTTAAAAACAATTATCGGAGCTCTTACTGGGGTCTCTTTACTAGACATAAAATTATCCAGATATTTCTCATACAGTGATTCTCTGACCATTCACTAGTCTAGTTCCTCTTCTATCAATTTCATTATATGTAAAAGTGACCCAGAAAGAAGTATAATATTCTTTATACAATCTGTATAGGATCAATAAACCTTATTCTAAACACTTTATATTTGTTAAGGAAAGTCAAGTGTAAAATAGTGTGTTAGAGTACCACAACAAGGAATTTCTATCAAAAGATTCTTTGCCTGGGTTCTTAGAACTTATAGCATGCATGGATGTGATATCCAGGGAATCTGTGATCCCCCTGTATTTATATAAATATGTGTATGTTGTAGGGCAGAAAGTATATAACTTTCATTGGATTATTTAATGAGTTCATGACTTCTGTGCACTTCAGAAGCACAGTCTCTTTAATATGCATTCCCATTTAACCAGTTTTCCCCATGCACTGACTGTGTAAAAAAAAGCAGTATAAGAATTTGAATTTTACACATATTCATCACAGTGTTAACTCCAGATACATGGAACATTTGATTTTGTCATTTTAAAGAAGGTATTAACTCCTGATAGCTTTATCTAAGTTAAAGCATAACACATCTTCATCCATGCAATCAATAAAACATATGACCTAACAGGGCCAAGAATATTCTCTAAAATACTACTAGAATTACCCAGGTTGGTATTGGTATATTAATCCAAGCTGTTTGGTAAGATTATTTCTACCAAACCAGCACTGAACAATTTTAATTTTACCATAATGTTTCAAGACCTCATCATTATGAAAAATTTGCCAGTGCCTTGCCAAAATGGACATATCTTGTCTAGCCCATCCATCTAATAAACTTATGAATTTGATTAATTTTAAATGAATACATCTGTGTCTCTGTGGAATCCTTCCTTTTCTAAGAATTCAAAATCATTTCTTTATACCTAGTGATTCAGATACAGTTTTCTATAGTCTACATTTTGAAATAAACAAGCAAACAAACAAACATAATATATACACTGAATTTTCTGGCCCCCTTTCTGCTTTCCAAAATGCTTCAGGAATTCTAGTTAAGTTCCCAGGAACAAACTACACATGATTGGAATATAATTCATTTGAAGTCATTTAAAGGACTTAGTGAGTCATTTATCTTTTCCTCTGTCTGATGTTTTGTTGCTGTTGTTTTGTAGTTGCTAAGTCATTTCCGACTCTTCGCGACCCCATGGACTGTAGCCTGTCTGGGTCCTCTGTCCATAGGATTTTCTAGGCAAAAATATTGGAGTGGGTTGCCATTTCCTTCTCCAGAGGACCTTCCCAGATCAGGGATTGAATCTGTGTCTCCTGAATTGGCAGGCAGATTCTTTACCATTGAGCCACTAGGGAAGCCTCATCTGATATTTTAGTACCATATTAATATGCCTCCTCCAACCTCGCTAGTGTCAAGAAGATTCTTACTAACACAGAAGGTAGAAATGAGTGTTTTTTTTAAAATGTGCTTCTTTTCTTTTTTCTGGTTTGGTTTGATGTTTTCTTTATCATGACTTAAAGTTCCCAAGCAGTGGAACAGTTCTTTCTTATGTTGAAAACTTAAATTTTTGAAATCCATTTCATTGCTAGTTGCACTTTACATAGCCTTAACCCATTCTGTACCATAGCCTTTGTGATAATGCTATTTTCAAGTTTGTGCCAGACTTCTTCACCTGTCCTTGATTTTATATGCTGTTTTCTTGTGTACATCCTTGATATATATATAAGACATGTAAATGTCTGTTAAATCTCAGTCTAGTAATTCTTGGTAATATTGCTGATACCAAATTTATTGCTTTGTGAAAACAATTCAAGCTTGTTTTGCTTATTATTCATTCTCTAAGTATGATTATAAAGATACTGTCACTCATAAACTTTAGTCACACCCACCCGCTAATATGTCTGTTTATGTAAAAAATATGTATATATGTATTATTTGTTTTTAACATATATTGAACATATACTTATTTTGAGCACTCACTCTGCAGTAAAATGTTGCACTAACTGGTAGAAACACAAACATAAAGAATACATAGTCTCTACCCCTTAAGAATCACAATCTAGTAGAGGAGAGAAATTTGTACAAATAATTACAATTCAAAGGCAAATATTAAACACATGGAACCCAATTAAACTTAAAGCTTTTGTACAGTAAAGAGCTTGGGCAAACTCTGGGAGACAGTGAGGGACAGGGAAGCCTCGCATGCTGCCGTCCATGGGGTCAAAAAGAGCTGGATGTGACTTGCCAACTAAACAACAATAAAAGAAACTATAAATGTGATGAAAAGACAACCCTCAGAATGAAAGAAAATATTTGCAAATGAAGCAATGGACAAAGGGTTAATTTCCAAAATATGCCAGCAACTCACGCAGCTCAATACCAAAAGAAACAAATAATCCAATCAAAAAGTGGGTGAAAGACCTAAATAGACATTTCTCTAAATAAGATATACAGATAGCTAATAGGCACATGAAAAGATGCTCCACATCACTAATTATTAGAGAAATGCAAATCAAAGCTATAATGAGGTATCACCTCATACAGGCCATCATCAAAAAATCTACAAATAATAAATAATGGAGAGGGTGTGGAGAAAAGGGAAACCTCTTACACTGTTGATGGGAATGCAAATTGATATAGTCACTGTGGAGAACACTATGAAGGTTATTTTTAAAAAATAAAAAAAAATAAAAATAGAACTACCATATGACCCAGCAATCCACTACTGGGCATATAGCCTGAGAAAACCATAATTCAAAATGATACACATTCCCTAATGTTCACTGCAGATATATTTATGATAGCAGGAACATGGAAACAGCCTAAATGCCCAACAACAGGTGGATGGCTAAAGAGGATATGGTAGCTATATACAATGGACTATTACTCAGCCATGAAAAGGAACAAAACTGGGACATTTGTAGACATGTGCCTGGACCTAGAGTCTATCATACAGAGTGAAGTAAGTTAGAAAGAGAAAAACAAATATCATATATTAATGTACATATGTGGAATCTAGAAAAATGGTACAGATGAACCTATTTCCTGGGCATGGATAGAGACACATATGCAGAAAATGAACATGTGGACATGAGGTGTGGGGGAAGAGGAAAGTGTGACAAATTGGGAGATCAGGATTGACATATATACATAAATCTTTGTAAAATAGATAGCTAGTAGGAGCCTCAGCTTGGTGCTCTCTGATGATCTAGATAGGTGGGATGGGGGAGTATAGGAGGGATGTATGAGAGAGAGGGGATATATGTACCTATATAGCTGGTTCACTTCATTGTACAGCAGGAACTATTATAGCACAACATCATAAATCTATTATACTCCAATTAAAAAACAGATGTTTTTAAGTCCTAAAACTGCATCCAGGAGGCAGCAAACACTGATGGGAACAGAGAAAAAACTGGATAATGTTTAAGGAGAAGATGGCATTTGAGTTTTGAAACCTGAATAGAGACACGAGAGAATGATTTTTTTTTTTCCACAAAAGATATTAAGCAAAGGGAATTGCAAAATGTCATACTGATGAACGTTTCAGAGAGGTTAAGACAAGAACTAGAAAATTATCTTTGGCTTGGTCACTGATTATTTCTAAAACCACAGTTTCACTGCCTGGGTAGATAAATAAAAAAAGGACTTAAAATCTGTTTATGTTTGTTTTCTCATTTTGAGAAATTGGATATAATTAGTGTTATAGCATACAATGCTACTAGTGTTATAATGTGGTGAGTTAGTATAGTTAATTTTGAATCCTGAATAAGGTCAGCAGAGAAAGATTGTTATTTTTTCCTCCCAAGAGATAAGCAATTCTTTCATGGTTATTCTTCTAAACCCATAAATGGTAGATTACACTAACACACACACACACACACACACACACACACACACAAATACATACTATTTGTTTCTGGATGAAGAGGTCAATTATGCCCTTTTTTGTGAATATGTATATGCTTACATGCTTACCTCAGCCATGTCTGACTTTTTGCAACCCCACGGACTGTAGCCCACCAGGGGTGGGATTTCTCTGGCAAGAATACTGGAGTGGGTTGCCATTCCTTTCTTCAGGGGATTTTCCTGACCCAGGAATTAAAACCACATCTCTTGTGTCTCCTGCATTGCAGGTGGATTCTCTACTGTCTGAATCACCAGGGAAGCCCTGTGATTATGTATAAAAATCTGTTACACTTGCCCTTCCCTCTTTTGAGGGGAATGGTGGGTGCAGTGTGATATTTCTCTATTTCTTTAAAGCCTTCTCAGTCAAATATAGAAATCACTAGTCAAATATATTTTGCTTAGATCTCAGGAGATGTATGCTATTTCTTTACCAAGAGCTCAGTGTTTTGATAAGCCATGGAATTTTAAAAAATGAAATAAAATTTCACTCTTGGATTCCATCTATATAGTTTATTGTTCACTTTCAAGGTCCTTCTGTCTTTTCAAAATAATAAGAAGAACTCAAGCTGTGCCTGTTTCTCCATAGACTATATATTAGTTTCTTATTCAAGACTTCAAAGTCCAAATCTTGGAGATATAGCTCTGTCATTATAATGGTAGTATTCATTTCACCATGATTTGTGGTTAAATTTGGTTGGTTTGTTTAGTCTTGTCTTACATACCCAGACAAAGAGCCTGCCACTGAATATTCTAGTCAGATCATATAGCTGTCTCCCTTTTCCTTAGCAAGGATTAACTAAGTACCAAAGTTCAATCTCAGGGAAGATGTCATTGTAATTGGTTGTGTGAATGTTCTTAATCAGGCCTTTATCCAATGGGATAAGTGCAGATGCTTATATCTGTTGTAATTTTCATTGATACATATTTTCCTCTTTTTCTTCTTGACACACGTTTATTTCTGATTGTTTAATATACCATTTTATCACTATTGTCATTGTGAAGTTTGATAAGTTCTCACTTAGGATGAGGCATGATTAAACTCTTAACAATCCAGCAGGTATTGTACTAAACTAGACTCTTTACATATGTTAACCAAAATGTGAGTTATATTAAGGCTCACAACTCTACCAGGTAAGCACTTCTGTAACCACCATTTTACAAATGAAGAGTCTAAGTCTTAGAAGGATTAACTGAGCCAAAGCCAAGACGTGATACATGGTGAAGGGGGTTTCCATATTTCTTATATTGATACTGACCTCATTACCTAGATGCTTTTGATTTTCAGTATTTCTTCTTGGATCTATTACTTTCCTTCTACCTAGGAACTCTTCACCCTCTTTAATAAACTGGAGCATAGAAAGCATTCCTTAAGTCCTTCACTCTCTCACCCCAGAAGGGAGATCAGGTTACATTTATAGTATACATAATTGGTGAGTGCCTTAGGCAGAAAGATAAACATAGCACATGGCCTGCAGGTTGCTAGAATAGTTCCATCAGTGCTGGACTGTTTGGGCATCAGATTGAAGCAGTCTTTGGTGGCTTCCCCTAAATAGTTTTTCTCGAAAACAGTGCAGGAAAACCACCTCTTTGCTGGGGGCTGCTGGCTGTTGACACTGTAGAATGGAAGAGAAGAATCCTGACTTCACCCCCATCTTTCCATTCTCCTCTCCTTCCCCTGTTAGTCTGACTGCAGCCCCTGTAACAGTGATCCATAGGACTTGTGGAAACTCTTTTCTATGGCACTGCTGTACTTCTATGTCTTTGGGAACAAATACTAGCTAGAACTTTTGTGCTATTCGAGTGACCATACTTCTAAACATTCAATATGATATGTGAGCCAAGGTTGAAGACTATCTGGGAAATGAGCCCTGAATTGGAAGCCTCAGATGAAGAGAGACAGAGACAGAGTTAGAAAAAACTAAAGAAGCATTATCATGCCAAGGAACAGAGTTTACTAAAGAGGATGACCAAATAAATTTTGTCAGAGTTTTCTAATTCAAAAGCCTGCTAAACTCTGAAAATTAGACATAAGCTAGCATATCTGCCATTTATTTTAGGTATGGTAATTTACAAAGCATATCACCAAACATAATCATTCATCCATCATCCAGTAATCATAGGAGCCCTCTTGTTCTCCTGATTTTAATGCCCATAGATATTGCTTTTGTTGAGAACATCATTTATCTGTTATACAAACTGTTAAACAGCCTCCTAAGGGTTCTCCTGCCTCCCTATATTGTGTTCAGATGTTTACAATTTGGGCTTCCAGCTAGAAAGAAACCAGTAAAAAGTCTTAAGTGTCCATATCTCCTGGGGAACTCCCTTCTAATATGCGTGCATATTTGATTAACATCTTTAACCTGCTTTCGAAATTTTACTTTATAAAGAATTTAAATTCAGCTCTTAGGCCTGTCAGTGATATACATATGAATTTACTCTATTATGACCAGTATAAGAAGTCTTGTCATTTCACATCTTCTCCTCTATACTCCAGGTCATGTTCATGTAAAGATACATATAAACCTTAATAGAATACCATTTGTTATGTGTATAAATTAGTGAAAATAGGAACCTATCAGAGGTTGTCTTGAAAGTCTGTATCTTAAACCTTATTCCATTTACTTTAGGGACTTGGGAATATCATTTGATGGCTTTGATTAAGCGTGGCCAATGTAGTAAAATTTCTTCTGTCTGGTTTTCTCTCCGTTACACTGAAACACAGATTCCCCTTTATATATACAAGAGTGCAAGTGCTTTAGAATTATTCATGACTAGAATTCCCTCAGGAGTGACTTCTCTAAGTCCTGAAATCACAATTCTTCAAGGATATAAAGTATAACTAATTTACCCACCTTATCTGACCCAAAGTGTAGGTTTTAAAATTCATTCAGACCTAACAGGGAAGAGTATGTCCAGGTAGTATTTTCCCGTTAAACACATCTTATTTTTAGAGAGGTGTAAGAGTAAGCTGGGAGAATAAAGAATCTATATTTTTCCTGTCTGTGTTATATGTGTTTTGGGGATAGAAAAATTTAGAACTTCCAACGTAGTAATTTCTGTTGAAAAGAAATTCAATTAAGTTGCAGTGGGGGTTGTTTTGCTGATAAAATTCCTGATTTTAGTAGTCCACCTGATATTTTAACAGTCTATAAACTGTTTATCAGCCTTTCTTAGACTCACCAGTAGGGAGACCAAAACAAAACAAAACACATGGCACTATTTCAGATGGCAGCAACATCCACAGCTCTGAGAATATTATTTCTGTGGGTTGCATGTTCAGTCTTTATTTAATTCTCCCTTGCCTACCATCCAATTTCTTTCAGACCCATATGGTGCCAATTTCTTGAAAGCTTATTGTAGTAATGTTAAAAATTTCTATCTAAATAGTAAATTAGCCCCCCAAATCATAAGGAAATAAGTCTGTCTGGGCTCACAAAATTTCCCCTTCAGGCCTTGAGATCCTACTTATCTACTTTTTTGTTTCTTATGAGAAATAAATTGCTTTTAATGTTACATTTTATAAAAGACTTAAAATGAGTGGGTGTGCCCCAAAGTGTTTGACTTTTGTGGCATTTTAAAAAACAATCATGACTTGAAAAATCTCAATATTTGAATGATGATAAAAATTGCTTTGGGCTGAAATTCTGTAGTTTGTATCAGAGTCCCCAGGAAAATTTTACAGCTTAGTAATAAACCTGGAAAATATGGGTTTATAATGGAAATGTTGACAGACTCTAGCAAACGCTACTGTAATATCTTGAATCTGATTTAAAGGAAGTTTTCAATAATGTTTTTTCCAAGCCAGTCTTTTGGGGAATGAAAGTTAAAGAAAAAAAAGTTTTCCGCTACCACAATGATTGATGAAAATGTAGTATCTATGGGCAGATACCTTGGGGCACCCATGAATAAGATCAAAAGCATGGAGAGACTGTTGTCCTATAAGAAGCCTCTGTTAAAGTCTCACTGCATATAGGGACATTTTGATAAAGTGATAGTTCGTAAGTGCCATATGCATTATACTGGTATCTTTTCAGATAAAGGTAATAATTAAATGGACTGTCATTTCACTTAATTAGGTTTAATTAAAAAAAATTACGGGACCATAATAACATGAGTAGCTATGACTAACATTGTGATTCTAGAAGAAATTAAGTCATTATTTAGATATACATAGTATGCTCTCTCGCCCACAAAATTATGTAAAAAGTTACCTGGATTAAATAATTTTACATGCTAAATTTTACAGATTAAGACAGGAAATAAGAAACATTGAGTTGGCCAAAAAGTTCTTTTGTGTTTTTCTGTAAGATGCTATGGAAAAGCCCAAATGAACTTCTTGGCCAATCCAATAGTTCCTTCAGTTATCTAATTAAGATGCAGAACTAGTTAGGCAGGAATACTATCAATTTGAGTTCACTGTCCTGTCCTGTCTCTAGCTCATATAATATGATCTGAGGTCACATGAGGAAATGCTTAAATATACTTGTACCAGTATCATCTGTTCATGCATATTAGTTTAGTGACCTAATATAAGATATATAACTTCTGTGAGTCTCTGGTTTTTCATTTAAAATGGGAATTATATGAGTAATAACAATGTGAGTGATGATAGTTAATGTTATTGAGTATGAGGATGTACCACGTACTGTGCAGGATAGTTTATATATATTAAGTCATTTAAACATACAACTGTATCTATTCCATAGTTTATTGTAAGAATTATAGGCTGGATAAATGACAAAGTCCTATGGTATAACACAAAGAACTATATTCAATATCCTGTGATAAACTGTAAGGGAAAACAATATGAAAAATAATGTATATATATGTAAGTGAATCAGTTTGTTGTACAGTAGAAATTAACACAATATTATAAAATCAACTATACTTCAATAAGGGCTTCCCTGGTGTCTCAGTTGGTAAAGAATCTGCCTGCAATATGGGATACCTGGGTTAGATCCCTGAGTTGGGAAGATCCACTGGAGAAGGGAAAGAGTTACCCACTCAAGTATTCTGGCTTGGAAAATTCCTTGCCATGGGGTCACAAAGAGTCAGACATGACTGACTTTCACTTTCACATACTTCAATAAAATAAATTAAAGAGATATATCATGTAAAGTCCTTAGCCCAATATTAAGCCTTAGCCTCAGTGCAAGTGTTAGCTGATTTGGCTACAGGATTCATCTTGCTTCATGAACACTTAGGTTAAAGAGACATAAGGACCACTACTTTCCATTATTGTTTCTGCCGTGACCTAGCATTGTCGATCTACTTGAAACACAACCAGGACAAGACAACATGCTCCACACAAGCTCTGATCAGTACCAATCATGAGTGATTGGATACCAGGGACTGGGAATAATCTATGAAATTTTTTCAATCTCACCATGAAACACCACCTGTACACTCTTGGTTTAAGGATTGCCAAACATTTTTTCCAGTCAATAGCAGAAACTGAGTCATTTCAGTATGTGTTCTGACTTGATGTGCCAAAGCTTTAAAGAAATAGCCATCTAAACACCTTCAAGCAAAATATAAACAAGTAGGCTGAAACTTCTTTTGAAAAAAAAAAAAAAATATATATATATATATATATTTCACAAATTGAGTACCAGCACACAGATTAAGAACAGTATTGATCTCATAAAAACCACCCCAACCCATATTAGCTATATTTTTATGGAATTCTTCAATTTTGTAGAGAAATTAACTTAAGGATATTCTTTTATTTAGCACTTATGCACTCTTGTGAAAGCTTTATAAATTCTGTATCAATTTAGCAGAATAACTGGTAATTCTTAGTACATACCAGACAGAAAATGAAAATTCAAGGGAATCATTCATTTTGTCTTAAAACATAATATTTTTAATTTTAAAGCTCATTATAATCTGACATTTAATCTACAAGGGACTTCATAACAAAATCCTTGGTTTAAACCTTATACTACAGTTTCTAATAGAGTAGCCCCATTAGTAAACTATATTCATGCTAATGTGCTGGCTTGGGGCAATGATCATCAAAGTCCCTAGTTCTGGTCCTCACCAGTGAACGTGCACTAGGAGTGGGTGATGTAGTATCATAATTATACAATCAACCTTGTCAAGGCATAGAGCATTGGGAATAACAGAATCCTGAAGCTGAAAATGTAGCTAGCTGATAGATGACAGTCATTAAGCTCATCCTTTGTTCATTTTGTGATGCTGTAGATACTGAGTATAGGAAACAGCTTCTTAATGAAGGATAAAATCTTTGACCCATTGCCACTGTTCATGTGCTCATAACCACTCAGCTCCCCTTTCTTTCCACAGCTATACATATATTCTGTTCAACTCTCACCTTACCCTGATGAAAAATAATAAACATCAACAAGCTCCTTTTCATCAATCAAATTTAGACAATGAAAAATAAAAATTTGTGCAAGTACCGTTTGGCCTAATATTTCTAATCATGATGATAAATGACTCTCCTCACCTGTGTTCCTTCCCATATTTAATTGGCTGGTGTGAAATTTTGGCTACATAAATTCATCTTACTAATATATTTATATTCAAGATATAGATGAAAGCATGCATGTATATGTGTATATTTATATTTGAAAGCATACATACATATATATCATACAAGCTATGTACACTTTATGTCATATGGTACTAAATATAATTATTCTAAATTTTTGAACATTTTCAGAATGTAGAAGATTGAGCATAAAGCTTTTACTGCTTTTTCTCACTCACTTTCAGTCTGTCTTCATTATTAACCTAATTTTCCTCCCTTCTGGCTGCATGCCCTTCTGGGTTTGAATGTGCTCTCTCTCTTCTGCAGCCAGTGACCTGCTAAACCACTTTCCTACGGTAATTAGAAGGCACAGAAGTAGGAGTGTAGATGTTCCCACTAAGTATTTGTAAGAGGATCTAATACTACATTTTGACTGCTGCATCCCTCTTAGGTCACATAACTACACAGTTATGTAGTTGGAGAGAAACTTGGTTTCTCTTCTTCATAGTCACTGTTGAGAATATTTTTTGTGCAAATCTATAGAGGATATCCTTTGAAGTATGACTTTTCCAAATTACTAATGCTAGAATGAAGCAGTATTATATATATACATACACATATATATGTATATATATATATCTCACCATGGCTTCTCTGGTGGCTGAATGGTAAAGAATCCACCTGTCAATGCAGGAGATGTGGTTTCTTCCCCTGGGTCAAGAAGAGTCTCTGGGGAAGGAAATAGCAGTCCACTCCAGTATTCTTGCCTGGAAAATTCCACGGACAGAGGAGCCTGGCTGGCTACAGTCCATGGGGTTGGAAATGAGTTGGACACAACTTAGCAGCTAGACAACAGTAATATGTATCACCATATTAAAGGCTACTATCATGTGGAAAACATAGTAAATTTTTAAAAAAGTGTCTTAAAAATAAGTCATGTGAGAGAGAGGTCCAAGAGGGAGGGAATATATGTATGCATGTGACTGATTCACTTAATTGTAGAGCAGAAACTAACATAACATTGTAAAGCTTTCCAATAAAAATGTCATTATTACAAACATAGATCATGGCAAGACTTAAGAACAATTAAAAACAAAGAAGTAGGAGGCTTTAAGGGGATGATATGAGGTCATGAAATGCTTCTATACTTTGATGTGGTGGTAGTTATATAAATCAACACACGAGATAGAATTGCATAGAACCACACACACACACAGGGGCTTCCCTGGTGGCTCAGACGGTAAAGCATCTGCCTACAATGCGGGAGACCCGCGTTCAATCCCTGGGTTGGGAAGATACCCCGGAGAAGGAAATGGCAACCCACTCCAGTGTTCTTGCCTGGAAAAGCCCATAGACGGAGGAGCCTGGTAGGCTACAGTCCACGGGGTCGCAGGAGTCATACACGACTGAGCAACTTCACTTCACTATACACACACAGGGGGCTTTCCTGGTGTCTCATTTGGAAAAGAATTTGCCTGCAATTCAGGAGACCCAGCTTTGATCCCTGGGTCAGGAAGATCCCCTGGGAAAGGGAATGGCTACCCACTCCAGATTTATTACCTGGAGAATTCCACAGACAGAGATGCCTGGCAGACTACAGTCCATGGGGTCACAAAGAGTCAGACACGACTGAGTGACTAACACTTTCATTTCATTTCTGTACACACAGACATACATGAAAATTTATATAAAACTGTTGAAATCTGAATAAACTCTAGGGGTTGTACCAGTGTCAAATTCCTGGTTGCAATATTGTACTATGATTATGCAAAATGTTTTCAGTAGGGAAATTGATGAGGAACAAATGGAAATACTCTTTCAATTTTTTGTAACTTCCTCTGAATCTAAAATTATTTCAGAATAAATTTAAAAACTTTCTGGAGAAGAATTTGAGCAGGTGCAGAGGAACTATGTGGATCACAACAAACTGTGGAAAATTCTTCAAAAGATGGGAATATCAGACCACCTGACCTGCCTCCTGAGAAACCTGTCTGAAGGTCAAGAAGCAACAGTAAGAATGGGACATAGAACAACTGACTGGTTCCAAATTGGGAAATGAGTATATCAAGAGCATATATTGTCACCCTGCTTATTTAACTTATATGCACAGTGCATCACATGAAATGCCAGGCTGGATGAAGCACATCCAACTGTTATCAAGACTGCTGGGAGAAATATAAATAACCTCAGATATGCAGATGACACCACCCTTAGAGCAGAAAGCAAGGAGGAAAAAAGAGCCTCTTGATGAAAGTGAAAGAGAAGAGTGAAAAAGTTGGCTTAAAACTCAACATTCAAAAAATGAAGATCATGGCATCCAGTCCCATCACTTCATGGCAAATAGAAAGGGAAACAATGGAAACAGAGACTTTATTTTTTTGGGCTCCAAAATCACTGTAGATGGTGACTGCAGCCATGACATTAAGAGACACTTGCTCCTTGGAAGAAAAGCTAAGACAAAAATAGAGAGCATCAAAGAATTGATGCTTTTGAACTGTGGTGTTGGAGAAGACTTTTGAGAGTCCCTTGGACTGCAAGGAGATCCAACCAGTCAATCCTCAAGGAAATCAGTCCTGAATATTCATTGGAAGGACTGATGCTGAAGCTGAAGCTCCAATACGTTGGCCACCTGATGTGAAGAGCTGACTCACTAGAAAAGACCCTGATGCTGGGAGAGGTTGAAGGCGGAAGGAGAAGGGGTCAACAGAGGATGAGATTGTTGGATGGCATCTCCAACTCAATGGACATGAGTTTGAGCAAGCTCTGGGAGATGGTGAAGGACAGGCAAGCCTGATGTGCTGCAGTCCATGGGGTCTCAAAGAGTTGGACATGACTAAGCAACTGAACAATTAACAACAACAAGAGGAAGTAAATCTGTGTTTTGTCTTCAGTCCCAATATGGTTTTCCTGTTTCCAGTCAGATTGCTTGATCTCCTCATCCTTTGCTTCTCCTATGTGCAGCAAAATGCAAGTCCTAACCCTCTGAATTACTGTAAACATCTTGAAATTTGTAGGAAGAATGACATTGCAGGCATATATCTGAAAGATCACGAATATCTGTCACAACTTCCTGATAGCAATATTATAACACCCATCTACCTCCATATTTTAGAAACAAAAGCCACGGGGAAGCCATAACCCAGACAAACAGGTCCTGCCACTTTGATTCTGCATTTGGGAAAATCACTGTACTCCTAAAATGTGCTATACTACCCAGCTTCATCCACATAATCATGACTAATTGACATAATTGTGAACACTTTACACACATAAAGTACAACTTCATCCATTCGGATTGGAAAGCTTTCACTTTTATGTCAAAAAACAGTACACTAAAAGTACAGTAAAGAAATTAAGTTCTTTACTTTGTGGTTGTGCATGGTAGCTGAATGAAAACTGTTGCCATTTATAGAATGGGGAATCTTCCTGGCTGAATTAGAATCACTCAGCATGCCAAACAAAGCCGCAGGCAAAGCAAAGCAAAAGAGAAGCTTGCTATTTTATAGGTTAGACAAGAAACAACCTAAATGACTTCTCTAAGGGAGAGACCTTCATATTTCATGCAAACCCCAGGAAATAATTAAGGCTTCAGTGCAATTCTGAGACCTGTGCTCTAGAAAATGCCTCCATAAACTTCATTTTCATCTGGTACAATCGAGATGCTCTCTTATTCCTTACTACCTCTTTTATATCATCCTCCTTTCAGGCAATGAGAATTTGGCACATAAATAAAGAGCAGGAGATTGTTTCAGGGAGGGAAGAAATATGATTCAAATTCAGCCAGGTGCTTTATCACCAATTTGGGAGGCTGCAATGTTATTAGACATCCTGATATAAAGATGGAGAGGAAAAACTATTGTTAGAAAAGAGAGATTTAAAGAAAAAAAGCCCTTGGAAGGTAAACTGAAAACACAAAAGTACTTGAAAGTAAAAATAAGCTGTCTCTCATTTAGTATTCCAGGAAGAGAAAAAGCTCATTAGATCACTTAAAAATTATAATGAGAGGTATATGATCTTTTAGACTCAATCTCTCTAATACCACAGTAGTTATTTCACCTAAATTATGGTTTTTCCAATTGTCATGTACAGATGTGACAGTTGGACCATAACGAAGGCTGAGCACTGAAGAACTGATGCTTTTGAACTGTGGTGCCAGAGAGAATTCTTAAGAGTCCCTTAGGTGCAATGAGACCAAACCAGATCCAACCCTGAATGTTCACTGGAAGGACTGATGCTGAAGCTGAAGCGCCAGTACTTTGGCCACCTGATGCAAAGAGCTGACTCATTGGAAAAGATCCTGATGCTCTGAAAGATTGAGGACAGGAAGAGAAGTGGGTGACAGAGGATGAGGTGGCTGGATGGCATCACTGACTCAACGGACATGAGTTTGAGCAAACTCCAGGACACGGTGAAGGACAGGGAAGCCTATTGTACTGCAGTCCATGGGGTCACAAAGGGTCGGACAGGACTTCCTGACTGAACAACATAAATGAGCAGTCCACAAATCTTATGGGGTCAGAGTAAAAGATGCAGGCTGTCAGTTGTCACTGGGTGATAAACGGATTCAGATTGTGTCCTTGTCACTATGACCTGTGGCCTCAAATGAATTCTGTCACCTGTGTAGGTTCCATTTTCCCCATCTTCAATATAGGCACATCAGATGGTCTTAAAGCTGGCCCCTGGGAGGACCTAGGCATCCCTCAGGGCTCCATGAAGCCCCTTCAATACCCGCTATTGCTTTAGATATGGCTCAGTTTTATTTGCTTAGATTTTCAAGTAGAATTTCACTGGACAAAACAATTTCATGTTTTATAAATTTTAAATCAGTGAAATAGATAATCTGGAGTGTCTTGCTGTGCCAAAGTTTCCACTAGTTCTGGTGTTAATTGTTTTACAGATTCACTACATCCATAGAACTTTGGGCTGCTCACACTATCTAATGTAAGGAATTATCCTGACCTCAGCTCTTTGCCAATTCACTGCTGGTTTCACATGTTCAACCTTACAAACAATCCAATTTTCTGATATGAAAATTAGAGGTCATGATGATAGCACATGGAAAAAAGCAGCTTAGGAACCTGTGCAGGAAAGCATAAGAGTATAGGAGACTCAAGTTTTATTCTGAAACCTAGAAATATTAAATATTATACATGAGATTACCTCCTCCTACCCTCAGCATAGTGTAAGAACAAGTGTTAAATCTTTTATATCTGAGATTTTAAAATTGAGCATTTTTGAAATGACATTATTGTTGTCATTCAGTCACTTAGTTGTGTCTGACTCTTTGTGACCCCATGGGCTGCAGCACGCCATCCTTGCCTGTCCTTCACTATCTCCTGAGGTTTGCTCAAACTCATGTTCATTGAGTCAGGGACGCTATGTATCTTTCCTTATTGCTTTCATCTCAAATATTATCCAAAATTATAACAGTAGACACTCTTATTCTACATGAAGTAGCATTTTTAGCACAAGTATTAACTTATTCTCATAACTGCTCTATGAAAAGAGTAATGTTATAATGCTAATTTTCAGGGGGCACAGAGAGAAAATAAATAACATGTCAAGGGCCACATGGCTAATAAGTGAGGAGCTGGAGTTTGGACCCATTCAGCCTGGTTCTAGAGTCTATATGCTTAACACAAACTAACACCAAACCATACCTTTTAAATCATTAATTTATAGAATCACTTGTGATCAGTATCAATACTGTATGATACCTCACAGAGCAGTTTTGAGCTTGCTTTACCATAATTTTTTATGTAAACAGTCAGTTGAAAAAAATCCTCCCAAAGTAGATGGAAAAAAATTCCCCCCACTTGATTCTGAAAAATGTGACATAGACCCTGATGATAAGGCAATAAAAACATTTCCATGAAGACAGTAAAAAGTGTTATTCATGATGGAATCTTCTCTGTTATGGGTGTGATGATGAGACACAACTACAGAAAAATGTCATGCTCCTTAGCGTGTGTGTGCGTGCTCAGTTGCTCAGTTGCACCAGTCCTCAAATTCCGGAGGAGGGCAAGTGACTTTAAGCCTCTGTGATGCATGTATTTGGAAAGGAAAGCGTGCAGAATGGCTTCAAGACCTGGCTCAGGCAGGCATCAGAGTTACCTGATAGAGAATCCAGGTATCTCAACCTACTGATGTGTCCTTTAGGACTTAAGTTGTTCAACCTTCCTTATCTATAAACTGGGAGAATAATGGGCCATACCTGCTAGAATTTCAGTAAATATTATATACTACAAAGTATATAAAGCACCCAGCAGATGCCTGTTGCATAAAACACGCTTTATCCACATGAATTTAATCATTACCAGTGTTATTCACCATAAAGTTCCTTCACTCTAAACTCATACACTTTTCAGATTCTGCCAAGTGGTCTTTTAAAATCCGCTTGCCCAACTTGTTAGCAACAACTCTGAAAGAAGGAATTCTCACAATTATCTTCTATCCTGCATTCATAATGCCCAAGGAAGGCATATAGTATTATACAAACATTAAATAATAATATGTTCTGCTCTGCTTACCAAATTAAATCAAGTTCTAAAGGCAGCACATGCAGAGTGAAAATGGCTGCTGATAAGAAGCAATCTGATGTTTAAATTTGTGTTTCTATTACATAAACCGCTATAGAATGATGTACCGATGGAAAAATGCAAGGAAAACTGGGAATGTAGACGAAATTTTAAGAAATACTTTCTTCTTATACATAAAAACATAGATTCTAATATTTACGCTCTGTATGAGTTTAGTCATGTAACTTAAATTCTCTATGACTCACTATTTATTGTGAGGAGGACATACTGATGACACTTCCCTCACTGGTTTGTGATTAAAAAATTAATTAATAAATAAAATATATAGAATAGTTGCTTACACAGAGCAACTGTCTTATGTTAATTATAATTATTATTCCTTCTTCTTACAGTTTTCACTGGTATTCTATAACATAAATATAAATTGGCTATTTTACAGCATCATACCTCTCCTCCTACCAACTCTGTCAATAAAAAAAGGATGCAGCCAAAATGAAAGTGGGTATTGGAGTAATTACTGTGATGATATCTCATTTTCATAAATTCTCTTTTGGTGAGAATTGAAAGAAAAAAAAAATGGACTCTTCTAACTTACTGAAATAGCCATCTGTAAAATACTTGTGTTGACTCAGACCAAATTACTCATATTTTACAGACATTTCTGAAACAATTCTCTTGTTTCAAAGCTTTCAACCTATAGCAAATAAAAGAAGATTGTTTTTAAATACTCCATGTTTCAGGAGCTGAGCCAAGGACTTTACATGAGCTATTTTATTTAATATTTGCAAATCACTATAGCAATAGAAGTTTATTAACTTTCTATTGCTATAACTAACTACCACAAATGTAGTGGCTTAAAACAATACAAATATATTTTTTTACAGCTCTGGACTTCAGAGGTCAAAAATCAGTTTCCAGACTGGAGGAAAATCAAGGTGTTGGCAGGCCTGCTTTTCTTCCAGAGGTCTCAGGGAAGATCTTGGGCTTCCCTTGTGGCTCAGTTGGTAAAGAATCCGCCTGCAGTGCAGGAGACCTGGGTTCGATCCCTGGGTTGGGAAGATCCCCTGGAGAAGGGCAAGGCTACCCACTCCAGTATTCTGGCCTGGAGAATTCCATGGACTGTATAGTCCCTGGGGTCGCAAAGAGTCGGACACGACTGAATAAACTTCACTTTCACTTACTCCCCTGTCTTTTCTAGCTTCTAGAGGTTGACTGGTAGCTTCAGTTTGTGGCCCCCTTCCTCTATCTTCAAGCACATCACTCCTACTCTACTCCATTTTTATATCTTCTCTCCCTTACTCTGATCCTTTTGCCTCCCACTTATGTGGATAGCCCACTTGGATGATCCAGGATAATCTCCTTATCTCAAGATCTTTAATTTAATCACAGCAGCACAATGCCCTTTAACATCTAAATTAACATGTCCTCAGAAGCTGGGGCTAGGACATAACATATTTGAAGGCAGAGGATTATTTTTCAGCTTACTACAGGTAGACAGTATTGTGCTCATTTTGCAGATGAAGAAAAAAGTAGTAATTGTTAACTCCATAAATACACAGAAAATTCAAAAGGGTTGAATAGTTTATTCAAATTCACAAAACCAAAAAGTGGGCACTGGCATACTAATGTAAGTCCTTTTGACTCTATTGCTGTTTCCACTACACAATTCTGCCCCCAAATGAGGAATAAAAAGATAAAAGAAGGACTCCCTTCTTACAGGTAGGATGTTTTTTGTTTTCATTTTCTTTATGACTTCAAAATATTTACCAAATAAATATTGAATAGCTGCCTACACGTAAAACCCAATTTTAGGTGCTGGGAAAAAAACAGGAATCAGACCAAGTCAGTAACTACTAGGTAATCTCATATCTTCCCATAAGTTTGAATACTTATAATGTGGGTGTGTGCACTATATTTTAGTCATGTCCGACTTCTTGACAATTTATAACTCTTAAATCTACATGCATAGACTTGACCAAATTCAACTACCTATTTGATAGCTCCATTTTTATGTTCAATAAACCTTTTCAGTTTGCCACATCTTGAACTGAACTGGCTTTCTCTACCTCAGGCAACAGCACTACCATATATCCCTCCCTCACCACCCAGTCATCAGTAATCAAAATACCTTAATTTGTCTCAAAAAAGTATCTTAATTCCACTCACTTCTTATTTTCACCACTCCCAGACTTCTAACTTGTACCTTCATTTCAGTTCTTGCATTGCCTTAATCTAATCGTCATACATAAATTGGCATGATCTTTTTAGAGAATAAATTAGATTATATCATTTCCAGGGCAAAATACTTCAATATTCATGGCATTTATAATAAAATCCAAATTTTTCATGCTACTCAGTATTACCACATACCTTGCTCTGTTTACATTTGTGTGCCTGTTGTCCCGGCATAACTAGTAATAGAGTCTCCTTTCACTCTTAAAATTGTTCATTTGGATGAAAAATTACATGGTCACCATATATATAAAGGGTTCTGTTGTAATTTTTTCTCTGCCTAAGTTTATTCTAATAGCCAAAGTCTCCCTCAGGACTCAACGGGGTTTGCCCTTAATTCTCTTTTATGATTATTTTTCTTCAAAAACTAAATCAAATCAAACTGTTTAATCCAATACCTAGCTGTCTTATTTGTTGAACATCTGTCCTACCACTAGACATTTCAGTATGTATAATGTGTGGTAGGTGTCCACACATATTTATGAAAAGATTAATGACTAAATATATATGCCATACAGTCAGAGTCATATAAACATGTGGTATAACATTTAAGTGGTACAAATGTGTTCAATATACCAATGACCAAACTAACAGAGGAGAAAAAAAAGTTACTTCTGTTTAGAGAGAAAATAAGGTTGACTTCACAAGGGGAGGGAGCCCAACCAGTGTTGATGGATATAAAAGATCATGTTATGTGAATCAAGATGCTCTGAGAAGAGATTTCTAAGCAGAAGGAATGTCATTTACAAAGGCAGGAAAGTTTAAAGCAGTGTGATTATTCAGGGAACTCAAAGTAGTTTCTATTATTAGAGAGTACGGTCTTGCATAAATGATATATTAATGCCATGAATCCCTAAGGACAAAACCTAAATTATGAAGAAGACTGCAGGAAATATAGAAAATAGTTAAGAAGTTCAAAATTTAGTTTTGTTTTCATTTACACTGCTAGGATGACTTGAGAATTTCTATTGCATATTTAGCTCACCTTATAAATTATAGAAGTTCTTAGATAAGTAAATCAGTTTTTGAAGAGTGATATTTCAAACTTCATTACCATAAAGAATCCTCTCAGTTGTGAGTTTGTCATATAATATTCACAAAATTGTAATACATGGTCCGTAAGGAAACTATATGGAGATTTATGGTACAGAAAACCAAAGTGGGCTTTTCCCTTGAATTGGGGGATTTGCATTTTAAGAGTTATCTTAAATTTCTGCTTTGGATGATGTATTTTTATTCATTCTTAGATTGTAAAAAGAAATAGACTAAAACTACTGGATTAACATTTTGTCATTTATATTATACAAATGCTAAAATGAACAGATCTGTAGAATTTATAGAACATCAGGTAATATTTTGAGGTAAACAAGAGTTGACACAGTGAATTGAAACTCATCTCAGACCTATTTATCTTGAAGAACATTTTCAAGAGATATTATTGGTATAGATAATCTTAAATGGTTTCTTTGAACATGAATATACATACCAAAGTTGCATGCTGGTGGACTGCAGGACATGAAAGCTTTGTTTGACTCCCAGAGTGCTTTAGAAGTTTGAGCCAAGATTTTCATTTAGATAAATCACATTGAAAAATCTAGAATTCTGGCCCCTTCCTAAATATTTTGAAGATCTGATAACTCTGGTGAGAAAAACTATAGTCCCAAGGGACTATATGAGTACATGTTTTCTAGTTCACCAACATCCATCTCCCTCCACCCTCCCAGGTATGAGATCCACACCATATCATACACACACACACACACACACACACACACATAAGTGTGTGTGTGTGTATATATATATATATATATACATACATATATGCCTGAGACCCTGTTCTGGAACGAAAAAGCCAAAAAAAAAAAAAAAAAAAAGCAACAACAACAAAACCCACACAAAAAACAACTATAAAAGACCAATTGCAAATTATCAAAGTGTCTAGGAAGATATTTAGAATTTGATCATTTGTAATTCTGAGAATTGAACATGCATGCTATCCTAATAAAATCATTTGCAAATGGAGCAATTCAAACTTTCAATCTTTTCTTCCTTGAATCCATTACTAAACAATACCCAAACACAAAAAAGTCCAGCGAATCCAGTATATCAGTTTGTTTCCTCCTGACCAAGAAGTTATTTGTTCTGGCATCTGGTCAATATAACACAAACAGCACATACAATAGCACCAAATTATATAAATAGACGATGAGTTTGATCTGTAATTTGAATGTAAATATCTCCCTACCTTTATTATAGCAGATGCAATTCATTTAAGTAGATTGAAAATACCCGAACTGTAGTAGATTAGGAAGTATAAAGGCAGAAATGATGGGCACGTACCTTCGCTATCTGGACACACCAGTTAAGTAACAGCTGCGAGCCGATGTTATCCTTGTGCTCGTGGACATAATCCAGCAGACAGCCGTGGGGCATGAGCTGCGTCACCAGCTGAATGGTCGGGCTCAGACACACACCCAGTAATCGAACCAAGTGTGGATGGTCCATACTCGCCATGATTAGGGCTTCCTAAACAAAAAAATGAATGATACCATTACTTCAACTCAAAGTTCTTTGCCATGACAGTGACTTGCACTGTACTGACACTGTTGATAATGATTTTGAAAAGGTACTCTCATAAAATGGAATCAATTAAAAGTGAGAAAAGACATTACTGTAGCCATTATATTTCTAAAGTGATTTAATTCAAGTGAAAATAAATGGAAATTAGACTATATTTATTAGAATGGCAAATATTATATAATAACTGCATGCAAATTTAATAGTAGTATTTTCTCTTCTGCAATGTGAAAAATATTAGATTTTATTTACTGCCAAATTAAGTTGAATCCTAAATTATATTGTGGATTTTTAACCTTTGATCTTTGGTTCTAGAGTTCAATTATCTATACAATACAATTATTTGCACAAGGTGGCTCAAAGTTATGAATTATTGTTGTTTAGTTGTTAAGTCCGGAGAAGGCAATGGCACCCCACTCCAGTACTCTTGCCTGGAAAATCCCATAGACTGGTAGGCTGCAGTCCATGGGGTCGCGAAGAGTCGGACACGACTGAGCGACTTCACTTTCACTTTTCAGTTTCATGCACTGGAGAAGGAAATGGCAACCCACACCAGTATCCTTGCCTGGAGAATCTCAGGGACTGTGGAGCCTGGTGGGCTGCTGTCTATGGGGTCGCGTAGAGTCGGACTCGACTGAAGTGACTTAGCAGCAGCAGCAGTTGTTGAGTCATGTCTGACTCTTTTGCGACTCCATGGACCATAGCCCACGGAACTCCGCTGTCCATGTGATTTCCCAGGCAAGAATGTTGAAGTGGGTTTTCATTTCCTTCTCCAGGGGATCTTCCTGACCCAGGGATGGAACCTGGGTCTCCTGCATTGGCAGGTATTGGCAGACAGATTTTTTAGCACGGAGTCATCTGGGAAGCCCCCAGAGTTACAAAAATAGCCATTCAAAATTAACTCATTCATTATTGATATGGATTCAGACATCATAAGGGTAATTTGTAAATTATAGATATCAATGTAAACAATTACAAATAATATGCCTCCCTATCTAACAATATGCCTACTATGAATTTATGCAGAAAAATAAACATTTTAATAAGACATTTTACTCCATAACCTTTGATTTTACTCAAATTTATTTCATTTTCAAAATTATAAATGATATCTTATAAATAGAATCATAAAATTTGAGAGCTAAGTGAGATTGTAAAAATTTGTCTACTCCAATTTTGTTATTTCATGAAGTGAGAAAACAGTTCTAACTTCTTTTTCATAATCATAAAAGCATTTTTGCATAATGAAGATAAAGGGTGGACATATGATGGATATTTAGCCCATCCTAAAGTTAGCTTTCAATTAAAAGCTATTTTAAGTGTCTTTACTCCAATTTGAAACTGATACAACCTTATACATACACACACTCACAGAGTGGTTGATAACATATATGGCAATTTATTATCAATCAGTTTACCTATATGCAGGTATAAGAATGTTCATCATACTCTTTTTGAATGTTTTTTGTAGCTTTAACATTTTTCAAATAACCGAGGATAAAAAGCTGTACTGAGCTTCTCTTTAAGACAGCATGGTAAACTGATACACGCGTTTACTTTCATTTTCCTCTTAATTCCACCATTTTAATAATAAATGAATCAATAAAAAGCCAGAAACCAACAATCACAAGAAGAGGCAATGGGGATGGAATACTAAAAGTAGAAAGTGGCTTATTAGTAGTAACTGACTTAGCAAACATAGAAAATCTGAAGCCTAACTTAGGAGGTGAGAAAGTGAAAATTAATCCAATTTACACCAAGGGTGTACACACCACAGGCTCAGTCGTGTTACACCACAAACCACTGTACATAAATGGAGTGGGAGGGACTGACTTCATCAGGACTGTTTCAAGGCCATTTAGGAAGCACTTAGACCACAGAGCTCCTTCATCCTTGTGTGTGTTTGTGTTAGTCGCTCAGTTGTGTCCAACCCTCTGTGACCCCAAAGATGTAGCCTGCCAACCTCTGTCCATGGAATTCTCCAGACAAGAATACTGGAGTGGGTAGCCATTCCCTTTTCCAGGTGATATTCCTAACCCTTCATCCTTAGGAGAAGTTTAATCAAAGGGATTGTAAACTATGAATATTAGGTAATGGAAAGAGAAGTACTCTGGTAAAAATAAGGAAGCACTCTGGTAATCATGTAAATTTATATATGGTGAAAATCGAGGCCACCCTCTAGTTCCTTCTCCCAAATGGAGCTGTGACTTCAAAATTGTGAAAGTTTTGTTTAAATCTCAAATTCTATATCCAGCAAAATTTGAACCAAGTGAGTGAATATATGGGCATGTCTGTTCTTAAAAAAGATTATCTCATATGTTTCCTTTATCTGTTAGATGTGCTCATTTAATACAAAGTGGAGGGCACTTTAAAAAGTGCACTTAATTGTGAAAACAAGGAAATGACAGTAAAGGGATACTCAGAATCAAAACTGCACAGGCACCTGATACAGTAGCCAGTTTAGACTGGGGTAGGATATCTTACTCTAGAAAAGATATAAGAAGATGGATGAATGGCTGAAGCAACTAAACAGGAGCACAACCATCTAGAACCATTTGACTTTTATTAATATTATCTTAAAGTTATTTGAGAAGATAGCTTGAGAGGATTATTATCTCAAAGGCTATTCACTTGTCATCTCCACTACTCTTTAGTAGGGTTGAGCTCAGCAGAGTCAGTTGAGCTCAGATAATTCATAATCATGGGTGAGCCTGATGGAGTATATGGATTTTACTGGATCCAACCAAGGTCTTATGTGAATTATAATGTTTTATTTTTTGAAGAAGGAAGAGTGGGGCACTATGAACTCATGTGGAGAAAGGAGATAGGAGGCCACACAGAAGAAATAAGCTGGTAAGGGGACTTCAGCGTCACTCAAAGGACTTTATTTTTGAGCCTTTGGGAATAGAAGCTGAAATTGTTTTTCAGCTGACCTCCAAGCAGATGAGGTCTTCCAATTTCTCCCTCCCCAGCAGCCACAAGGAACCAGACAAGTAAGAAAATGAAAGGGAGCACCACTGGTTTCTCTGCTTTCTTGCTGAGTCCACCACCAACATAACACCTTGAGAACTGGCAGCCCAGGGACCACCGAGAAACACAAGGTCACATAAGGTCAGTGGTGTCCTCGGGTGATCAGTCAGTGATGCTGGGATAGGACCTCTCGGTGTCCCAGAGAGAAGAGAAGCTCCAGGTAGGGACTGATCTGGTGAGAAAGGACACTGTAGGTACCACTCGGTGACTGCAACTGGCAGACTGGCTTGCAAATTCATATGAGACATGCAACTCTTCCCAAACTATTTGGGAAGACTTCCACTGAAGTTGGGATTTCTACACAATCAGCAAAGCCAGAAATTTGAGTTATCGCTACTAATATGGCTCTATTGGGGTCCATGAGGTGGAAACATTTTGGTTTTACTTCCTGTATATTTCAGTCAACAGTTGAAACAAAACAAACTGATGCAATTATAAGGAGAGTACAAATAGAAATGTTGGCCAAGTTATATTATCTATTATTTAATCTAGTACTTTATTAATTAAATAGTAATGAATGTTAATATTAAAAGTGTGAACCAGAGGTTCCTTCACTGAATTATGATATGCACACATATAAGTATACACACAGACATCAACAAAAAAGCAAAACATAATTAAGTTGTCTAACTCAATCACGTAACAAATTAGATATTTAATTAGATATTAAATATTAGATATCAGATTAAATTAAACATATCCTAATTGTATTCTCTCTGTTTCTCTTCTGTGACTCGTCTTTCACGTCCTAGCATTTATCATTACAAACAACTTAGGTTTATCATTTAAAGCGTGGTTTTCCTAGCCCCACTCCCAGATAATCAGGTCTAGAAATGAATCAGGAATTTACATTTGTAGCAAGCTCCTGCAAGTAGTGAAGCTACTGCAGGAGATATAGAACTTTGAGAATCTCTGAAACATCTCCATCTATTGTATGTCTCTATCATTCTATTGCAAAAGAAGTAACATGCAACCACCATTGTTTGATCCTTATTGTAACTCTAGGAAGCAGTCAAAGGAGGCAGCCATTCTCTGCTGTAACATAAGGAAGCCAAGGCTGAGCAGAATTACTGCCCTGGCTCATATGAGTAAAGAGAAGGATCAGAGTTAAGACTTAGGCTTTCTGATTCTTAGAACAGTGCTATTTCCTAGGACGGTAAAAACACTGCAGTTTTAACATTTCAGTTCCATCAGCACTTTGAACTGTAGATGCTTATCTTACTAACAAGAAGGCGGTGCCAAACACCTGACTTTAGCCATACCTGAATGAATTGGATCAAATCATACTTCAGTCCCTAAGGAGCAACTCAAACAAAAATTTGCACTTATAGATAAATTGCCATCACTTACAATATGCTTTCAGAAAAAGTCAAAGAAAATATATTTCTCTGATTTCCTATATTATTTGGTATAGGCCATTTCCTAAGATACAGAACATGGTGAAATTTAAGAAACAAGAAAGACTTTAAGATTATTTTGGCCTTTTTCAGGATGAAATATACAAACTTTTTTTTTTTCTTTTAGAACTCAAGGAGTAATATTTCCATTCTAAATATGCATGTGAAAAGTTTGCAACAGAAGAGTGTAAAAAAGTCGCATGAAAGTTCTCTTTAAAAAAAAAAAATCTATTAGTAAGTCCTGGCAAAAAAGCTGGGGTTGTATTAAAGAAAATTGCTCATCACACTACAAAGAGTATTTGAAACCAAATTGCAGAGTATTTGCATAATAGTCCTCTTTTTCTGAAAAAGAAAAGATGAACAGGACACTAATTGTAGGTTTTATTTTTTTCATAAAGGAAATAGCAGATGGCTTTTTTGGGGGAAAGGGGAAGAAATAAAGAGAAAAGAATGTGGATTCATTTAGTGTGATGAGGGGGATGGAAAGGGGAAAGAAATCCAATATTTTAATAATGGAGTGTTGGGTTTCAATAAATTACTCAGTTAAAATTAATAACGTCCTCTGCTACCTAACTCTGTGTGGGGCCTTTGGAAGCAGTTTTGGAATCTTTGCTGCTGTCATTAGAACATATCACCGAAGGCCACTGGAATACATACAAGTTGACAGATGTGTTAACTATTTTTCCAGAAATGAAATTATTTTCTGTCTCTTATTTCTGTTTGGCTTTACAAAATTTTTCTTGTAGGTGAATTAAATAGTTTTTCTCATTGGACAGAGAGGAAGGATGTAACAGGTGTTACACTGGAAATTCTAAAGGAAGAAGATCTTTCTTTACAATGAAGTCTGGTTGGAATTAAGGACTTTTTTTTTTAAACTATCAAGGGATGACCAGGGCATGGATAAAAATCTCTGAAGCATGTGTGCCATTATTCTCTAGCCTATGCTATCTGTATCTCTATTTCATTCTGAAGGAAAGACATTTCGATGCAATAATAAAAGTGAGCAATACCATTTGTCACATTAAGGCATCATTTTGCTCAGCCTTCAGATGTTTATACCTTGGCACTTAAACTTATTTTCTCACTCATGTTGGTTAGGAGTTTCACAAAAAGAAAAAAAAATATGGTCATTGAAAACTTATGAGCGATTCTGTTTATGAAAAATGTTTACTTCAGCCAAACTTTCACTGTTTCATTATGTCAATGGACCATTAATTCAATACCCTCCAGATGAAAATGGGGAAATTTTCACTGCATCAGGGATAAGGAAGATAAAAAAGGGGGATAGAGAAAAAATAATAAACAATTAACAGAGACATATAAAACTGTGCTTAATGTAACAGTCAGCAGATTTCTGAATGTTTAAAACAACTGCCTCTCCTAAAGATAGAGGGGGTGATGGTGATGTAGAGAACAAAGAAGATAATGGTGATGGCAGTGATGAAAAATGAGATAAAATTATTGGTCCATAATAATGTTTTACAAATCAGTTCTGCTGCAGATGGTATCCAGATAATAAAATAAATGAAATCTGCATCTGTTCGCTCATGTCTAGAATAAATAATAATTTACTAGTGCAAGTAGGTGAGCAGTAATTAGACTGAATTAATACGCCATCAGTTTAAGTGGGGCTACATTGCTCAGTGACATTCTTTTCCAGTCCCTGGTATCACTTTTGTGAACAGGAACAATCATATGCGGATCCTTCTAACTTTTGGAGCCAGCAGTTTTCCACCTCTGTTCATCACTCACCCATTTGCTGTCTGAATCTTAGACCTAGATAACGCTTATCAGTGCTGCACAATTAAGAACTTTATGAATAATTTATACAAGGTAGAATTTTTGAGTATTTTTATTACAGTTATTGGAACCTGCTTTTCCCTCCTATATCTTAAGTGTGGAAATTCTATCGCGGCTTTGTCCCTGGTAGCCTATGGTTTCATCTATAACCTCTTGCATCCTTATATCTTATAACTTTAAGAAGTATGACAGAGTTATCAAAAACATATGGAGTCAACTGCACAGTTCTGAGGTTTCTCATGATTTGATATACTTTGCACCTACAAATAGCAACATTACCATCTAAAAGAGGGCAAGCAAAATTCATCATGATCATATCCAAAATACCTGTGTAAAATATCTGTCAAAAATATCCAAGCACAAGAATTATACTGTGCCCATATTCCAATCTGTTTTTTTTTTCCAACTCCTATAATTTCAACAGTCACCTCTGAGTAAAAACTAGTAGATCTTTATATATGTGTATCTCCCCTATCATAGTACATATTCCATTTTTAGTAGATTTGTTACATGTCTATCATCTCTAATGATTTATCTGAAAGTAGTAATATTAGCTGATAAAGTTATCAAATTCTCATATAGTATATGGCTCATACTAAGGTAGCAATGTAGTTTTATTAATAAATAAACAGAATCTGTGTTATATTCCACCCTCCCACCCAAACTCATCCCAGGATTTCAAATGCCTTGCTGTCATCCTGATATACTGGATCTCTAATTTAAGACACAAAGTACATTTCTCCATAAAAGCTTGTCTGCTACTTTTACCAATTTTCTAAGTTCCAGAAATATATTCTGATTTGGTTTTTAAACCTTGGATTCCTATTTGGTATTATCTTTTCCAAGTTCTTCCATTCCATTCCATATCTAAGAGTAATATTGTGCCAAGTCCCATTTACTGTTTATTTCAATGTAGCTCAAATCTATATCCTCCCATATATTTTTAAGCTGACTTCTAGTCAAGTTCAGACTCACACTGCTGGTGTAAAAAGAATGCTGATTTTTCCATTAACTCCAGTCTGTTTTGGCTATAATATGCAAAAAAAAAAAAAAAAATCCTTAGCATTTTTTTTCAGAGTGCTACATAGATAGCTTTAACCTTGCATGTACTCAATAAACACTTGAGTTAAATTTGACATGTTGAAAATTGCACTGTATTTTGTAATAAAGACAGTTACATTATTCTCCCAGCTATGATGCCAGTGATCTGTGGAATTGACCTGCATATTTCTCTCTGCCCCTCCAGATTCATTCTCCATCCTTTCACATTTTGCCATGTGCCCAGCAAAATAGATCGAAATGAATGACAACAGGCTACCTTGTCTCTCTATTGGTTTAATTTGAATTCAGTCAATAATAATAAGCAGCAGAGGACTAAAGAAAGAAGGCAGTGAGGTTAGTATTTATCCCTCACCTGCCATTTCCCTGAGCCTTCTACTAAATGTCACAGTGGTAATTCTCTCACTCCTTCATGCCTAACTGTTCTGTTACTATTCTTGAGAGGCTTCAACAGTCTATGCTAGTGTTCCTTAAGCCTATAATTTCTTTATAAAAACCCCTTTGCTAAAGTCTCTTCCATTATTCAAACTTAATATACCACGTGCTTCCTATTGGAGTTCTGATAAGTTCTGATAAGGTAAATTTGGGCAAGTCACATAACCTAAAACTTATTTGTTAAATGACAGATTAAGTCACTGTTGAGGAAAAAATATCATGCATGCTACACCCACCAACCCTCCTTCCCCTTGCTCATGGTGGAGACTGCTAAGCAATTATTGTGGTAGGCTGATAATGAATTACTAAATATGCCCACATCTTAATCCCAGGAACCTGCTGATATATCCTATTTGGAAAAAGGTCTATACAGATTATGATTAAATTAGAGATTTTGAGATGACAATCATCTTGAATTACCCAGGTGGGTTCTAAATGCCATCACAACTATGCTTAAAAGAGAAAGGCAGAGGATTAGCTACAGGTACGAGAGGAGTCAGAGGTGAGAGCCAAGAAACAAATGCAGCCATCAGATGCTGGACGAGACAAGGAACAACTTTTTCTTTAGAGCTTCTGAAAGGTATGCAGCCCTACCCACACCTTGATTTCAGAGGTCTGGCTTCCAGAAATGTGATACAATATTTCTGTGAATCCAATCACTTGGAAGAAAAGCTATGACAAACTTAAACAGCATATTAAAAAGCAGAGACATTACTTTGCTGTCAAAGGTCCATACAGTCAAAGTGATGGTTTTTCCAATAGTCATGTATGGATGTGAGAGTTGGACCATAAAGAAGGCCGAGCGTTGAAGAATTGATGCTTTTGAACTGTGGTGTTGGAAAAGACTCTCGAGAGTCCCTTGGACTGCAAGGAGATCCAACCAGTCAATCCTAAAGGAAATCAACCCTGAATATTCATTGGAAGGACTGATGCTGAAGCTGAAGCTCCAATACTTCGGCCACCTGATGCGAAAAGCTGACTCATTGGAAAAGACCGTGATGCTGGCAAAGACAGAAGGCAAGAGGAAAAGGGGACAACAGAGGATCAGATGGTTGGATGGCATCCCTGACTCAATGGACATGAGTTTCAGCAAGCTCTGGGAGATGGTGACAGGGAAGCCTGGAGTGCTATAGTCCATGGGGTCACAAAGAGACAGACATGACGGAGTGACTGAACAAGAACGAGTCTGTGGTAGCTTGTTACAGCAGTCATAGGAAATTAATACAATTACTGTCTTTCTGTAAGGACTGGATGAGGACTCAAAATCCTTCTCAATTCAAGGCTTTGGCAATAAAAACTAATTTTTTGGAAGGTAAATGTGAGGTTTAAACATTGTTGCCTTGAACTTATACATATTTTTACAATTAATTCTGTTGCTAGGTCTTCTTTAGCTTGGATGTACTATATTAGTCTAATCTAAATGATGCAGATATGTTTAATTCATTTAGAAATTAACATATACATGTAATAGCAAATGATATATTATAGGCAAAGGGCTTATCACAGTGCCTAGTTGACTCTTAAAATGTTAGTTATTTTTTTACATTTGTATTAAACTAATTATATCTGAAGGGAGTGAAATCATTGAGTAGTAAAGGCATGGCCAGGAGTCTGGAAAAAAAGCTGCAGCCCCAGGGTGAGTGGTCACTTTGATTTTTTTGAAGTCTGGTGGGGCATTTGGAATAAAAGGCAGATAAATTGACCAAAAAATAATTTTTCTGTCAGCACTTTAGAAGCGATTCTTTTCCCACTTAAGCCCATGGAGAGCTAGAAACATCTCTTCCTACTTTCAACATAAAGTAATCATGAAGTGTTAGGAAAAAACCAAAAGTTTTTTAGAATAGAACTGCAAGAAAACTTCAAGGGCAACACAAATTTGTTCTATAACAAATAGTAATCACCATTACAGTAATAACAGTAAATAGAAATTGGGGTTAAAGTAGATGATAAAGACTAAGAGGTCCTGATGAACTTTACAGTCAGAACAGAGACACTTAATCGCTTACTGATTAATCTTAGTAAAGTTACAGAAAGAGAAGTACAAAGGTATTTGCAATTGACATTTCAGGACTGATACGGAAGAACAAGCTCAGTGAGGTCCAAAACGTATCTTCTGAGAGGACACTGCAATCTGCTATAAAGAATGAAAACATCAACTTCCTAGAACTAGAATAAATCATCCGAGGCTATAGATTCTGCAACTAGGGAGGGAGGAATAATTATTAGCTTTCAAATAGTATCTATTGCTTTTATTTTTCTCTCAAGAAATGAAAATTAATTTCTACAAGGTTATTTGATCTTATCTTTTGGGTAAGCACTCTATTTAGTTCCCCTATTGCTTTCTAGTTTTTAGCAAACAGTCTCTCTAAAGTCAACCTATTCAATAATTTCATCAGATCATAATAACAACTGCTGCTTGATGTCAAATTGCACCTGGTACAATGCTATTGATTTTCCATGTGGACATATTTAGCTCTCAGAGCAATCTCGTCCAACAGGTTGCCCAATTATTATATAATTGATAAGGAGAGCAGCTTGAAAAGGATAAGCAATTTGATAATCTCCAAAAGTTGCTAAATAGCCAAGCTGGGATTTGAATCCAGTTTCTACTACATCTGCGGCCAAGACTCTCTTTACTGTGATATCCCCTCAGGAGTTGTCAATATCAGCTAGGTATCCAGGTAGACTGAGTTGATTCTCTGGTCATTATTTTAGTATTCTAACAGGAACCATCACTGATCAGATCGACCTATTAATGGAATCTTTATGGAGTGACATTCTAACAACTACTATTTTCTTTTTTATAAATAAACTGAACACAATTTACTCTCAACTACTTAAAATTAGTCCTCCAATAATAAAATGCTGAATAACTTTTGCCAGAAGGGACTAACTCATGTCTTTATTCTCATTTCTGCACAGAAATTGATTCTAGGATGTTCTATTTAAATATTTAAAAATTAAATTTGACTTAAAAGAGATCAGAATCTAGTAATTTTGGTAACAGCTCTTATTTAATTGTTAGGATCATGATTTTGTATATTTTGGGGAATTGTTTTTCTAGACACTGCACATTCTTTAAAGGATGACATCTCTTGTGTTTCTAATTTGCAGGAATAGTCTGTTAATTTTACCAGTTATATTAAAGGCATGTAACAACAAACAATCGAATAAAATTAGGAAAACCCTCCCTTAATAACTAATAAAATATCTCAAATATACCCCTGGTAAAGCAGGCTGAATTGTGTTCTTTATGATTCATTCAAGATACTGAGTGACTTTAATTAAATTTCCATTTTTCAGTTACTACTTTCATATTCATATAAGATAATTCATATACAGAAATCATTTGTCCTATCATTTCTTATCTTCTCTACTTTTTATAATGAACTTAATTATTACCATCAGATATATTAAATTTTGAAACCATGATTTATATGCAAGTTCTTATATTAAATATTCATGTCAATGTTATTTTAATATTCTACACCAATCCTGATGTCAAGGGCATTCAGTTAGAGGCAATCACTAGTAAAAATCTGCATTAATGTTATTGATGCTTCTATGTTTTTAATATAGTAGCAGTAAATAATATTACCACCTACTGATGCAAAAGGAGTTAAATAAACCCTGAAAGAATATATATGGTGTCATAAAAGACCCCCACTGCTAATGTCTTTGCTTCAGGAGGCTCCGAGTCACAGGAATATGTGATTTTGTGGCTAGACACACTGTGCAAGGGTGAGAAAGTGGCAGTGGAAAAAAAAGCACCTCATAAAAAATCTCTGCAAGAGGCATCCAGTCCTGACCTGGCATTTGACACAAGCCACTGAAAATTAACCAATATTTTAGAAATATAATGGTAACTGAGCTCTCTATAATGACTGTCCTAGGAAAGGTCAATTCATGGCCATTATATTCATCATCAGAAAACTCAAACAGTAATGCACGGCACTATGATGGTTATTTTTTTAAAATATTACTGTATTAATAATTGTACAGAGCTTTAGGAGTATTCATAGGAAACAGCTAGCCATTCTTTCAAAAACTTATGCTCATGATTGACTGAAGGTTATTATATATGCTTCACTAGGATACAAAATTTAAAGAGACATATATTCAACTTACAAATAGAGAGCGTCCTAGTAGAAGTCTTCTAATTTTAGTAAAAATAGGTTGTGAACCTATTTATTTATATAATTATGATAAATATTTATGATCTAAAACTCCTATAATAATCTACTGAAGACAGAGATTATCTTCTAAATGAATTGAGAGAAAAAAAATAAAAGCTCTGTTGAGAAGAAAAACCTGAGTGTGGATATTAATATGTGGGAAGAACCTGTTATAAAAGAATAAATAACACGGGTTGGTGGTGTGACAAAAAAGAGGGGTAAACACTGATTCAGGCCAACTTCTTTCCAGAGTCTGCTCTGTCTTTTCATAGTAACATCATCAGAAGCAAGTCAAAACCTCAGGTTCCTTGGCTGTATAAAGCTGAGGATTAAATAATGCTCATCTTGTATAACAGCAATTTCATCTAATATATGGGAAAAGGTCTAGCACAGAGTCTGGCACCTATCTGTTAGCCAACATAACATTGCTTTCTTCCGAGAATGAAGGAAGTGGGAAAATGTTACGTGCATGGGGAATACGAATGATGAACTTACAGGAAGATGAACTTACAGATGAACTTACAGGAAGCATCTAGCACATGACAAAACACAGGAAAGAATAACACTGGAAAGGGAGGCTGGTACTGGGGCTTGTAAACTCCTGCTTAAATCACAAGCTGACATTTGGATTTTATTCTCTCAAAAACCCTTGATGAAGAAATTCATGTAACATGGCAGCACTATCCCCAGGATAAATCATAGGGAAAGTGTCTAAAGGCCGAGAGATGAGGAAGCTGCTATCCACAAATAAGGTAATGAGATTCTAGCACAGTGCATCCTAAAAAATCTGAAATAAATGCCTAGTTTGTCAAACACTTTTTAAAAAAGGGTCTTCAGGTTTTGTCGTTTGTGATTCAGGCTAGGATTTCCCACTTCATGCTTAAAAATCCCAAACTTTCAATAAGTAACAGAGAATATTGAGGAATTTATTCTGTGCATGATAAAAGCCTGATCTTGGAGAAGGAAATGGCAACCCACCCCAGTATTCTTGCCTGGAGAATCCCATGGGCAGAGGAGCCTGGCTAGCTATAGTCCATGGGGTCTGAGAAGTCAGACTTGATTTAGTGACTAAACCACTGCCACAAGTCAAGATAAAAGAAACAACAACAACCTTTCCCCCTTCTTTCTGGGGAGAGAGGCTCTCTTTCAGTTCTCCTTCCTTGAAGAGGGAAAGGATTTGCATCCAATATGAATAGAATTTTGCTTCTCAGCAGCTCTCTTTCTTCTTATCATTTCTCCAACTCATATTTTCCTCATAATCTACTTTATCCCGTGGCGCCATTTTTCCCCACCAGATTTCATGATAATATTGTTCAGTCTGGCACATTGCCATGGTCACACATTTTCTCTGCCTAATACAGGCATAACAATTACTCTTTGACTTTCTACAAAACAACTCTGAAAAAGACAAAAACAAATTACAATATTCAGTTGTCAATGGAATGTCTAATAATGTGTTGGCTCTTTATAGATATATATGGGGAGAGCTATTTGAGGTTAGATGCTATGACTTTTGTTTGTAGTCTCTATTAATTGCTGCTATGTTGTTTTCCTATCCCCTATGTAAGTGAAGTGAAGTGAAGTGAAAGTCTCTGTCATGTCTGACTCTTTGTGATCCCATGGACTATAGAGTCCAAGGAATTCTCCAGGACAGAATGCTGGAGTGGGTAGCCATTTCCTTCTCCAGGGATCTTCCCAATCCAGGGATCGAACCCAGGTATCCCACATTGCAGGTGAATTCTTTACCATCTGAGCCACCATGTAAGCTCATCCATTCCATCTCAGTTGAGTCTGGTTCTTAGAAGAAGGACTAATGTTATGGTCATCAGAACCTAAAAAACTTCGATAATATTTGCACATGGCTTTCAGAAATTCTGGAATCCATAATAATGAAAAGTATCAATAGAAGAAAAGATTAGTAGAATAGCCACAGAGTTTGTTATATCCCTACATAGGGGATATAATATATATATAAATGGTATAAGGGGATATAAATGGTATACAAATGGTATGCAAAACCCATTCAAAAAATAAATTCTTCATTTTAGGTACTTTAAGTGAAATTGATATAAATGTTAAAACTTGTAGTGGAACATTGTAACCTGATATTTATTTGTTAGATCCCCCATGTAGGGATACAACAAACTGAGGCTGTTCTACTAATCTTTTCTTATATTGATCCTTTTCATTATTAAATATTTCAGAATTTCTGAAAGCCCTGTGTAAATATTAGCTGATTTTTTTAAATTCTAGTGACCGTAACATTAGTCCTTCTTCTAAGAACCACACTGAACTGAGGTGGAATGGTCCTAGAAGACTAAATACGATTTTGAGAGCTAACAAATCAAAATTTAAAGTCACTAGTCATGATTATGAAAATTCGGGATTATTAGAAAATTTCTCTGTGGCACTTCAACTACCAAGAAATTTCCTCAGCCTGTTTCATCAGAGGAACCAGAAAATTATTATTTATGACAATACTTACATAGGTTACTTAGATTAAAAGTAAAAAAATTCATATATTCAGAGTAATTATTCATCAAATTTTCAAATGGTATGCAAAACCCATTCAAAAATAAATTCTTCATTTTTAGGTATTTTAATTGAAATTGATATAAATTAAAATTTACAGATGTGTTAAAACTTGTAGTGGTACATCATAACCTGATATTTATTTCAATTTTTAAAATCATAATTTAGAAAAATCAAGTTTTATAAGGCTCTTCTAAACCAATTTCAGTGATTTTTAAGTGTAAACTATGCAATTAAATGCAAAGTGTGATTAAAGAAGTAACACACTTGAAGATATCTGCAATGTCAGTACAGAGTTATGGTTCTTTTTAGCATTAAAGCTTATTTGCACATCTAACATATTTTCTTTGAAAATGTGATGGAAATATTTAAGTACTTCATTTAGTAGTTATCCGATAACTTTAGATGGCTTTGAACATGAATAGATATTCTGGTTATGAGCTATAAGATTTAACAGTAGAGTGTACGTCTCAGACAGTGAAAGTGTTAGTTGCTCAGTCGTGTTGACTTTTTGTGACCCCATGAACTGCAGCCTGCCAGTCTCCCCTGTCCATGGAATTCTCTAGGCAAGAATACTGGAGTGGGTAGCCATTCCCCTCTCCAGGGGATCTTCCTGACCCAGGGATAGTATGGGTCTCCTGCATTGCAGGCAGATTCTTTACTGTCTGAGTCACTAATGAAAAACATCTGATCAACAAAGATATACTTAGCACTTACGAGGTATTCAAGTCTTAGTCTAAAAATATGAATGAATTGCATAAACAGTTTCATTTCATAAATTTTCATGTTTTCAGTGTTAGTGTAGATGAAAATAAACACACACACACACACACACACACACACACAATAACCCACATTGTTATTAGTCCTTACATTGTGACAAGCATCCTATTTTCAGATAGTACACTGGATGGTAGAATGATGGAGAGGAACACATTTCAGTATTTTTTTCTTAAATTTTAGAACAACTCTGTTAAATAGAAGCCAGAGCCAAACACATCAAAAAAATCATAATTGTTTATTAAAATATAAGTTAGGAATTGCTTATATTCCCAAGATTTTGAGAGGAGAGTACAATAAATTATACTTTGGGGAAATTATGTTTCTAAATTTTTAATAGGGCTTCCCTGGTGACTCAGATGGTAAAGAATTCGCCTGCAATGCGGGAGATCTGGATTCAGTCCCCAGGTTGGGAATATGCCCTGGAGAAGAGAATGGCTACCCACTCCAGTATTCTTGCCTGCAGAATTCTATAGCCAGAGGAATCTGACAGGCTACAGTCCATAGGGTTACAAAGAGTCGGACACAACTGAGCGACTTTCACTTTCTTAATAGCTATATTTTCTAAAATAAATTAAAAATAAACTCTATTCAACAATGTATCCATCATGAAAAGTTAGAATATAGTGATTATATGAAATGAATATCTGTAGAAGTGTATTCTCTTTTAATGTTAAAAAATGCAAGAGAAATAAAGCTGAAAACATATTTCTGTAGGTATATGTTAATATAAACAACGTAATTGATGGGCCGAGAGATTAGAGAAGGGTTATAGAGGTAATTTTTTGTCAAATATACTAATTAAAAATATTTTCTATTTGTTTCTGAATTCTAAAAATGTTCACTGGAAATAAAAAAGAAATTATTCTTTTGATTTTCTCCCTTAGGTTTTCTTTAATAGTGGAAATCAAATAATTTAAAAGGCAATTTGAACTTCTACTTTTCATTTGGCTATGCATTTTCTTACATTTGGATTGATAAATATTAATCAAGAAGAGTAAAAAAATGTATTATGAAAAGAAAGATATTACACTAGATATTTTCCTTTCCTCATTAATTTTAAGGTAATTGCAAGAGCAAAAGCCATGCCTATTGTGCATGTCTGAACAGACTCAAGGAAGATCCAATTACAAACTGATATGTTTTCAACACACAGAGCTTTGCATAGTTTATTCAGGTGTACCTCCAAAAGGAAATATCTCTTTGATTATGTTAAATCAACAACAGGTTTCATTTGAGCCAGTAATTTTCAAATATATTTATATCATCTATTGGCATTTGGTGCTTTTTTGTTTGTAATTCCTAGGTACACATATAAAATATTTGATGCTAAAGATGAACAATTCATTGGGTAAATGATCATTTGTACATTTAAAGGTAAAATGTTCATCAAGGACATTAGAGTGGAGTACCAATATGGTTAATAGAATAATTATACTACAAATGCTAGGACTAATCCTTTTAATATTTATCAATCCAAATGTGTAAGTCTCTGCAGAATATCTTTGATGCAGCACTTCTTTCTAGATCCCTGGAAAGGGTATGATGTATTTTGATTAAAATTATAGATAAAAATTTATTTTGAGCACTAGACTATTTTTCTGTATTACTGAAGTTTAAACTTTTGCTCAGGAGATTGAAATATAAAGATTAAAATTACATAATATATGTGAATAAGAAATACAAAAGTATATTTCATGCTTAAGTGTTCATAAAGAAAAATGAAGATATGTATATCTTGATGTTAATATATATAATTATAAATTACATATAAAACATGTATGTATATTTTATATATGTGTGTGATATAACATAAAATTAAATCCACTTATTTCATTCTCTTTTTCCTAACATACATACATAGATCCATTTCTGTTTTTTTCTAACTATTTTGACTGTACTTTAATTATTTGTGGTACTTAGAGCTTTTTTTACTAAATGAAATGAAATTCTTTCACCATTATATTTCACATTATTATAATGTTTCTCTAAAATTTATAATGATTTTGTAATAAGTCAAGGCTATAAACTTACTTATGAAATGGAAAAAAAATAAAAGGGCTGCCTTAGGTGTGGAAAGACATTCAATTTCAGGAAAATGTGTTATTTTAAAGGCTACATGTAAAAACTTTCATAATTAAATAAAATTAATTTATTAACAAACTAAATCAACATTACTTTATTCACAATTGAAAGTAAAACAAGGAAGATTGCCTCTGAGTATTTACAATTTTAAAAAATCAGAGTATTTAAGTATTTAATGTGTTTAATTATTTAATTATTTTATTAACTTCAATGTGATTTTTAAGATTTTTCAATGCAATTTATAATTATTCACAAAGAACTTGAATAATATATACATGAGCAGGTAAATTGAGAAATAAAACATTTAAGGAATACGTTTTCAAGAAAATATTTTCTAAAAATGTATAGTACATTAGTACCAAATACAGCAAAAGCAAGTGACTAACTGTCATTATTCAGGCTCAGATTCTATTCTTAAATGCTTAACAAATATAAATATTCGTGTCTATAAATACTATTATAGCAAAATAATTCCAAAATAAAGAGAAAATTACTAAAGTCAATTCTCAACTTCTATGTCAATGAAAAGTTATCCTTGGTGAAATAATTAAAGTTGTGGATTTTCAGTTTATTGGGGTTGGGACTATAATTTTAAGCATCAAATACTTTTCTATAGTATTTTTGTCATAATTAAAGTTCAAGAAATTTACATCAAAATATGCTTCTAATTTTCCCACCTTGCTTCTTACATCTCTTAACCCCATGTAATGTGATAAAATAGAATTTCATGAGTGAAACTTTTGAAAGCAATAAGCCTATGAAAAATTAAAATGTAGGGAATTCATTTCTAACCAACACATGGCATTCAGTAGACAAAAATGATATATTAATAAATTAGCATTCAAAAAATAACCAGGTATGTCATATCATAAAGACATTAAAAGCCAAAAAGCAAAGAGGAAACCTATTTACAACACTTATCATAGGAGCTAATCTCTCTAATATATGGAGGGCTTACAGAAATTAAGAACCAAAAGGCAACCAAATGAATTTAAGAAAGAGCAAAGATCATTTATAGAAAGATAACGCATTGAAAAGGAAATACAGAATTGCACTCCCTCATTCACAATAAGAGAAATGCAGTTTAAAAGTAAACTGAAAGTATTAAAAAATATTAGATACTGTCCTAGACAGCATTTTTTTCTGGTTATCACCATATTTATAGCGAGAAAGCCTTTTCTCCTCCCTCCTGGATATTCCTTTTTATTTCTGCTCATATTGGTTCCTAGAGAATCCATATATGAGATCTACTTCTTCTATATACATTCCTCAGATAATACATAATACCTAGAGAATTGTGTTTGAGTCTATTTTAGTTTCTTTTTAATTGCTAGTAAAGGATGTCTATTAATTCAAAATCATAGCAAAACAAGGATGTACAGATATTTCTCCTGGCTTTAGTTTTTCATCTCTCACATGGAATATGCTATAGTCAATCTCATTTATACTGATGAAAATCATCAGTTCAAGATTCATCTTTTTTATCTATTCAGATGATACTTATAGGGTGCTGTCTGGAGTTGAATTAAGTCTCACCTACTTCAACTCCCCCCAAAAAGATATACTGAGTCCTAAACCTAATTCTTAGAATGTGATCTTCTTTTAAAATAGAGTTGTTACAGATATAATTAGTTAAAATGAGGTCATAGTTGAGTAGGGTGGGTCCCTAATCCAACATGACTAGTGTCTTTGTATAAAGACAGTCATATGGAGACCAGAAAGACAAGAAGAAAGCCATGTGAAGACAAGGACTAGAGTAATCCATCTACAAGCCAAGCAAGGCCTGGGGCTGTAGAGGTTGGGAAAAGGAAAGATCCACCCTCTAGAGACTTCCAAGGGATTATGGTGATTGCCAATACCTTGATTTTTGGACTTCCAGCTCCAAAAACTGTGAGAAGATAAACTTTTGTTGCTTTATACAAACAAAAAAGCATAGTGAAATATCATCTGCTATTTTTTAATTTGGAAAAATATTCAAAGATTTGATAAAGCCCTGTCCTCTATTAGATAGGCCATGAGACACATAGCATTGGGGCCAAGAAATGTTGGCAAACATTGCCGGTGGTAATGCCAAATGGAACATCCTGAATGAATGATAATTTGATTTCAACTACAAAATTACAGATGCATTTACCTTTTGAACTGGGAATTGTACTCTTGGAAGTTCATCCTGTGGAGATGCATTACAGATATAACATAGGTTCTTCTCTGTGGCATTGTTTGTAAAAGCAAAAGTCTGGAAATTACCCTCTAGCAATAAGGAAAAACTAAATAAGCTGTTGTACAGCCTCAGAATATAATGATCTGAAAATTTTACAACTAAAAGGAAAGTTCTATATGTTCTGTGGAAGTGATCTCTTCTTGATTTATTTCTGTAGGTTTACTTTTTAACTAAAATGCAATATCCCAATTCAAAAAATGAGTCAGTCTGAAGATAATTTTCTGGGTTCAGTTTGAAAAAAAGATATAAGGAAGACAACAAGTCTAAAAACATAAATCTAGCTAACATTTCTAGGACTTAAAAGTGAATGCCCCCATATTTTCTTAAATCAACTTAGATGTCATGTGAAAAAAATAAGTAGCCCTTCTGAGTATCTTTTATGACTTAACTATTTGTATATTCTTTCCTATTTATAGTGTTTACTTCTACCCAAAAATATGTTCCCTCAGATCCAAATTTTAAGCACCAGGAGAAGCAGTCTAATTGGGTATTAATAGTACAGAATCTATCAGTTTGGTCTGAAATTATTAACACATATCAAAATGACTAGGTAGATTTTTAATTATGTCAGTCAAAAAATTTAAAAATCTATTGTCCAAACTAAATTCCAAATTGATCACTAAGTGGAATACCCATTGTAAAGCTGATTACTATTGGATAGCTATGTTCAAAATATCTGTTTTAAATTTAGCCCTATTAAAGTTATCTAAGTTCAATCATCAGGACAGAACATCTGATCAATTTGTGATGACAGTGGTTAGCATTCACTTCTGAATTACCATTTTAAAAACTAATAAATTGGCCAATAGACATAATTTCAAATTATTGAGTTACAATTATAAGGTATGATAATGCTATCCATTTTTGAACACACATATATATTCTATTATTAGAACAGAAATTTCAGTAGAAAAATGGAATGGATATATAATCATAATAGTGTACTCAGAATGAGGAAGAGTTCTTATGCTAAAGATAAACACATTTCCAAGTAATTTACACTAAAAATGTCTATAAGGAGAAGTTACTCATTTAAAGTGGAAACTTGCTGTCTTGTCATGGCAAAGGAGGACAAGCTACTTAAGCACTTTTTGGAACTTTCTCTACAATAATGATAATAATCTTAAATAATCTAATTCTTTTCACCAAACATGATCTTAAAATACTTAAACAGAGTAATGGACTCCACTTTCCCTATAAAAATCACTCATGGGGTCTGTTATCATGGTATTAGCAACCAAAATGTTACAACTATAGAATTTTCTAGAGGTTATTCAATAGATAAACACAGATACTGATTCTTCCTGTATATAATTGCAACCCTTGGGGTATGTGGAGCATTATTATTTAATTATTCAAATAAGTTCCTTGATTTTGATCAGAATTACATGAAAAATCACTATTGAAATTTTCAAAGTATACATTATGAACATCCAGTTATCTGCCAAGGGAGCTGGGGTAGGATAGGGAAGGGAGAATACATTCATTGAACATATAAGGTTCTTTTTAATTTTTTTCCTGGCTTATCTTTCTGGCTTTATCTCTTGTCACTTCACCCAATTAACTATGTTTCTAGACAGATTTTATGATGCAACTTTAAACAGGCCAGGCTTTTGTATTACAGCATGTTGATGATACAAGACAAATCTGTTTTACCGAAGGACAAGAAAAATGCAATGAATCCACTGTCCCCTAAACCTATCCAAACCAAAGCCATATCAAAAGAATGAGTTTGAATCTTATCTTTTACACAAATCTCAAAAGTACTAGTATATACTAAGTTTGTTCTCTGAAGCACAAAATAGAGCATTTTATAGTATTCTATATTGTATTTTCCAAAGTATACTAAACTTCCCCCATCACATACAAAGTTAGTTAAGCATGTTGTATCAGTCATGTCTTATGTCATACAAAGATAATTTGACAGCTAACACTCCTGGCTATGTAATCGTTACCCAGAAACAGGCTAATTTATTGATACAAGCTGATGTAAAAGGACCACTACCCAGAATCCCCTTCAAGGAAGGACGTATCGTCCCAGCATCTGAGAGTGCCACTGGCAGACTACCTTCTGCCAACTCATTTTTCAAAGATTTCCTCAGCTGCACAAAGCCATTTCACCTAAATCTACCCCCCTTCCCAGGGGTATCCACCTCTATCGACTGCTGCATGCCCACTAGGGGCAACCTTGATGGTTAATTTTAGCTCCAGAACTCTTAAAGGAGGCCAGACAAGGCTGTTATCAAGCCTGAATCACAGCTTCATTTCTCTCTCTGTCCAATCCTGCTTTCTCCTCCCCACTCTACCATAATCATTAATCTCAAGAGTACTTCCTAAGAACATGTTGCACACTAAATTCCACGTCCAAGTATCCTTCCTGGGAATCCATCCAGCAACATAAAGTATTTGAAGATAAACTAAGCAATAATTTGCTTTTAGCAAAATTTTGTAGACTTTTCAGATATAGCTAAGACATCAGATTTGGAGTGCCCACCAATGTAGCTGAGGAATTTGGTTTATTCACAAAATATTTACTGTCTCCTACTTTATGCCAAGAACTAGAGCAATGAGATCAAATTGCCAACATCCATTGGATCATAGAAAAATTAAGAGAATTCCAAAACCTGTTTTACAGATTTTTGTTAGATTCAACAAGGTAAGATACACAGAACTTTGGCACTTGTAATACACTGTCATTGTTGAAACACCATTGCCTTAGAATAGTCTCTTGGGCAGTCTGAGTACAGATATTAACCACTTAAATTTGCCTTAGGGTTGTAATACTAGTAAAATAACACTGGGATTTAAGAAAAGGCACTCAGCCAGAGATTTTTGACTCTGAATCTGCACTTCAGAGGGATTACAAATCCCCAGATATTGAATAAAAATCATGATTGAATATACATGTATGTGCACTTTTTCTGAGCAAAGAGTCTATAGCTTTCATCAGTTTTTTCAAAGGAATCTCTGAACTGAAAAAATGATAAGAACTCCTGAGGACTTTTTATTTCTGACTACAAAGAAAATATTTTTAAAAAAATGATGAGCCATGCTAATTTCAGTTACATTCATCCCTGTGTTAAGGAAATAGTCTTTGAGCTACCAGGTACACAAAAATGTAATTCCTTATTCTTCATTTTTTTTTCAAAGTTAGGTAAATTTGTTGTGTTAATACGTAGATTCCTTCTGTCAAGAGTCATATAGTTGTAAAATCTCTTCTTCCACCTTATTAATTCTTATAAATAGATAATCTATGAAAACAATGAGCATAATAAATATTTTTTGAGATCATATCACTAACATTGGCAGTACCACTGCCAGCCAGGCCTCCATCCTTTATATTGTTTATATCCAGTGTATTATTTCCCATAAAACTTCTCCAATACTTAAAAAAAAAAAACTCTATTTCCAATATTAAAAAAATTTTAAACTATGAAGAAAGTCATAGAAAGGGAGAAACTACCATTTCTCAATATAGATGCTTCTGGCCCTTCTTTCCATGTGTAGAAGACAAAGTCATAAGCTCTAGAAGCCCTCTAGGGTTCAGTGGGTAAAGAATCCTCCTGAGATACAAGAGTTGCAGGTTTGATCCTTGGGTCAGGAAGATCCCCTGGAGGAGGAAATGGCAACCCACTCCAGTATTCTTGCTTGAAAAAACCCATGGACAGAGGAGCCTGGTGGGCTATAGTACTAAGTGTTGCAACGAGTTGGACATGACTGAGCAACTAAACAAATACAATTCTCAATAAGCAATCACTGATTTCCAAAAGTCATCTAATGTTTTTCCTTATGAGTGAAGATTTCTCCAAAAGAATGAGTTTAAATTAAAGGGTACACACTTTTTGGTTTTGCTTTAATAAAACTACTGATGAAAAACACTGCTACAGGGAGCTCTTCTAGGATTTCTAAATTCCTTACAGAACTTCCAATTTATTATGATAGATTAAGTACATGCATTTTCTTTGCTCCATTGCAAGATTTCACTAAAATTATGAGTGAAAACATTAAAAAGATAAAAATCAAAAGACCAAGAAATGGGAGAGGGAATAACATGTTAAAAAAAAAATCAAAGATTCATGGAAATGGAGGTAATAAAGTTAAGAAAGCAAAATGGTAAGTGCCTCCAAAGGGAGATGCCAAGAATACAACAGCCAACTTATCCAGTACAAATTAGGGAAGATATTAAAACTTGAGATATTTAGTGCTACAGATAGTGAAGGTGAATGATGGAAAACAGAAATAATATTTAAAATTTGTATACAGAACAATTAAACGCTCTGGTCTTCTTATCTGGAGGCCATTCTAGCAAGAAACTAGAAGTTTTTAAATGGAATAACTGAACCAAAACACATTACCTTTAAGTATACCAGGCACAGTGGAAATTGGAGGACAGGAGCCTTGCTAACAAAAGGTCTATTTTTTTCTTGTTTGCATGTTTGTTTTACATCTACATAGTGAACAAAACTATTTGTAATCATCTCCAAGGGTGTACAGCCAGGTGTATAATTTTGCCAGAAACAACTGATAGAGTCTCTCTGCAAAGATAAATGGCCCCATAGTGGCTAATTTAAACAAATGGTCATATCCCACTCCTTGGAGAGCTCACATCGCAAGATGCTACAGAGTGAATGTCTGTGTCCCTCAGTATTCCTATCTTAACTCTAACCCCCAATGCAAGGCCTTAGGAGGTAGGGCTTTTGGTAGGTGATTATGTCATGAGGGCAGTGCTCTCATGAATGAGGTTAGTGTCTCTGTGAAAGAGACCTTGGAGAGCTCCCTCATCCTTCCTGCCATATGAAGACACAAGAAGAGAATAACTATTTATAAATCAGAAAGCAGGCTCTCATCAAATATCACATCTCTCTGTGCCCTGATCTTGCACTTTTCAGCCTGAGCAAAAAAAAATTCTGTCGCTTATAAGACTCGTAGTCTATGGTATTCTGTTACCAGAAAACAAAGAAACCAAAGAGAGAACTCTCAGGAGGAGACAATTAAGGGAAAAGGAAACATATTTAAAAATTAATATCCTGACACATGAGAATATATTTTGTATTCATCAACCAAGAACAGTTCTCACTTCCTTTTTTTAAATGATAGGAAAAAACAAACAATCATTAAAAAAAGCTCTTGGAACTTTAAAGTATAATACATGATATTCTTTAAAATAAAACAAATAATTAGAAGGAAAAGTCAAGAAAATCTTCAGAAAATAAAAAATATATATAAACTTGGAAAATTTGAAGAGAAAGATTTGAAAATTAAACAATTAATCCAGAAGATCTAGCAGCTGATTGCCCAATAAGATTCCCAGAAGAAAGAGGGGATAAAAATATCAAGATAATATTATCAAAGATGCCATGGGGAAAAACGACAAACCGACAGATACAAGTTTCTAGATTCAAAGGGTCCTTCAAGAGCTCAGTAAAATGAATTAAAAAAATAAAAGTCTCAAGGTTCATCACTTGAAAACTTGGAGAACAACATAACTATATTCCTACTGTTTGTGTTCTGTCAGATTGCCATTATTGTTCAAGTGGCCTTATTTAGTTTAGTTTTTGGATTGAACTACTACAAAGGGGCTTCCTTGGTGGCTCAGGCAGTAAATGAATCTGCCTGCAATTCAGGCAACCTAGGTTCAATCCCTGGGTTGGGAAGATCCACTGAGAAGAGAATGGCTACCCACTCCAGTATTCTTGCCTGGAGAATCCCATATACATGGGAACCTGGTCAGCTCTGTCCATAGGGTCACAAAGAGTCAGACAAGATCAAGCAATTATAACTTTCACTTTCTTTAACTATTACAGAATATTGCACTTATAAAGAAACAGTTTCTACTTTCTCCAACTATCTATCCATTAGTTTAAATTAATAACATTTTTATGATGTCTCCTTGACAAACTGTAGATCGAGACTCACAGTCTAATGCATAGGTCATTTGATGTTGCAATGGCAAATTAAAAATGCCAGTTATCTGGGATGAAATGGAATTATATTATTACTCTATGTAAAGTGTTATATAGTAATCAACACCCTGAGAAACAAAAATATGATTTGAGAGTCAGCTTATATAAATATAGTGGGTCATGGAATGTCTTCAAAAAAATTGAGCTTCTACCTATTTTTGTTTGTTTCAAGTTTCTTTTTTGTTTCATATGAGACTGATTTTGTTCTTACTAACAGGTAAATTTTACCTTGGAATTATGCCATTATTCCCTATCAAATACCAAATTTTTCCTAAGTTTAAGCCCTTGAGAAGAGAAATCCAAATGATAAACATCACTTAGTAATCCACCAAGGGGGCTTCCCAGGTGGCTCAGTGGTAAAGGATCCACCTGCCAATAAAGGATATGCAGGAGGTGTGGGTTTGATCCCAGGGTCAGGAAGATCCTTTGGAGTAGGAAATGGCAACCTGCTCCAGTATTCTTGCCTGGAAAATTCCATGGACAGAGGAGCTTGGTGGGCTACAGTCCACAGTCACAAATAGTTGGACACGACTGAGCAACTGAGCTTGCACACAATCCCCCAAGGCCTTTGTCCCCGAATACTTTATGGTCTAATGTAAGTCAAATAGTTTAGGTGTATGCCAGTGTTCACATTCAGCCTTATCAACCTCATGACACAAAGAGACCTTGTAATGCAATATCTCATCACCAAAAGGACAGTTAGATAATACAGGATCATGCTTCAAAAATGGCTTAGTTGGCAAATACATATTTTAAACAAACAGCTTGGTTCACTTAAATATCAGAACTGTCTTTCATCAAGTCTTGATTAGCTGACTGTTAACCTTGAACCAACAATGACTTGCTTGGAATGCATTTCATTTAAGGCAATGAAAATAACATCTTGTTATTACTAACAGACTCCTGAAAACCTTCATTTACTATCCACGTAATAGCAATGTGGCATATACATTGCCCTTCAGAAATTGAAACATTACTGTATCTATTTGAATTGCTAATGGGAAAAAGAGACAAGCTAAGAAAATCCTTAAATAATAGGAAGTCCTTAAATACAGCCTTTCATTTTCTTATTGTGAAAAGTTGGCATTAATTATGCAAATCTCTGTGCTAAAGTATACTTTAAAGTTTGATGCTCTTTGTTGCTTTATTACCATGATGAATGAAAAAATAACTTATTCAGTACACCTGGATCACAGTTATCAGATTTTACATTGTGGTTGTTCAGTCATTAAGTCATGTCTGACTCTTTGTGATCCATGGACTTCAGCACTCCAGGCTTCCCTGTCCATTATTTCCTGGAGTTTGCTCAAACTTCACTTAGTAGTGTCTGACTCTTTGTGACCCCATGGATATACAGTCCATGGAACCCTCCAGGCCAGAATACTGGAGTGGGTAGCCTTTCCCTTCTCCAGGAGATCTTCCCAACCCAGGGATAGAACCCAGGTCTCCCACATTGCAGGCAGGTTCTTTACCAGCTGAGCTACAAGGGATGCCTCATGACCTTTGAGGGATGGCAAACCACTCCAGTATTCTTGCCTCCAGAATCTCATGAACAGTGTGAAAAGGCAAAAAGATGACACCGGAATTTGAGCCCCCCAGGTTGGTAGGTGTCCAATATGCTACTGAGGAAGAATGGAGGAATAGGTCCAGAAAGAATGAAGAGGCTGAGACAAAGCAGAAACAATGCTCAATTGTGGATATCTCTGATGGTGAAAATAAAGTCCGACATCGTAAAGATTTTACATAAATGGTTTCTTTTTTGTTTCTCTGATATTGTTTTAAGAAGTTCAAGCTAATCAACGTCTCCTAAAAGGGAGACAATATTTTGTTGATTAAAAATGGGCAATGTTGCATAAGCCTCGTAATAAAATAAACATGAAGTTTACTGGAGGAACAGTCTGCACTTGATCTTTATTCATACTAGAACATGGTACACTGTTATACCTACAGATAAATGACTTTGGAAGGATACCTTGAGATTGTGGTTAATCTGACTTAACAGCAATCTCAAATAGACCCTCTGAAATTGGGAAATATCAGAATACTCACTCACTACCCAGCTCACTGCAGGATCTGCCCTGCAGTTCTAATCTATAAGTTTAAATTGGATATATTTAAGTGTAGATGGTGGTGGATAATTTCCTCTGGACAACAGATGAAACATTAAATAAGGGGATGCTAATCTGTTAATTACAATCCTGTTTGCTTAGCAGGAGCAGTGCAAAGACTCTGTGATTTATTAGGAAAGTGTTTACTCATTTTCAGTGAGAAAACTCTGCCAGCACAATTCAGTTCAGTCGTTCAGTCATGTCCGAATCTTTGTGACCCCATAGATTGAAGCATGCCAGGCTTCCCTATCCATCACTACCTCCCAGAGCTTGCTCAAACTCATGTCCATTGAGTCAGTGATGCCATCAAACCATCTCATCCATTGTGGTCCCCTTCTCCTCCTGCCTTCAATCTTGCCCCGCATCAGAGTATTCTCCAATGAATCAGTTTTTCGCATCATGTGGCCAAAGCATTGGAGTTTCATCTTCAGCTCAGTTTTTCCAATGAATATTCAGGACTGATTTCCTTTAGGCATCAATTCTTTGGTGCTCAGCTTTCTTTATAGTCCAACTCTCACATCCATGCATGACTACTGGCAAAACCATAGCTTTGACTGGATGGACCTTTGTTGGCAAAGTAATGTCTCTGCTTTTTATTACGCTGTCTAGGTTGGTCATAGCTTTTCTTCCTAGGAGCAAGTGTCTTTTAATTTCATAGCTGCAGTCACCATTGGCAGTGATTTTAGAACCCAAAACAATAAATTCCCTCACTGTTTCCATTGTTTCCCCATCTATTTGCTGTGAAGTGATGGGACCGGATGCCATGATCTTTGTTTTTTGAAGCACAATTATATTCTTTTTGTTTTGTGCCAGCACAATTATATTCATACTATTTATAAACATCTTAATATCAAGTTGTAAAAAATAATGTTATTTCTTAAACAGTTACAAATGTCTGGAGATGTACAATGTATATGTACCATATACACTCAAGATGTAGATAAATACAAATTTACTGTACAACAAAAAAAGATTACTAAAGGGATATGTAGATATTATAGAGAATATAACTTGAGGAGAAAAAAGAATGTTGTTTTGAAATAGCAATAGTATTTTTTTCTATAGCTGGTTATGTTCAATGACAATTAGATTATCAAGCAGAAGAGTTGGTTTGTTTTTAATGAACCTGTTGATATTACTCATAGCTATCAAAAATATAAGGGCTTTCCATGTGGCTTAGTGGTAAAGGATCCACCTACCAACCCAGGAGACACAGGTTTAAATCCTGCATCAAGAGGATTGCCTGGAAGAGGAAATGGCAACCCACGCCAATATTTTTGGCTAAAAAATCTCATGGCCCTGATGGGCCACACTTCATGGGGTCACAAAGAGTCAGACACAACTGAGAAACTGAGTGTGCATGCATCAAAAATATAAAAATAAATTTAAAATATAGTCATGAACATTATTTGTGAGCTTACTGGGTGACAATAGAAAAAAAGATAGTATTTTCAAAATATACTCATATATAAAATTAAATAAAATTTTATGGCCTTCTTTTGGGTAAACATTTATAGCCAGACATTCTTAATAAATTAAACCCTACAAGCACTAACGCCATTAAGAAGGAAACTAAAAAAAAAATCTTGTTTTTAAGTATAATAGAAGTGTAATATTTATAAATACTTTTAAAATAAACATTTGAAATGAGAAATTTCAGGGAATAAGAAATCATGCAAATATACCTGAAAACTATAATAAACTTTAATATCATACTGTGAGGGAGTTAGTATTTAAATGTTATAAGAAAATATTTGTTTATTCATTTATCCTCTCCTTACTTAAAGCAGAGTCCTAAAACAAAAACAAAAACCATATACACTCAAGATGGTTAAAGGAAAAATAATATATATAAATGGCATACATATATCAAGATAAATATATACTATATAAAAATAGAGAAAATAATTTGAAACAAGTTAGCTTATTTCAGAAAATGTATGCATTTTAGACAAATGCAACCAAATAAGCTGTACTGCCAAATAACTTTGGTATTCCTGAACTGGTAAAAAGTTTATAAGCTCTCTGAACACACTATTATTGATAATATTTTCTTATACTAATCATCTATAAATATCTTTTGTTCTAACCTGATGAAACATTCTGTTTCACTGATTTACTGTACTACTATACAAATCTCACTAAGGTTTAGGTGTTATACCTTAGTACATGTATTGTAAACTTAATAGAAAATAAGAGAATATAGAGTAATATAGGTTAAAATTACCCTTTTTTATAATAAATCAATTTTATCTGAAAAATAGAAAATATTCTATTTTGAAGTTCTCTTTGAAAAAGAATAAAATACCTTTTTGTTAGTGGGAGTATAGTAAAATTCTCATTAAGTGAATGAGTATTCCATTTTGAAATTATTTTATTTTTCATTTTAAAGCAAGTTGGCTTATTGCTTTATTCACAAGAGGAAAAACCTTTTCTGACTTTATAGTGAAAGCCCTTGCATTTGCAACCTTCCCATAAAACTTACACATGTTGCCTATGGTTAATTTACCACATGCTTGCTAGAGTTGACAATATTTAATTTACTGGTCAGGTTCACCTATTATCTGTATGAATTAAACCAAAACACATTCTTAATTCACTAAAATTTCTTTGTGGGAATACAAGGAAATTATAGTGAATACGGTTGAGATCAAGTGGACCCTTAGATCTTAATTATAAATTATCAAAAAAAAAAAAAAAGAAAGAAAAAAATAAGTGTCTCCCTTGGCAATTTTCTTACCAAGAAACAAATGAAAAAGGGAAATTTATCTCCAACCATAAATCCCAAATGTTTCATTTTTATTTTCCCCAAGTTCACTTTCTCACCTAGCTAAGCAGCATTTCCTACTATTATTAGCTGCTGGCCCATTATCAGCTGACCAGTATCTGTCAAACTCCTTCCTTCAACGAGCTTAGGGATTTCTGAGGAACTCCACATATGCAGACTTCCTTACAGCTTCTAATTATTTTCTAACAGATAATGGAACATTTAAGTTCAGAGAGGTTAGATTAAAATTATAAGATCAAAACCCTAGATAATACTGCAGTGGCCAAGATCACTGTAGAAAACCCTAAGCTTTTTAGCTTTGTGATGAAGAACCCTTGCTGATTGCTTATTTTCTGTGACAAACTGGCCTCATAATTTTATCACCTCAGAGGTATTCATTCTTATTTGTATTCACACTGTGCCAAGCTATATGCAAACTATAAGCTATAAGTACCAAAAACATGACTTCTTAAGAGCTGTGCCAGCATTTAGAAATGTTCAATATATTGAACATATATTGGTATCTTTTCCCTTACTGGCAAATAAGCAAGCTATGTATGTAGTAAGTATAGTACAACTTATTGTTTTAACAAGGTTCAAGAGGTATTGATTCTATAGTAATCATTTTATGCAAAGTAATCATGATGAGATTAAAATGTTTAGGCAATACAATGAATCTGAATTAAGCTTTCATTCCTTGAACCAAATCACTACTGTATGAATAAATACTTTGGCCACCTGATGCAAAGAGCTGACTCATTAGAAAAGACCCTGATGCTGGGAAAGATTGAGGGCAGGAGGAGAAGGGGACGACAAAGGATGAGATGATTGGATGGCATCACCAATTCTATGAACATCAGTTTGAGCAAACTGTGAGAGACAGTGAAGGACAGGGAATCCTGGAATGCTGCAGTCCATGGGGTAGCAAACAGTCAGACACGACTGCGCGACTGGACTACAACAAAGTAGAAAAATAAAATTGCTTTATGCCACATGATATACATCAGGATTTTCTTCAGATAGATAGTCCTTTCCTCCTACAGAAACCAAATTTTGTAATTTTAAATCTATTGTACAAACAAAGCATTAACAAAACTATCTATGTCAAGATTTGATATATCTCAAATTATTTGCTGATTTTCTGGAAATTCTATTTCCTAGTTTATGCTCACCCTGTGGGCAAAAGCTTTCTACCTGAATTTTATGAGCAATCTTCATATTGTAAATAGCTCTTCTGACTGATACAGTAAAAATGAATGGGGATTTTTCCCAAGCCATCATAATTAGCAAACACGGCCTGTATTGGAGTCAAAAACTGTACATGATCAGGGTCATTCTCTCCCAGCTCGATGGTAACACAGCAATGCCTCCTCTAATCATGTAGAAAATTCCCCAAATGGTAGAGTCTAGAGAGCTGGAAAATACTACAATATGAAAAGCAATGCCTTTGACAGACTACTGGTTTCCATTCACCAAATTTAAATATTGGCACAATAGACTATGTGCCTTTGGGAAAAGTCTTTTCATTCACATAAATTCAAGACACCCTCTGAAGAAACAGAAGCAGGTTGGAGCTTATTAAGTTACACACCGAGACTCACAAAGAACAACCTGTTTTGGATTTAGGTGGTTCCTTTTAGGTGCTTCAGGAGTGAAATTAAGTCTGTTAGAATATAAAACTCATCAAGTACGTGACTTATTTTCAAACTTTTTAGTTCTCCTAAGACATTTAAACTCAAGTTTTAGGATATCTACTAAATTCAGATAACCGTTACTGGCCATGATTTATAATGACCACAGTCAATTACTTTTACTTATTTATTTTTGCCAAAATCCATCATAAAATCGAACATTTTTCTTCCTATAGAGGACCCCCGTCCTTGCATCTTTACCCCTATTGGGATAAATAAATACAGTCAAGAGATAAGGGGGAACTCTAATAGCATCTAATAAAAAAAGCAAACCCTACTCAAAATCACTCTACAAGATTTCATAGTAAGATTGTGTGTGTTTGCTCAGTCATGTCTGACTCTGTGACCCCTTGCACTGTAGCCCGCTGGGCTCCTCTGGCCCATGGGATTTTCAGGCATGAAACCTGGAGTGGGTTTCATTTCCTACTTACTCCAGGGGATCTTCCCCACCCAGGGTTTGAACCCAAGTCTCTCATGTCTCCTGCATTGGCAGGTGGATTATGTACCAGTCATGCCACCTGGGAAGCCCATAAAAAGATTGAGAAGTTAAAAATGAAACCTAATAGTACCATCCTATATATAGTAGAAACATCCAGAGGGAAGCATTCACGAGGTTTCCACTAGGGGAGGTTACTGGCCTCCTGTATGCAAAGAAAATCTACAAGGGATTTTCCTTCTCAAAGGGCTTTCAGATGGTATATTCAGTCCTACTGACAGAGTCAATATAGGGCCCTATTACCCAGTGATATGTTGATGTTGTTGATTCAAGACATCTAATAAACTGATTTTGTAGAAATAAATAGGAGCTAAATGATATAAATACCTAAAAAGAGTATCCAAGTAAAATAAGGCAAACACAGAAAAGGAATGTTGGAGGGAAATATTACAGAAGTCAGTTTTAGTCTAGAAGAGAGGATGAGGAAGGAGGAAAAATAACTGTCTTTAAAAAAAAATAGAAAAAATATTTAATTGATCAACCAAATATTTATTGTTCTCTATGTGCTTGTATTGTGTTTGCCACTAGAGATACAGGTATGGTGTCAAAAGACAGTCCCTGTCAACAAAGGTCCTACAATCCAGTGGTGGAGAGTGGTATTCTACAATAATAACTGGGACAAATAGATACATAATAGTCACAATGTTGCTATTGTTGTTTAGTTCCTAAGTCATGTCAACTCTTTTTTGACCCTGTGGACTGTAGCCCAAAAGGTTCCTCTGTCCATGGAATTTCCCAAGCAAGAATGCTAGAGTGGGTTGCTATTTCCTTTTCCAGGGAATCTTTCTGACCCAGGGATTAAACCTGCATCTCCTGCATTGGCAGGCGGATATTTTACTACTAGGCCACTTGGGATGTCCCTGGGTGTTATTAGTAGATTACAATTTAGATTAAGGAGTCAGGAAAGGTAGATTTGAAAAAGTACACTTAAGTTGAGAAAATAATGATAATGACAAGTCCATTAGGTATAACTGGGAGTGGGAAACTCCAGGCAAAGGCACTGACTGGTTTGTAAGAGTTGTGGAAAGAAACTCAGTGAAGAGAAAGAAGGCTCAGAGGATAGTTATGAGCTCTGGAAGCCAAGGGTCTAGTGTTTTATTTTACTTTAGCAAAAACACTGAAAGGTTTTATGCAGAGGAGTAACACAATTCAAACTTTATATTAAAGAGCAGGGAGATCAAACTGGAAGAAGATCAAATTATTCTCATAGTTCAAGCTGGAAAAGTTGATGACTTGGATTAAGGTGATGGCAATAGAATGTTGGAGGAGAAGGAGGGCACAGCAACCCACTCCAGTATTCTTACCTGGAGAATCCTATGAACAGAGGAACCTGGCGGGCTACAGTCCATAGAGTTGCAAAAAGCCAGACACAACTGAAGTGACTTAGCACAACAGAATGTAAAAAGAAGATGGTGATCTCTAAATGTGTTTATGACATAGAATCAAAGCATTTGTTCTTGAATTTGTAGTAGCAGTTTGAGGGGCTGTGACATTTAAAAATAAATTCCAAATTTCTTATGGATCCAATAAAGTAAATGGGTAAGATTATTATTATTAAATGGGTAAGATTAAAAACAGAAGAGACGAAGGAAAGAAAATGAAAAGATACAATTTGAGTGAGTTAAACTAGAGATATTACTGAGATTTCAGAGCAGTTATAAAAAGGATGGAGATGAGGTCTGGTTCATAAACTAGAGATGGAATTTGCGAATCTAGTGAGATGATCTACAAAATATGCATATTAAAAGAGGTCTAGAACACAGCACTGAGAAATTTTAGTATTTTTGTGACTGTTTAATGCCAGCTTGGTTTTTGTGAAGCAAGAAAGTTGAAAATTTGTGTTAAGGATGTGATTATAAAATGGTCCATGAATTCAAGATGGCTGTGGACGGATGCAAGGACAGGTGGCAGCTGAGGGATGGTGAGAAACAGTGAATAGTCAGTGAATGTGAGATATCAGAAAGTGATGACTGCTTCCTAAGTAGGTACTATACGAAAAGAACTAGAGGGGCAGCAGCATGTGCTTAGAGAACTGGGTGTTTGATATGGTGATTTGAGATATGATGTCATTTCAGGCCAAGTTCTCTACAACTAGCAGGGCGCAAACAAGGGCCGATGAAATAAACCCCAAGAGAAGTGATTTACTCTAGCTACTGGCACATTTTTTTCTTTTCTTTTCAGTAGAATTTCGGAAGACTAAATTTTGTTTCTAATGGAGTTATGGAACCTCTTTCTGAAGAGACTATTTTACTTTTAGAAGAGAAGTAACTATTCAAATCATTTTAATTACTTTAGCAATAATTTTTCTTAAGGTAAAAAGGATTGAATAGACCAGTTTTTCAAAATCATGCCAGGGGTATAGAATCCTGTGACATCTAAGCAGTGGGCCTTTAAAAAAAAGTAAATTTAAATTTTTTACATCTGAAATGAATGAATTGTGTTCATATACGCAAATAAGTAAAGTCTATAAGGCCCAGAGGTATAATTTAATTAAATTATATGCATTTAAAAATCCACTATTAATATAATATGGGATCTAGCTAAGAGTTACTGTTGACTATGTGAAGCCATATGTATGAAAATACTGTAATGTGAAAATAACATTATAGAACAAAATATCTTTGCAAAATGTTTTATAAATCTACTACAATCTAGGAGAAAATGGAAACCTTACCAAAAAATTCTGTTTCCTCATCCCACTAATATGACATCAGCTAGAGATGAAGGATGGGCTTTCCTTGTGGCTTATCTGGTAAAGAATCTGCTTGCAATGCAGGAGACCTGGGTTTGATCCCTGGACTGGGAAGATCCCTTAGAAGGACTGATGCTGAAGCTGGAATTCCAATACTTTGGCCACCTGATGTGAAGAACTGACTCATTTGAAAAGACCCTGATGCTAGGAAAGAATGAAGGTGGGAAGAGAAGGGGATGACAGAGGATGAGATGGTGGGATGGCATCACCGACTCAATCCTGGAGTTTGAGTAAACTCCGGGAGTTGGCGATGGATAGGGAGGCCTGGATTGCTGTAGTCCATGGGGTTGCAAGAGTCAGACACAACTGAGCAACTGAACTGAGAGTTGAAGGACAGGGAAGCCTGGCAGGCTGCAGTCCATGGGGTCCCAAAGGGTTGGACACAACTTAGTGATTGAACAAAAACTCCCACTAACACTGAGTATCATAAAGATGATACAAAGGAGAATAACACAGAGACACAATTCTTACAGACACATCTTGAGAAAATAATAAAATGACTGATGTATAAGATAAATAAATGCTCCGATTGTATATGGGGAAGAAAACTAGCTATTTTCCTTTTAACAAGAAAATAACCACTTACACAATAAGTTGACTCTTCTGAAACATATCTCATTGCAGTACCTTTTCATGAATTATATGGGTGATTTGGCAGGGAAGCTGAAACTGAAGCCAAGAAGAGTCCAGTGAACACTATCCTGAAGTATTATCGATCAATCACTGGAACTTAGGATAACTACAGCATTTCTTTTATCCAAAGATTAGTTTTTTCTAAGAAAATAAATGAATTAAGTAAAACATTTAAAAGCATATGCACTTCCTAGAAAAATAAAATAATATCAAATGATAGTGGGTTTAAATTTCAGGGGAGACAAACAAAAAGAAGAACAGAGTGGTGGAAGCTCAGATAAACTCAAGAGTCTGTCTGATTTGACCAGACCATGGTCTTCAATTCCAGGGATGCTGCTCATTAGCATCATTTTAAAAGGATATGTTGTGCATCACTTAACGCATTTTTTTTTTTTAAAGAGAGAGACAAACAAAACAAAAAATATCTGTGCTTTCCCAATGAACTGGTGCTGTTTAAAACAAGAACTAGGAGAGTGTATTAATAGAGGCATTCTTCTTAAGAAGGTGGACCTTTAGAGTCATTTTCTTAATGTTCAATATGATCTTCTTTTATGGGAATGAAGAATGTACTGGCCATTCACTAGAAGTGTGTTATTATCATCATTATGAATCCATTAGACATACTCAGCTGACTAACAGCCTTGTGACCAAATCTTTCTCTTGCTTTCAGTGTATTATTTAATAGAATACAAATTGCTCCTTACTTATTTTTGCCTATGGTAAAAATTCTAAGGAAATATAAAAGGCCTTTCCTTTGCCCTTGGATATCAACAGAAGCAGTAGTTGCAGTGAATTTTAAGTGTTAAGTTGCCGCCTGTGTGTCATTTGTTGTAACAAGTAAGGCACAGCTATATCTGATAAACCTAGTAGCAGTAATTATTGAATCTAGAATATTCTACCCTAAGTGTAAAGTAGTGGGGAAGGAGGGCAGCACAAAAGTCTTGTTGTTGTGGTTGTTTAGTTACTAAGTTGTGTCTGACTCTCTGCAGCCCCACGGACTGTAGCCCACCGCCAGGGTCCTCTGTGCATGGAATTTTCCAAGCAAGAATACTAGAGTGGGTTTCTATTCCCTTCTCCAAGGAATCTTCCCCACCCAGGGATCTAAGCCGTGTCTCCCACTGATTCTTTAGACCACTGAGCCATCAGAGAAGGCCAGCAAAAAGGTCTAATGATTAGCGTTAGGTAGGTAGAATAGGAAAAAGGAGTCTGGGAGCCCAAGTACAGCAGAAGCCCAACTCGGTGAAAGCTCTGGTGGTGGAAGTGGAATGCAAAAAAAACCCAGCGCGGGGGAAGTGACAAGAAGCCCAGTGTGCTGGAAATGGGAACAGCAAAAAAATAAACCCAGCAGAAAGCTCACGTGGCTCAGTCTCAGATTCCAGAAGACCTCCAGTTAGGGTAGGAAGTCCCCGACCCTACAGCTGGAAGGATATATGGCTAAGAAAATCTTAATTCCTTTACAATCTCTTGTTTCCTCGAACCCTCCATGAACAGACAAGCGGCAGTGGTTGCAGCTGAGGGACTCTGGCAGGGGCTACTCCCCAGTGTGTCCCAAGGGCACCACCATCTGCTGGGCCCCAGTAGCTGTTGCCCAAGCGGGTTGGGGGTTCATCTGTCCTTAATCTTCTTTATGCCAAGGATCAGACCAATGAAAACTGTGCACATGGGTCAGGTAGTTAGCAGATTTTCTGGCAGGTTATGAAGAGGATTCCTCAGCACCTTTTCCCCACTGCTTTTACCTCCTGTCCATTCTTCAGCTCTTCTCTTCCAGGACTTGAGCCCAGCCGAAACTCATGGTGCCTGGCTTCTGGACCTTGTATGTCTCATTCCAAAAATTCAGTGAGAGACACAGTGATAGTAAGAGGTGCATTTGTTCAGATTCAGAGAGAATTCAGGGTGTGGGCCATCACAGAGGAGAGTGCAGTGGCCATGGAATGTGGTGTGGGTAGTTCCCCCCCCACCCTGCCAATTGGGTGATTTCATATGCTAATGAGTGGGAGGATCATTCCAACAATTGGATTCCCCAATTGTTTTAACAATTTTCCTCATTTTGACAGTGCCTTGGAACTGTCCTGGCACCTCTGGCTGTGTCATTTAGTTTGCAGATTGAGGATCAATGGGTTTAGTTGGATTTGACTTGTCATCTTGGACCCATTTGATTTTAATTGGTTTCTGTTATGCACTTGGGTTATGTCATTCTTTCAAAAGTTGTGCCCTGCCCCCTTCCCTCCGGTTTTATGCTCTTTTCCTGAGCCCTGTCCAGGCCCACAATGTTGCCTCTACAATCTTCTGGAGGGACAACTAGAAATTAGCTGTCTCTTAGGAGGGAAATACTGTACAATATCTACTCTCTCTAGATAGTCAGGCCTTCATCTTCCATGTTTCCTACAACATGTGCAACAACAGCATCTCTCAGTGAACCCACTAAGGCAGGTGATAGGCACACAATGCCTGCTAGAAGTCCATCTCTTGGCATCCCCTCAAGGGCAGTTGGGCTTCCAGGGATAATATTTGCCACTTCGGGAGTTAGCCCTGCAGGCCATTTGGTCCAAACCCTTACCACCCTCTAAAGTTACAAACATACCAGTGGATCAAATCTCCACTCCACTTTAATGGAACAACTGGTCTCTTAATTTGTTCTTAAGCTACTTACTAACTCCTACAACCAGGACCATGCCCTTTGTAGGCAACATTGCTCCACCCCATTTATTATTAAAATACTCTTAATGCCCCTAATAGGACCAGATAACCCACTCCTTTGTCATTACTTCTGCTATTACCTAAATTAGATCTATGACAATGAAATGTTTACCATTGGATACACCCTAAACTGCTCTTATGGAAGACTAGGGGATGAAATCAATGACTTACATTCCCTCAGAGCAGCAAGAAAATAAGGCTTAGGGCCGATTCACCAGGTTCCCAGTCTCAGGGCACAGGCTGGGATTGCTTTACATCATGATATCTATTCCCATCTGTGGTGGGCCAATCAGCAATAAGTTAAGATTACAACCCCTTAATCCTACCCAGCACTGGTCACACTGGAGACCTTGGGGACACCCAACTCCAGTCCAGGGGTCCCAGGAAGTCAACCTGCCTCAACCTGCCTAGAGATCTGGTCCTCAGAAGGATGTCACGCCTCAACCTGCTCAAGGATCAGCCAGTCCAGGGGTCCCAGGAGGTCAATATACCTAAACCTGCCCAGGGACGCAATTCTTGGGAGGCCAACATGCCTTGACCTGCCCGGGAATTCAATCTCCAGGAGGCTGTTACACCTCAGCTTGCCTGGGGATCTGCACCCTGACCCAGGGACACCTGGCTCTCAGGTTGCAACAGTACTGGATAGGATAAGCTTAAGAAAGACTCACTCCTAAGGAAGTCTACCCATGGAAATAGAAGGAATCCTATTAGTCATGGGACTATGCCCGATCTCAGCAATAACTCAGGAGTCCAATGAGAACCCTGTTGCCTTTCTGGAAAGTTTAAAAGAGGCCTTCCAAAAGTTTACCAATGTGGACTTAGACTCTTACAAGGGACAGGTGATTTTAAAGGACAAATTCCTGTCCCAATGTGCATTAGACATCGACAAAGTTACAGCTCCAGCAGCAGGACCCTGCTGCCTCTTTAGATGAGATGGTCCAGACAGCCACCAATACCTTTTATAACAGAGAACAGGAGAGGGAGGCCAAGGCCCAGGAAAGGGAGAGAAGGAAAGAGACAAGGCATGCCCAGATGCTGGTCACCGTCCAGGGAAGCCTTATGCAAACCCTGAGTATTTGAAGGAAAAGGCACAGGGCAAATGCCTAATCTGTAGACAGGTGGGGCATTGGGTCAAAGAGTGTCCAAACCCTGACAAGTCTCCTAAAATGGCTTGCTACAAATGCCATCAATTGGAACATTGAGTCTCTGCCCTCGGGACCCACGAACCTCGAGGTCAAGCGCCAAGCATTCTCTCAGGATGCTTCAACAGGACTGAAGCGGCCCGCTCCAGTCAGCCCACCTGTCACAGATAACCATCACAGGGCTGGAGCCAAGGGTGCAACTGGATGTGGCAGGTAGATCCGAGAATTTCTTGGTTGACACAGGGGCTACCTACTTCGTCCTGACCTCCTATTCTGGAGCCTTCTCCTTCCAAACCTGTACCATTTGGGGTGCTACAGGAGAAACAATTACTAAAAGATTCACGCAAGCACTTCTTAGTTGCTGGGGTGGACAAATATTTTCCCACCAGTTTCTGATGGTCCCTGAGTGTCCTACTTCCTTACTGGGAAGAGATATACTCACTAAACTGGGGACCACCCTTTTGATGGGAAGCTTTTTCAGCCCCTAGAGCCCTACAGCTTCTGGTTACTACTTAGGAACCCATTACACCCTGTCCAATAGGGAGGGACTAAAAGCTATGGGAGGACAAAATTAGCCCCCAGGTGTGGGCCCCGGGGACTCATGAGCCCACTAAGCTGAACAGGTCATCATTTTCCTCCAAGATCCCACTGGGTTTCCAAACCGGAAACAATATGCCCTCAGAAAAGAAGCTCAGGAAGGACTACAGCCTCTAATAAACAAATTCCTTGCTTGTGGGCTAATGGTCCCCACCAACTCGCCATGTAACACCCAATCCTCCCTATAAAGAAAAAGCATGGGACCTGATGAATGGTTCAAGATCTCCGGATCATAAATGAAGCTGTAGCCCTTCTCCATCCTACAGTATCCAATCTGTATGTAATCTTGGGAGAAGTCCCAAGTGGTTTACAGTCTTGGATCTCAAAGATGGACTCTTTTGCATACCACAGGCTAAAGAATCCCAACAACTTTTTGTCTTCAAATGGGAGGCTTCAGGAGAAAAACACCAACAGATGACTTGGACAGTATTACCTCAGGGGTTCAGAGATAGCCCCCACCTATTTGGGCAGGCTCTTAGCCAGGATCTCCTAGATCTGGACCTGGGACCTCATAGGAAAATATTACAATACATAGATGACCTACTAATCTGCTCTCCAGATGAGAAAAATGCCCAACAACATGCAATTCAGGTTCTAAACTTTTTGGCAAAGAAGGGATATAAAGTCTCCTGTGCTAAGGCACAGATGGTCAAAACAAAAGTCACTTATCTGGGAGTTCAGATTATACATGGGTCCAGGAGGCTGTCCTCTTATCGAGTACAAGGAATCCTCCAGTTTTGTGAGCTTTCCTGGGGCTAACTGGGTATTATAGAATCTGGATATCCAACTATGGTCTAATTGCCCAGCCCTTATATGAAAGCTTGAAGGGGGGGATAATTCAATACCACTGATGTGGAGAACTCCTCAAAAGAAGGCAGAGGCTACACTAAAACAAACCTTAACTCAAGCACCTGCCTTGAGGTTGCCAGACCCAGAAAAAGCATTTCAGCTTTATGTCCACGAAAAAGAAGCCTTGGGAGTGTTAACACCAAGGTTGGGACCTGAGCCCAGCCTGTAGCTTACTTATCCAAGAGGCTCAACCCAACTGCCCAAGGCTGGCCTCCCTGCCTTCGAAATCTTGCAACTGTTGTAATCCTGATAGAAGATGCTTTAAAACTCTTTTCTGGGGGCAAACTATTTTTACCAGCCAGCAAGTGAAACAACTCCTAAATGGGAGAGGCCATTTATGGATGTTTGATCAAAGAATCCTCAGATATCAAGGAGTGCTGATGGAAAATCCAGGCCTGACTATATCCCCTTGTGAGGTTCTTAATTCAGCCACCCTTCTGCCTACCCCCGAGGGCTCTCTCCCCTTTCACTCTTGCCTAGAAACCTTGGACAGCTGGACAAAATCCCAAGAGAGATTGTCAGAAGATCCTCTGACCAACCCTGAGGAAATATGGTACACTGATGGAAGCAGCTTTGTCTTGGATGGAAAAAGAAGAGCTGGATATGCAGTAGTCTACAATTTGGGGACCACAGAGGCTAAACCTTTGCCACCAGATACTTCAGCCCAATTAGCTGAGCTCATAGCCCTGACTCGAGCTTTAGAGCTGGTAAAAGGAAAAAGAGTGGCCATTTACACTGACTGCAAATATGCCTTTCTGGTGCTACATGAACATGCTGCTATTTGGGAAAAAAAGAGGCCACCTGACCACCTGAGGGTCCTCATTCAAATATGGTGATCAAATCCTTAGGCTCTTGGAGGCAGTTCATCTGCCTGCTGAGGTTTCAGTCTCCCACTGTAAAGGACACCAAAAAGGGAGCGCAGAAGTGGCATGAGGGAACCAAGCAGCTGATCAGGCAGCTAAGAGAGCAGCCTTACAGAAAATGACCTAACAGGAACCTTAGTTCCACAGACTAATTTGCCAGAAACTCCTTCACATCTTGAAGGTGAGACTCTTAAAACTAAGAGGGATGGCTTTCAAGATCATATGGGATGGTTCCAAAAGGAGGGACTCCTTTTGCTCCCTGGGAACCTCCAATGGAAGTTGGTTAACTCCTTACATGCCACCACTCATCCAGGAAAAAGGCCCTCCAAAGATCACTAGAAAGGTCCTTCAGAGGAACAGGCTGCCAAACGACCATAAGGCAAGTGGTCTCCTCTTGTCCCACTTGCCAATTAAACACCCGGCAAGGAGCTTGAAGACCCCAGCTGCCCAGCCCATCCAACGACATGGAACCTACACAGGAGAAACTGGCAGATGGACTTCACCCAGATGCCAGTTTCTCAAGGGTATAAATACCTATTAGTCATTATAGATACATTCACAGGATGGATTCAAGTCTTTCCCATATGGAGTGAGAAGGCTGAGGAGGTGGTTAAAAAAAAAAAAAAAAAAAACTGCTCCATGAAATCATTGCAAGATTTGGTCTACCCAGGTCATTACAAAGTGACAATGGGACATCATTTACTTCTAAGGTCACCCAAGGGGTCTTTAAAGCATTATTTATTACCTCCATCATGCCTGGAGGCCTCAGTCTTCAGGAAAAGTAGAAAAAGCAAACCAATTCTTAAAATCAGCAATAAAAAAGATAACCCAGGAGACCTCCCTAGGATGGAAGGAGGCTTTACCAATAGCTCTCCTCTGCACCCGTATTGCCCCTAAGGAACAGATTGGTCTTAGTCCTTATGAGATGCTATATGGGAGACCTTTTGTTTATGTCAATGACCTCTTCCTAGATCCAGAGGCTCAGACTCTCTGGTCTTATACCATGGCCATTCGGCAATTCCAACAAGATGTATGCTTGTGGGATGTCAACCAGGACCAAAAGATTCTAAAGAGTCACCACTATATCTTCCAGGGACCCAAGTCCTAATTAGTCTGGAAAAATGGGTCCCCAAAGGCTCAACTCCAGCCCACATGGAAGGGTCCCTACCCTGTAATACTTTCTACCCCCACAGCAGTCAAGATACCAGGACACAACTTCTGGATTCACTACTCACGAGTCAAGCCATGGAAGAAAACAGAAGAGGACACTCCATACACCTGTGAGCCCCTGGGAGAGCTCAGATATCTATTCAGAACTACAAATGAGTGCCATTAGAATGAATACCCCCAAAATTAAGTTTCTGGGGATAAGATTTCTCAGCTCTAAAGAGTCAACACAGCTTGGCAGGGGCTGTACTCCAAAAGAGACAGGAGATAGATCTCCTGATCCCTGAAAAAGGAGGAACTTGAGCCATCTTGAGTGAGATGTGTTGTTGCTGGGTAAATACCTCCAGCTAAGTTAAAGAAAGTTTCACAGTCCTCAAGAAAAACATTCAGACACTATAGGATTTCAAAGAATGAGCTGGAGAGTTCACGGGGTAGCTGCAGTCTCTTTGGGGGATCCTTCTCCTGGTGAGGGGAAATTGGGAGTTGGCTAATGCGCCTACTAATCCTTGTTATCATCATATTGATGCTGCTATGGTTGCTCCATGTATTATCAACTGTCTAACCAGTTCTGTCTCTGCCCAGGTCAACAAGCTACAACATGCAGCGCCAGTTCAACAAGGATATATAAAACTATAGCCAACCAGGGAAAATTTCACTCTCCCTTAGATGGACACTCCTATAAGGACTCTGAGGCTTGAGACTAGCAAGAGGGGGAGGCCCAGTGCCCTCCACCATCCCAGTTCAGCAGGAAGTAGCCAGAGAAACCTTGACGTCCCTATTCCCAAAGAAGTGGGCCTCCTATCTCTTAAGGGGAGGTTAGGTAGTTATAATAGGATAAAGGAGTCCAGAATGGCAGAGGCTAAAAGACAAAGAAGGGAAAAGCCCATGAAAATAGAACAAAGGAAGGTCCAAGGACCTCAGGTGAAACAAGCAGTCCTCTTGGCTAGCCCAATTTACACAGGGCAGTCTCAGGGATGAGGAGACAAATGTATAAAAAGGGGAAGACTGGAAGAATTGAGGCCTCTCTTCTCTTCTCTTGATTTCTGGGTCAGCCCGTCCTCACTCCTCAAGGGTGTACTATCCTTCGTTTTTCCTAATAAAACTGAGATGTAACACTGGTTCATTCTTCGCTTCAAATTTTTGCTGTGGTGAGACAGAATTGAGGAAATTACAAGCTCCCCCGACACATCATATTCATAAATGTATACAGCTTCTTTCATCAAACTTTATTTTCCTCCTATAAAATGATATAAAGCACAGGCACACATGCACACACTCACACATATATACAAATACATATCTTCAGAACCAGTCTTCAAAAGAGACGTGTAGCATGGACGCATTTACTCTTGTTTGAAAGTTACCCTTGGAATGTTCTTCCATAGTGCTGTACTTCAGTTGACTTTCTCCCGCCTTTCTTTGCCCAATAGCTTTCTCCTGCTATTGAAGCTTGTTTTGCTCAGCAGGTAGGGCATGCAGGAGAATGAACGTGATTCTCTTCCAGTATCCCTCAATCAAAGACTGACTGCTGGAGTCCTTCCATCACCTCCCGTGAACTTTAAGGAGAGTAACTCTGAGGTGTATGTCCTACATGAGCTGCCAGAATCTCTCTAATGGAAAGAAACTCCAGTCACTCATGATGGCAGTTGGTTTTACTGATTCCCCTTTCACATTTCCATTTCTCCTTACTGATGAGTCCCTCACCTCCAAAATAAACTACTTTCACTCAAATCCTTGTCTCAGGGTCAGCTTCTGCTTCTGGAACAACTCAAACTAAGTCATATGCCAAAAATGACTTTTAATTTAATAAGTGTGGGAATATTTGCAATTTCAGCTCAATTCTTAGGTCCAAATTTCAAACAATTTTGCTAACAAAGACCTTTTTATTGATATGTTATTTAAGCACTTACAACGTTCTATGCACATAACAGATGAGCTAAAAACTTAGGTACAAAGAGTAGCTATGTGTTTGAATTAAAGTTATACCAGTCTACTTAAAATGCTTAATTCACCATTAATTTTGCCAATTCATCTGTGTTTTAATCATTGTGAAGCTCTGCTAGTGATTTGAAAGAAGTTGAGAAAATGCTTGCTATCTATTGAAACTCTGCCAATAGCAGTCCATCAATCTGCTAATCTTCTAGCAACTATTCAGCAGGTAGGAAAAGTGCAGTCAAAATATTTCCCCTCATTTCTTTTTTTTTTCACTTTTAATAAGATCAGACTATTTAGAGTCTGTTGGTCACCAGATCCATCAACTATCTAGGAAAATGATTCCTTTCACGGCTCAATCAGAGCCTCATCTAAATTTCAGCAGAAATCTATGACTTCAAGCTGCCATCCCTACTTCTGTTTCCATGGGAATAGACTTCAGATGAGGGAAAAGAAAAAATGGATGGGGTTAGGAGCTTTCAAATAATCATTCAAAATCATGATGAGGTTTTCAGAGCTTCTTTCCTAGGTGATTATTCTGTAGCCTCTTAACCCCTTTTTGCCAGACTGTTTCCATGGAAATATGACAAAAATGGCTGTCCAAGTCTCCAGCAGAGATTATTAGCATTCTTGTGAATTTCAGCTTTGGCTGCAGTCTAGACTGAGTAAGATCTTTCTATACCAGTTTTACATATTAACCTACACTGTGTCTACACATTGTCATTTTTACTTTGAAAGTTTCCTTCACAAATTTATACTTATGATCAAGATCAAATTGATTGTGACATCACTAAAAAAGTTTTCAGTTTTAGATATTAATATATGAATCAACTGCAGAGAGTGTCAGAATTTTTAGAGTGCAGAAGGAAGAATATTTAGTTACTGGATTCAATGTCTGTTAGATAGGTGTTGGTAGATATGCAACAAAGATAATTTTTAAAATATTTAGCAATCGGTAAGACATAGCGCTGAAACTAAGCAGGACCCTGTGGGGCTCCTGGGCCTGGGAGCCTTTCTGCTCAGCCTCCACAACCTTGCCTGAGTTCTAAAAGAGAGGTTCAAACAGTTGCTAATCAGAGAAGGGAGAGGATGCAGAGACAATGGAGGAACAGCCCAGAAAAAATAGTGTAGCCTTGGGGCAGGGCCCTGTTTCCTCTCAAGAGATACACATAACAATATCTTTGAGCTCCTTACAGAATTAAGTTCAGTCACTCAGTCCTGTCTGATTCTTTGCAACCCCATGGACTGCAGCACACAAAGCTTCCCTGTCCATCACCAACTCCCAGAGCTTGTTCAAACTCACGTCCATCGAGTCGGTGATGCCATCCAACCATCTCATCCTCTGTTGTCCCCTTCTCCTCCTGCCTCCAATCTTTCCCAACATCAGGGACTTTTCCAATGAGTCAGTTGACCAAAGTACTGGAGCTTCAACTTCAGCATCAGTCCTTCCAGTGAATATTCAGGACTGATTTCCTTTAGGACTGACTGGTTTGATCTCTTTGCAGTTCAAGGGACTCTCAACAGTCTTCTCCAACACCACAGTTCAAAAAAGAACTAAAACCTCCAACAAATGGAAGAGTAGCATTCTTCATTCCAGATAAAAGGAACTCAACACTTTCAAGAGAGCAACTGAGGCCATATTAAAGGAATGCAGGCCTAGCATACACCCTAATTTTATCAGCAACTCCACCCTTAAACCACTGCTATAAAACTCCTCACTAAACCCTCCAGGGTTGGGACAACCAATTTCAAGAGTGAAAGCCTGCTTTGTTCCCCTCTGCCTTGCAAAGCAATAAGCTATTCTTTTCTGCTTCACCCAAACTCTGTGTTGGAGATTTGATTTTGCACTGGTACAGGCAAGCAGGGGTTTTCTCAGGTGGTCCTAGTGGAAAAGAGCCCTCCTGCCAATACATGAGACTCAGGTTCAATCCCTGAGTCTGGAATATCTCCTGGAGAAGGCAATGGCAATGCACTCCAGTCATCTTACCTGGGAAACCCCATGGATAGAGAAGCCTGGTGGGCTATAGTCCATGGAATCATAAAAGAGTCGGACACAACTTAAGGACTGAGTGACAATAACACTTTGAGCTTTCAGCATCAGCATCAATCAATCAGAGCAACTGGTTGGTTTCACGAAAATTATCAGCCCTATTATACAAAAACCAATGAGTTATTAAAGTAGACCTACATAAGATGGTTATAGCATTATACCCAAATAAATTATCCAGCACCACAAAGTGAGCTCCGATAAAACTTACAAAAAAGCTTACAAGAGAAAAGGGTAGAAATGCACAGCAATTCATCTTTTTAAAAATCAGAGTGCCTATACTTTCATATAAAGGTCATTTGAAAATCAAAATCATTCGTATTACTAAAGACATTATGCTAAAAGTTAGAGAAAGAATACATATGGGTCTTTGATAGTACCCCTGGCAAGATACCTTGTGTTGAATGTAAAAAAAAATAACAGCACGCTACATATCAAGTCTCAGCTGTCATACCTTCTGAAATTTGCTGAACAGCTCAATCTATAATTTTTGCTAGGGGAAATGAAAGTTTTGATTGGCCTTATAAAGTACATTTATTCTTCAGAACTCTCTTAACTATTCTATGAAAAAAGTGAAAGTCGCTCAGTCGTGTCTGACTCTTTGGGACCCCATGGACTGGGGCCTGCCAGGCTCCTCTGTCCATGGGGATTCTCCTGGAAAGAATACTAGAGTGGGTAAGCTGTTCCCTTCTCCAGGGAATCTTCCCAACCCAGGAATCGAACCTAGGCCTCTTGCATTACAGGCAGATTTTTTACTGTCTGAGCCACCATGGAAGCCTGAGAGTACTCGAGTGGATAGACTATCCCTTCTCCAGCAGATCTTTCTGACCCAGGAATGGAACCAGGATCTCCCACATTGCAGACAGATTCTTTACCAGCTGAGCTACCAGCGAGCTATTCAATAGTTGGAGCATTTTACCTGTGAGGTCTTGTCTTCAGAGTTTGAATTAAAAAAAAAAACTAAGTTTCAATGATCAATTATCTGAGTTACTAGGCTCCTAATTTAAATTTAATAGCAACTATCGAAACTAATCTTGATTGATGTTTTCACCTAAATAGATCATAACAACAATAAAATAAAACAGTCTGGTTAATTTTTCAAATCATTATCACTGCTCTCAAATGCAGTTTGGCATAGTGCTTAAACATATGGCCCTTGAGGGCAGGATTTGGTCTGCAGGCCAAACCTGGCCTTCAGCTTGCTCATGTAAATAGTCTTACTGGAACACAGTCATACTCATTCCTGCACTCTTTTTTTTTTTTTTTTAATTGTCTATGGCTGATAATCTACCAAACGGAGAGAGCTGAGCAGTTGCCACAAAGATCACATTGCAGGAAAAAGCTGTAATATTTATTCTCTGGTCTTTTAAGCAAAAGTTTTTTGACCCTTGCTCAAGCCTTTACTTATAAGATTATGCCATTACAAGAGAAGACACTCTGAAGTTGGAGTCTTTTTTTTTTTATTTTAAATTTTAAAAGTAGTCAATAATGGATAAAAACGTGATTGCCTAGTATCTGTACTTACATCCATAAATTCCACATTGGCTTTGGGACCAGTTGTTTCATTAAGAATCTTAATAGCCACAGGAATCTTCACTGTCTCTCCTTCAGGGACCCAAATACCCTTTGTGGGGAAAAAATGTCACATTAAATCTATATTAACACAGATACAACATTTAGATCAGACACAAAATTTGATTTAACCAGTCGTATGCTTTCATTACCAGAAAATGAAACATATATGTATTCTGCTTTCAAGGTGTTTACACTACTATAAAATTCATTTGTATACATAAAAAAGGCTTTAAATAGTGAAAAAAAAGAAAGAAAAAATCATTTAAATATATATAATAATAATATTTGACTTGGATGATATCATTAATTTCTTATGACTTTGAGAAGGCTGCTCTGATTTTGAACTTCAATTTGTCTCATTTGTAATTTAGAAGACTGGGCTATGTAATGTTAATGGTTTTTCTCAGCTTTAATATTATCTAATTATTCTGCAACTAAAAATACAATAAGATAAAAAAGCACATTCTCATGTATCAAAATTCAGATTGATTTAAGAATTAATGTTCTAAGGTGACTTTTTAAGAATTAGTTTTAAAAGGCAAGTACTAAGGAGTATTGAACACATATTAATTTGTCTATATTATTTAAGACTATGTATGTACCGAGGATTTTTATTATTTCTAAAATAATATAAAATATTTACATTAGTCATTGCAAGTTTTCTCTTCCTATAGAAATATAATTATAATATGAACAAGATCTATGTATTGTGGGAAACTATAAAATAGGTAGAGTTTGATTAAAGTTTAATGTTACATTAAATAATAGCATTTCTGGGTAAACAATTCAACCATTTAACTGAGGACAATGGTCCCAATAATATAAGAATGCATGAAATATACAAGAACAATTTTTAAGTGTACCCTCCCAAAGGCACACAGAAGCAGATATGAGTCCACATGTAAAAAATATCTCAAATTCTAATTTATTAACCTTGACATCAAAAAATACCTTCTAAGGACAATTTTAACATAAAAATAAAAGGAAGAGAACAGCTCCACTTCCTGATTTTCTTAATACTATTCATTTGTTTGTAATTATAAAGATTTTTGGAAGTTTTTCACATGGTACTTCTATGCTAAAATATATGTTACCCAAAGTGGTAACATATAAGAGAAGATATAAACATAGGAATTATTAAAAAGTCAAAATAATAAAGAAAAAAAAAGTCTTAAACCTTTAGAAGTGAATTTAATAGTAAATAGGGAAATTCATCTGTCAAATGCAAAATAATAAGCCAAGCTTCCTATGGTACAAATTTTTAAAAAAATTTATTAATGGAGAAATGCAGGGGGAAAAGCCCAAGGCCTGTTTTCTTATTGAAGGTACTAAAGTGTAGAACAGGTTTACCATTACTCAATTAAGTAAACTGAGTACCTTATAAAGATACATAAAGTACCTTATAAAGATACATAATCAATATGAAAATATCTCTAAAGTACACTTTCAAAATAAAAAAATAAGTTCACTGTAAATTAATTTTCACTGCTTTCAAAATAAGTATAGTCATTATTTTCTAGGCCCCATGGGATCAAAATTCAACTATGTTGATACCTATGATATTGGTTCAAATATTTTATGTTTAAGCACAGCATTACTCCAAGCAGGTGGAAAAATTAACTGGTAATTGGCTAGGCAAATTTGCATTTCTGTGGTCAAGAATAATTCTTTATAGTTTAAGATAGCATGACTTCATAAAAACTAATAATTTTAATTAAAACTTATGGTCAACCATATACACTGTAGGCATAAAATTTAAACATACTTATGGAACTTTCAAAATGTTTTTAATAGAAGTAATTTCAATAAGTGTACACCACTCTTGGACAAATGTTGCTAATAAAAAATTATTAATAAGGTCTTATTATTAAATGTCTAAATGATTAATATTTTTCCCTGCTGAGGTGACTAGACAACATTTGGTCTTGAGCTATACAGCATTCATGATTTACAATAAAATTCAATTTCCAGATCATATCATCTTTAAAAACATAAGGGTGATTATATGCCAGGTACATTTCAAGATTGAGTTACTTTTAAAATGGAAGCCCATGTTTTTCTAACGTGATATAATTAGAAAATAGATAAGATAGTTTGTATCTCTGAAAATACAAAGATTTTGAAGACCAGAAAGTACCAAGTCAGCTAATAATTTTGAATTTAACTGAACAAAATATGCAGAACAAAAGATTTAGAAACATCTGCATTTGAGCATAGAATTAAAGTTTTATTTTAAAGAGATGAGATTATTTTTGATAAACTCAGGAGAGAAAATTAAGGTTTATATTCTAATTATTAATAACTTCCATTAAATAATTTTGCTTTAAATATAAACAACAACATTTTGAGATGCAAAAGTCTTAAGATCTATCCTATTTTAGCTGATCTATTCATAAAAATGTAAGCTTGCATATTGCTTTAAGAAATTTGTCAAAGCAAATTTTGGTAATTGAAGTAATGGACATTACAAAAAGGATTTAGTATTATCCCAACAGAGCTTCTTATTCTTGATATTTACAATTAAAAATAAATTTCACCACAATTAACCTTGGGCTTGGCCTTTGAATTGGTTTTGTAATTAAGTTAAATAAGTAAACATGCAAATGCCTTCATTTGAACTCTCCCTTTCCAGAAATATCTCTCTTATTTAAAACCCATGATGTTACCTTCTCCTTCTGTCTAACCTGAACTTTACAAAGTCACTTTTTTAGTTTGCATATAATGGTGAAGACATTAAAACTGGAAATTATCTGTTATACCATAAATGTTATAGTAGGCAAAAAAGTGCTTTAGAAACTAGTTTTGCTAACCTATCAGTGTATTTCTGTGTGTTCTGAAGAGATGGGCTAGTAGGGTCCTATGGATAGGCCTTTGGATTGTTGATTAAAAAAAAATGCACAACGTGAGAGGTGCAACTAAGTTTTATTTGGGGCAAAATGAGGACTGAGGTCCAGGATACAGCACCTCAAATAGCTCTAACAAACGGCTCCAAAGAGGGGGAAAGGTCAGTATTTATGTGATTTTGGTGGAGAGAGAGTACATGTAATTGAGCACATATCTTTCCAGAAGATTTCTGCTAGTCTCATGAAGCCTTTTGCTAGTCATGAGTAACAGTCATCACTCTGAAGCATTTTAGTACTTTTCTACATATGAGGAGATGTAAGAATTGGGTTCATAAAATTGGCTCCTGAAAATACCCACCCGAAGACCTGTTCTGCCAGTTTTTCCCCGAGCACAGAGTGCCTCATTTCTGTTCTCCACCCTAAACTCCTTTCAGGGGATACTGAAAATCAGCAGCACATGATTTAACGCTTGTAGAAGTAAATATCAAGTATCCATGGCAAGTGCCAATTTGTAGTTGACAGGATCAAAGAGTAGAAGAAGAGCAGAGCAAAGAAAGAAGATATCTGTCTAGGACATCTCCCTGTGGAGGGGCAAAGGTAAATGGGTTGGATCTGGGTATTCTGAAATAAGGACAAATTTGCCAAAGGCAGATGATACCAAAAGGAGCTCAGAAGACACTGAGAGAAAGAACTACATTTTGGCTTTGCATCAGTGTTTCCTGCTTCTTCACGACTGTCTCAAACCCAGCTTGGTCAATAAAAATTAATGAATTCATTTGTGTAGCAACTTCTCAATACTATGAAGATTGTTCTTGCAGAATATTAAAAAGGAAATTAGGTTGGCTAGAACAATAACTCTGGCTATTATTTAAAACAAGTATGAAGCAAAACTGAAACTAACTGATGGTATGTGTTATTTTTTTACTTACTTTATAAACAGTTCCAAAAGCACCTGAGCCAAGTACTTTCACTCTTTTGAGCTCAGTTTCTTTCAAAATACGAAGTTGAGCTTGATTGGGTGCTGTGCCACTGGGAGTTAAGGGTTCTACCAGCTACAAAACAAAAGAAAAACAAAAAACACAGGTTATACAACTTTCAATCCAATAATTAGCGTTCCTGTCTCTTTCTGTCTGGTTTGCATTCTCAAACATAAAAAACACACACAAACCTGTTTTACATCGACAAACAATATGGATATAAAATGTATCACTCAGCATTCCTCTAACCCTACTCTTTCTCTTTTCATGTTCTTCACCTGGGTGAACACAAGTAGCAAGTATGTACCTTGAGGTTACTAGTCTAAGGGATGTTTTTTTCCCCATTTTTTATAGAACTCTAGAGATCAATAAGGGGCTTTTAATTCTACTTCATTTCCTTCTTTTTGGACAACTTCAGCTAAGGTTCAGAGATTTTACTTATGCAACTGTACTCTATCAAAGTTTTTTTTTTCATTTCAGGAAATTTAATACAAAAATTAAATAATTTTTTTTAATTAAAAAAGCTACCTTTTTTTAGCATTTACTATTTTTACCAAGGAAGTCAGGGCAGATACATAAAAAAGAAAAAACAAGCTAACACAATGTCAATACACAAACACAGTGTTTCTAAATTTTTCATGTACATGTAAATTACTGGAGGGTTTTGTTAAAATGCAGATTTTGGTTCAGTAGGTCTGGATTGGGGTCTGAAATCTTCATTTTTATAGAACTCCAGAAGATATCTCTTTATGATATTGGTCCTTGAACACATTTTAAGCAACAAGGCCCTAGAATACCTACCAGGTTAAAAATTCTAAAATTCTATGAATTGATTCTAGATCATAAATGAATGCTATGGAATGAAGGGGAATAAAATAACAAAGGGGGAATGAGGTTTGCCTTTTTAGTTTCCTAAAAGGAGGTACACTTTGAAACTAGTCTTGAGATAATAAACATGGATGGACACAGGGGACGACCCTGTCACCAAGAAGAACAGTTTAGACACAGCCTCAGGAAGAAGGGGGAAGGCAAGGAAGAGACTAATACACAGAGGGACAGGTCTGAAAGGTGAGATCAGGGTGCGCGATGCCAGATCCTGAAGTGGGCTGGTTATGGCCAAAAGGGGTAAAATTAGGCTGATAATTTCAGATGTCATAGTTCAGATGCCATTGCCAGAGAGAATGGATAAGCAGGAGAAATGTATATAAATGTGTACCAATTTCTTACGTGAAGAACAACAATAACAAAAATGTAGACAAAAGAGAGACTCCAGATACCAAATAGTCTATACTGAATGTTAAAATTTTAGAAATTTATCTATGCTTGAGGGAAAAAGCAAGTGAGACAATTAAGAGCTTCTTCTTTTTTCTTTTTTTTTTAAGTTAATAAAGAACTAAACTTTAAATACAGACAAATAGCTTGTTCTTTCCCAGCATAAGGAAATAATTAAGGGCTACTCCTACTCACATTGTCTTGAAAACCACCACACTATTTCAAAATGTCTGTTTACCAGGCTAACTGCACTGTGGTCCTCCAACTTGGTTATTATTATAATGCTCCTGTGAACATCACAGTCTACTTAATTAGCTGAACAGGATCATGAATATAAGTAACAGTTAGGAATAGTTAGCAAGAATTTGGGAAAAATGACAAAAAATATCAATAAAATTAGGATTTTTTTTTTAACAGTTTGACAATATACTTCTATTTCATTTTCAAATTTAACTTGTAATAATGCATATAACTGCATTCAAGTCACATAAATCTCAGAAAGAAACACACAAGTCTTTATTAAGCCTGAAAACAAAATCTCCTGCGGAGGATCCTCTTCATTTGAATCCTCTATGCAGAATTTGTTTGGTAGATTTTTATATATATACTATGTGTACAATAAGAAACTTTTATAATTATTTTTTAAATCACATGCAAAAGTCATACAAAAATCACACGTAAATTTTGGAACTGGATTTTTTTGCACTTTGGGTTAGATACACTTAACATATATGTGTGTGTGTGTGTGTGAACTCTATATATAGACATGGGCCGCCCAGGTTGCCCTAGTGGTAAAGAACCTATCTGCTATTACAGAAGATGTAACAGATGTGGGTTTGATTCCTTGGTTTGGGAAGATCCCCTGGAGGAGGGCATGGCAACCCATTCCAGTGTTCTTGCCTAGAGAATCCCATGGACAGAGAAGCCTGGCAAGCTACAATCGATAGGGTCGCAGAGTCTGACACAACTGAAGTGACTTATCACACAGCATATATAGACCTATACTATGCAATAATTTCATATTTTGAAAATTTCACAATTCTACCTGAGACATTTAGTCCTCTGCTATTTTCTTAAGTATCATTCAATTTTTTTTTACAAACAGATTTTTCCCCAGGAATTTGAGCATTATATCATTAAAAGAAGCATAGTTTTATTTTGTGATGCAGTACGATAGAGAGAGTTTAAATCTGTGGGTTTTTATACCATTGCTGCCACTCATAAGCTTAGAATACAATTTACCCTTCCTGGCCCTTCATTTCACATCTGTAAAGTTGGTGTAGCAATAATTACCTTAGAAGATTGTTGAAGGATAAAATGGTATATAGCACAGATGAAAAATTTTGGAACGTTATCTGCCATAATATAGGCAACAAATCTGTCACTTCAAGGGATAGGATTGTCTTTCATTAATATATTTTTAAATTACAGCATCTATAAAAGCATTAAGCTTATCTGCATCTCAATAAATGTATGTTAAAAAAATATTTCTTACTTTTATGTATGCAACAGAAAAATAGACACTGTGGAGGAAAATGATTTGGGGAAAGTGTATCAATTTTAAAAACCTTCCAACTGTACATCAGGTTTTAACTACTTTCATCTCTGTGGCAAGATTTCTTGCTTCAGTAATTGAGAATTTAAGTTGATCCTCTTAAGAATTCCTCTTCTGTTTAGATGGTAGAAAATCATAGTTATTTACTTTTACTGAGAGAAATATGGGAATTCAACAATAATCTAATTTAGCCCTAAGTGATAACTTTCTATTAAAAAAATAGAATATACTTACAAAACCAATTAGTGTGCATTTATTTAGTAATGAAATGCCATTTTGATGGGCATTCTTAGAAAGCACTGTATTAACAAAACAAGACAAACAACTCTTTTCATAACAATGAGCCTTTCCTACACAAGGTTAAGAGACAGAATTTGTCTTCTATTTATTTAAGCACCTAAATATCCACTGCTATACCAAACTTTCCATTCTTCTTCAACTCTAGTTTATTTATTTCACTTTTCAAGATTCTCTCAGTGACTACTCCAAACTGGCCATATGAGAGAATTCTACCTGCCAAACTTTTATTCATGTTCACATGTACAAAGCTGAAAGTGAGCAAGTTGGGTCTTCTGCATCATCCAGCTTAAGTAGAAATTGTTACTATGTCCACTCTGTGTCTATAACTGACTACTTAATGCTTGAACGAGTCTATTGATAAGACAGCCCATTCTAATCTCAGATAACTTTCATCATTAGAAAACATTTCCTTACATGTAGCTGTATAGTAGCTTTCTGAAACTGTCACATATTTCTTCTATCTATATTCAACTTCTAGGGGGAAAGAGCTAAAATTTAATTCATTATCAGTGTGAGAAACTTATGAATGAACGAATATTGCTATTCCTGTCAGTGTTAAGAGGAAGTCAGACTGTCACACTGACAGAAAGCAATCGCAGAGAAGGCTGTCTCAGTACAGATTTGCTCTTAATTGTTCAGACAGGCATGGGTATGTGTATCGGGAGAAAAAGGTAGGATTTGAGTTGAGAAAGCGATGGTAACACACATTCTTCTGCAATTGCTTTCCCTCTGATAGCCTGTATGCTGAAAATGGTCATTTTGCATGCCAGAAAACTCAGCATGGCAATGTAAAAGAAATTATAATATTTTATGGGTAATTTACATATTCACAATAACTAACATGCACAATATTAAATGCATAGTGTGGGAAGGTGTAAGCTTTATCCTGAAGCTCATCTTTTCACTGCTGCTATAATGAGATAGGTGGCTACCCACTGAATGACCCTTAATTAAAGCATAAATTGCTTGCCAATCTGGCTCTATTTTAGCCAAAACAATCCTATCTCTTGCTAACATTTTTCCAGTTCTGTTACGAAGATATCTTCTTACTCAGATATTTTCTGGATCTCCTACTTTGATATCCTAGAATTTATTAATGGACCCCTGGCCTCCAAAGAAACAGATCTATCTTTTCCCAATATGATAATTTTCTTGACTCTTGCTATTTGCCCTCTTCAAGTCATTAGCCTGCCTTGACTACATTTATTATACACTCTGATTTTTCATTAACTCTGTATAATAGAAAGTAGAAAATATTAGTCGCTCATTTGTGTCTGACTCTTTGCAACCCCATCATCTGTCCATGGAATTCTCCAGGCAAGAATACTGGAATGAGTTGCCATTCCCTTCTCCAGGAGATCTTCCAGACCTAGGGACTGAACCCAGGTCTCCTGCATTGCAGGCAGATTCTTTACACTCTGAGCTACCAAAGCATACTATAAAAATATAAATCCTCAGCAGAAAACCAAATAGAATTTTCACTTGGATTAAAAACTGAGTATCATGAAAACCTTCTAACTCTAATGAAAGTCCCTAAACACATGAACAGAAGAAATGAACATCTCACCTCTGTTTCCAGGAATCTTCTTAAGGCTCTTTTCTTTTTGATGCTCTTCCTTCGAGCATAAACTGCAAATGTTAGGCCCACAATGACCAGGATGAAGAGCCCACCAATGACTCCAGCTGCAATTAGAGGAGTCCTGCCAACCAGAATGGAAAAGAGAATAATAAAAGTAAGAGAGAAAAGACAGAAAAAGAGGAAAGGATGGTTGTTTACCCACATATCACAAGTCTAATCAGTTAGAAGAAACACAAACAAAAACGCATTACCTTTTCTCATGGTAAAAACTGCACTTTTTTTTTTCTTGCTTTGTTTTTTAATAGTAAACCATGCACAGACAACTAATCTTTGGGGATGAGCAGCCACAACATGCCATTTGATGAAACATGTAAAATTTGATAACAAAATGAAGAACATATGCCAAATTTTTGATACAGGATCACTTTAAATTGTTTTAATTTTACTTTTATCTATGAAGAAGAAAAATGCATTTAGATAGTACTGTTGTGATGTATGCTGTTATTTTCAACATTTTCTTTCAAGCAGGCTTTCTCAACAGTGGCACTACTGACATTCGGGGCTGGATACTTGTTCATTCTGGGGACTGTCTTACGCATCTTAGGATGTTTAGCATCATCCTCACCCTCCATCCACTAGAAGCCAGCAACACTCACCCTCTCCCCAGTCATGACGTTGTCTCCAGACATTGCCAAATGTGTGCCAAAATCACTGCCAATTGAGAACCACTGTTCTAAACCAAGAATGAGTGGTTTGAGGACATATGAACCCCATGCCTCTGGTACACAAAGATACCAACAGAGAGATGCATTGACAAAGTGCTATTTCAAACTCTGTCAAGGGCAATTCTGTTGGGAAAAGGGGCAGGAGAAAGATGGAATTGGGTCAGACAGGTTTTCAGAGTTATGATGACTGGAGTAAGCATTATTATCAAAAGCATGGCTAAGCATCACGTACCCATGAAAGAAGTCTATACATTAAGTATTAAGTAAAAATACATAAATAGCATTAAAATAGGAAGACATTGACCAGAGATTTTTATTCTTAAAATATACTCTAATATATTGCTTACTAAGGCATGCTTTTGAAACTGATGACTTTTTGTTTTCTAAGATTAAATTTTTTGCTTACTTGAAAAGTAATGTTTATGATCTTCTTGTCGTAGAATAGATTAGTATCTATGAGCTTCCTGTGGTCAGTCTTGAAATACATTAATTTCATATGCCATATGAAACAGTTTAGAGTAAAACACATCTTGACTATGAAGTCATGATAGATATCAAAACTAAAGACTTCTCTGAATGCTCATGTTTTCTATAGTAAAGTGTTTTATGTTTTATATTACTATTTGCAGAAAAACCTACTTTATACAGTTACACTTTTAGTAAAAAAAAATTACTTGTTCCTGTAAGATAAAGTTTTACTCAAAGATCTGAAATAATGAAAGCGAATGATCCAAAGTAAAATATTTAAATTTTAAAGAGCTGTTGGAAAAAAAAATCTAACTTCTTCTATAAATGAAGTCATGTCTTTTAAACATTGTAACTGTTATATTATTGTCATATAAAACTGCAAAAAAAACCTTAAAAAGTGGTTCATCCTAAAGGCTGTTGCCTGGCAGTTGAAAGTCCTTCAGCACATTGAAATGTTGCTATAATTCAACCAGATTTTCCTAAATGGAATTTTCTAAAAACATAAAAATCTATGCTGAGAAAATTACACTACAGCATGGAAACAAACTCATCATTGTAATGCCTTTTGGTATGTGTAAGATCACATTTTTGGTATTCCCGTTAAATATGCATTTCAGAAAACATTTTAAGTCTTCAACTCAAGGCGTATTTTTTAGCTCAAGTGCCTAATACATCTCTGAAAAGTCACTACTATAAAAAGAGCTACATTTTTGTTTCCTTAGCCCAGTATTTTATTGTAAAGGATTTATGCATGATTAAGAATAGTCCCCAGCATTTTGTTAGCTGTAGATTTGAGCTAAACTCTAATCTTCCTCTACTTATCCATTTTGCAAAAGAATAAATGGCATGTATTTATGAAAGCATTTGCCTATGTCACTGTAAATTAAAATAAAATTCTCTATTTTTTTGTTTGTCTTTTATTTTAAGAGTGAGCATTTCCAACAGAACAAGATTCCTGACTCTATTTTTTTCATCTAATTCAAATGGATATCAGTTATCATATCATTTCTACTTAGTCCTGGCAATGAAAATAAAACATTCAAAAACTCAATAGATAGTAATTTCTATGATTTTCTAGTTAGCTTTTTCTTTTGTTATTTTCCTTCAGCAGTTCCTTGGTTGATTTGCATTCCTCTAGTCGTTTTCTTCTTTTACCACTTTGCAGGAATGGGAGTGTTACAAACAACCCAAAGAAGGATTGAACTAGAGTTTCTGCACCTAAAATTCATACATAAATTCTTGTTGGATGTTTAAAGAGGCCTAATTCTTCTTAGTTCAGCAGAAGTTACTCTTGAAAAAGAAAAAAAAAAAAATCAACCACAATGAAGCAATCAAGTTGAAAAGCAACAATGTTCTATAAGAAAACTTGTTTGTATTTTTAATAAGTGAATATCATGATAAAAGGTACTGATTTTGATTAAGAAGATTTAATATTCATAAAAAAATTGATGTGAAATGTAACCCTGGCCTGGACTCTAGTTTTGACAAGCCAGTTATGCAGAAATTTTTTCGATAACTTGAGAAATTAGAATATGGATTTGATAGTAGATGAAATAGAATATATGGTATGTAAAGATGTAGACCAGAAATCAAAAAGACTGAGTTAAAACACAGTAGGCACTAAATCAGAAAAAAATTCTTACACACATATACATATATGTGTGCAAAAAAAAGATCTGGAAAAATGTACAATAAGACACTAAATGGTAGTTGTTTCTGAATTATATGACTCTAGCATTCTTATTTTTTTTTATTTTTACTATTGAACATTTTTCTAATATTCTCCAATATGTCTTTCCTTTATAGGTTAAGGAAACTTAAGAAAAATACAGAAAAAATAAATCTTTATCTAAAAGCTTAGTTTTACAATAATTGCCTTGTTTTCTTTCTTTTTTCATTTTGAATGTTTACTTTGCATTTTTTCAATTAAGATTTCATTTTGCTATTCCCTGTCCACTTTTATGATCTAAGTACTTCCGAAGGTATTTTCTATTCATTATAGCTTAATGTGTCTGAGACATTTAATTGCCAGTATGTTTCTTACAATTAACATTATATTTTATAAGATCAATCTAATTTGAAAAGTTATACCGCTTCGCATTTCGTACTCCCCCGCAATTCTGATGATTCCTAGACATTTGTAGGTGTAGGACAGATGCCCTTTTTTTTCCCCCTGAAATTTAATGCTTCACTCTTTATAAGAATCCTTTGGATAAAAGGGATATAGTTACTTAAGTTGCAGTTTTATTTATTTATTTATTTATTTTTCATTTATTTTTATTAGTTGGAGGCTAATTACTTTACAATATTGTAGTGTAATTACAAATTTTTGCCATAAATTTAAATTATTGTGTATCTCTCCTAGGTTTAGTGCTGACCATTGCCAACTCTGGTATATTCCTAAAGGAGAGTGTGTTACTCTTACATATGGGTCAGAGTAACCTCTTAGAGGCTAAGATGTGACATTAATGAAATCATAAAGGTCAAAACTAAGAGACCTAGAATACTCTGTAATCCCTTATCTGTAATAAAGAGTATTGCTTGTTCTCTGTCTTTTGCCTGTCCATTAAAAACCTTTGGGATACCCTTAAGTATACAAGATAGGGTGTGTCAAGTGACAAGCGCAAGCTTTTTCTAAAAGAATGCTATCAGGTGATATTTTATCTTATTATGTGATTTTAAAATAGTATAATCAAACTGGTATCTCCCATCTACTCATAGAAACTAATATAATAAGGATTCTGAATCACAAATGAATGTGACTAATTTATTTAAAAGCATATAACTTGGATTTCATAATTTCTTTTAGAAGTTCAGAGACAACACTATATATTACTCTATAATCTTGAATGCAATTATCTATTTAAAAATTATATATTGAAGAGTAGTGTCTCTCCAGACCACGCTATTCATATAATAAGATGCATTCTTATTATTCATTAGTATATTTGAACTGTGCTATTCCTCACTGGAGAATATCAAATGTGAGTGAATCATGGAATTTGATTTTATAAATATCCAAATACTTTCTTTCACTGATCTGTTTCCTTTCAGATAACAGATCTGAAACAAAATAAAGTCAATATAATTTATGATTAAAATTCAAATGGTTTTAAAACTATTTGATTACACCAATTTTGTTTCATTTAATGTCAAGGGCAGACTATTCTACAAAATATGTGCAGTGGTATTTTCTTTAAAATTGTAAACTTAGTAGGACTGGTACTTTAATATACTCACTGTGCTGTGCTAAGTAAGCACCACTTGAGTGATGTCCCCATGGACTGTGGCCCACTAGGCTCCTCTGTCCATGGGATTCTCCAGGCGTGAACACTGGAGTGGTTGTCATTTCCTACTCCAGAGGATCTTCCCAACCCAGGGATCAAATCTGTGTCTCTTAAGTCTCCTGCCTTGGCAGGCAGCTTCATTCCCACTAGTGAAAAGAATACTAAATCTATAAGATTCTTTTGTGTTAATTTCATCAAATAAAAGGATTTTAAATTTATAATATAGGCATATTTTTCTTTATTTCTTAAGTATAGAATAACTTTCAATTATAGCTAACGGAATCAATCAGAAGTTCTATTAATATAACACACTGACAATATAGTTTACAACTCACGGTATTGACTTTATATCAGAGAGCTCCACTTTTAGAAGCTCTAAATTAAACAATTTGAGGTCAGATCCTCAGAATCCTTTGGATCAGACTTAGGGCCATAGGGCTTCCCTGGTGCTCCAGTGGCTAAGATTCCACACTCCCAACACAGGGGGCCTGGGTATTTCAGGTCAGGGAACTAGATTCCACATGCTGCAGCTAAGAGTTTACATGCCAAAATTAAAGATCCCCAAATACCACAACTAAGCCCCAGCACAGCCAAATAAATAAACATCTTTCTTTCTTTCTTTCTTTTTTTAAAGCTTAGGGCTTCTTTATTTTCTGTCCATGGGTACTAAAGGTGTTAAGCTGATTTTTTTTGTTAATTTACACAGAATTATAAACAAACAAGTCTCACAGGCTAATTAGATCATTTTAACCATTTTTGAATAACAAAGTTTAAATGAAAGTATAAAATAATGCCTCTAGCATTATTACTTTATGTTTACCTTTCAAATCTTCACAATTTTTCCTTATGGTGTTATATCATGCTGGAAAAATGTTTTCACCTCAGATCAATTTGAGTTTTATTAGGTTGGTGAAAAGTAATTGTGGTTTCAGGCTGTGAATTTTAAATCATTATAACTAGGCTCAAACACACCTTTATTAATCAAAATAGGAACTATTATAATCAACACATTTTTGACAACAAAAAATAAATTTGTTTATTCCTGTAGTGTAAAAAAATCTGTGCTTCAGGATTCAACAAACTCTTGGAAAGCATTTTTTGACTCCTGCTGGTTGTTGAAGCATTTTCCCTGCAAAACACTGTGGAGATGCTTGAAGAAGTAGTAGTCGGTTGGCGAGAGGTCAGATGAATATGTGGAATGAGATAAAATTTTGGAGCCCAATTCTTTCAGTTTTTGAAATGGTTGTATGACATGCAGTCGGGTGGTGTTGTGGAGAAGAATTGTTCCCTTTCTGTTGACCAATGGCGGCTACAGGTGTTGCAGTTTTCAGTGTATCCCATTGACTTAGTGATTTACTGAGTGTACCTAGCAGATATAATGATTTTGCTGGGATTCGGAAAGCTGTAGTGGATCAGATGGGCAGCAGACCACCAAACAGTGACCATGACCTTTTTTTTTTCTTTTGGTGAAAGTTTGGCTTTGGGAAGTCTTTGGAGCTTCTTCTTGGTCCAACCACTGAGCTAGTCATCACTGGTTGTCATACAAAATCCACTGTTCATCACATGTCACAGTCCGATCAAGAAATGGTCTGTTGCTGTTGCATAGCATAAAAGAAGATGATACTTCAAAATGATGACTTTTTTTTTTTGATTTGCAGTCAGCTCATGAGGCACTCACTTACTGCGCTTTTTCACCTTTCCAATTTGCTTCAAATGCTGAACGATCATAGAATGGTCGACACTGAGTTCTTTAGCAACATCTCCTGTAGTTGTAAGAGGATCAGCTTCCATGTTCGTCTCAATTGGTCATTGTCAAATTCCAATGGCCAGCCACTGTGCTCCTCATCTTCAAAGCACTCATCTCCTTCGCAAAATTTGTTGAACCACCACTGCACTGTACGTTCACTAGCAGTTCCTGGGCCAAATGAGTTGTTGATGTTGCAAGTTGTCCCTGCTGTTTTATGACCCATTTTGAACTCAAATAAGAAAATCATTCTATCTTGCTTTTTGTCTAACATCATTTCCCTAGTCTAAAATAAATATAAAATAAACAGTAATCAGTCATTAACAAAAAAACATAAAGCCAGAAATGCTCATTAAAATGGTATATAAAAACATATTAAATACTTAAGAATGTATTCCAATATCAAACAGCAAAGTTCAAAAATGCAAAACCACATTACTTTTTCACCCACCTAATAATTGTACGTCTGCCTCCTACTGCCTCCACTAGTTGGAAGAGCAGTACCACCATCAAATAACTCAGCTTAAACACACATAAGTACATTCTTCACCAAAGGTAATGAAAAATAAACACAGCAGGAGCTACCTAGTCTTTCCCAGATTCCTGAGATCTGACATATTTGCCTCTAGATCCTGCTTAATACTATCATGAAATCAAATACTTCTGAAACAGTGCTCAGTTGTGTTGGACTCTTTGTGACCCTATGGACTGTAGCCCTCTAGATTCCTCTGTCCATGGGGTTTTTTAGGCAAGAATATCGGAGTGGGGTGCCATTTTCTACTCCAGGGGATCTTCCCAACCCAGAGATCAAACCCACGACTCATGAGTCTCCTGCATTGGCCGATGGATTCTTTACCACTAGTGCCAGGAAATACCTTAGCACTGGCAAAACATATGCCTCACTTAGGCCAAGACGGTCTCAGTTTGTACCACTGTTAAGGACCAGTAGAACTCCATTCACTCTCAAAAGGACACTTCTGTGAACAGTAAATTAAATGTCTGTCCTTTGATAAATACTTAGCACTGTTTAGAGAATCTAGGACACTTCCAGATAACTCTTTACATAAAAAAGTGAAGTTGCTCAGTCATGTCTGACTCTTTGCGACCCCATAGACTATAGTCTGTAGACTGTAACCAGGTTCCTCCATCCATGGGATTTTCCAGGCAAGAATACTGGAGTGGGTTGCCATTTCCTTCTCCAGGAGATCTTCCTGACCCAGGGGTTGAATCAGGGTCTCCAGCATTGTAGGCAGACGCTTTACTGTCTGAGCCACCAGGAAAATTCCCTAACTCTTTACATGTTGCTGCTGCTGCTGCTGCTAAGGCGCTTTAGTCGTGTCCGACTCTGTGCGACTGCATAGACGGCAGCCCACCAGGCTCCCCCGTCCCTGGGATTCTCCAGGCAAGAACACTGGAGTGGGTTGCCATTTCCTTCTCCAACTCTTTACATATATATGTATAAATAAATGAATACATACACATTCATACAAGAGTATCTAAGTATTATCAAGTTTCACTTCTTGGGAAGGTAAGTTAGTTATTGCCTGTAATAAACCATGAGAATCCCATGGACAGAGTCTGGGGGGGGGCTACAGTCCATGGTGTTGCAAAGAGTCAGACACACTAAGTGACCAAAGAACAACAACAACAAACCTACATATAACACAATATAAACCTACATATAACACAAATGGATGTTTCATACATTAGAGGCAGAAGTGATGACTCTCTGTAAGCTTATATTTTGTTCTAAAAATATGATTATATGACATTGGTTAACATCTTGTATCTTATCTTTCCTCCAAAAATGTTATAGTAACCATCAGACAAAAAGCATGAATCTATCATGGACCAGAGGTTAAATGTATCCACAGTAATAGACGACATTTCCTAATTTGCTCTTTAAATGTAGTTGATCAAAAACATCTTGACTGTTTACTGAAAGAAAATTCTTAGAATCAGTTGCCAAGTGAGATAAATAATACCACTTCACAAATAGGACCATTTCAATATTATATTAGTTATGTACATAAGCAGTTTAAACATAGAAAAGTGAAAGTCACTCAGTCATTGTCTGATTCTTTGTGACTCCATGGACTATACAGTCCATGGAATTCTCTAGGCCAGGATACTAGAGTGGGTAGCCTTTCCCTCCTCCAAGGGATCTTCCCAACCCAGGGATCAAATCCAGGTCTCCTGCATTGCAGGCAGGTTCTTAACCGGCTGAGCCACAAGGGAAGTACAAACACAGGAAAAGTTCTGTCCAAATAAGAGGAACACAAAATTTGACTGCCATTGGTTTTATGACACTTGTAATGTCACTAACAATTATTTCCTTTTTCAAAGGGAAATAATATAATAGAAATGAAAACATCAAAGACTCTATCTTGATATAGAACTGTCCCCTTTTATAGATATATACCAGGGATTTATTTGGTCTTAAATACTGCACTTATGTTCAAATAATTTAAATAGATTGACTATAAAGACTTTTCATTCTAATAATACTTGTATATTTTTAATTAAAATTTTCCTTTTACATACATTGAATACTTTCACAATAACTATACAATATAGATCTTATAACCCCCATATTGAAAATAAGAAATAGCCTCAAAAAAGGTAAGATACCTAGATAAGGTCAAACATAAATAATAATGCTAACATTTTACATCTTGTAATCTCAAGTTAATCAATTTTTCAGCTATATTAAGTTGTCTTTCTAAAGATGCTTCATTAGAATTACTTTAGAGAAGAGAAATACAATTAATCAGATTTTTCTTCAATACTATATTTGATAATAGAGAATATAAAATGCACATGAATTTATTTAGGAGTTCTAATAAACTCTTTGATTTTATATTTAGCTTTATCTTAATGTTGTAATTCTCATCAGACTGCCACTTTCTTTGCATTGCTATGTCCATTATGATTTACGTCTATTAAGTCATTTATGTCTTATTGACAATTATAAGTGCTTTAGTTCTTCACTTAGATTCATTTTATTTTCTCAGTGAGAAAACAGTTAACAAGATTTTGAGGGGATTAAAAACTTGAATTTCCTAAAGGAAAAGCAAAGACAAGCAGAATCTATCACTCTGGTGATAGTCCTACTGCACTGTTCATCTATTCAGTCTTCCCCAAAGTGGTTCAGATTTGAAACAAGAGATCTTGAAACACTAGAAAATACTGAAATTCCCCAGAAGACATTTTAAGGGTTACTGCCTAGGGCAAGGAGAGCCATATTAATGTGTTTTTTTTCCTTCTTCCCCTCCTGTAAACTGTGCTTATCTGACCCATAATTCTACCTGCTCTATAAATATGACACATCTTTTGTTTTTTGAAATGAAAGTGATGTGGATAAAACTCTGAGGCATTCATCAGTTGATAGTTACAGTTTTTATTTGATGAGACCTAGAGTATTACAGTATATTACCTAGGGTATTACAGTATCCTTTGATCAGGATTTGAGATCTCTTTATTATATCTTAAATGTGACCAGAAATGTAAGTGCTGAAGCAGATGAAGCAAAACATACTGTCCCTCTTCCTAAGAAAATGAGTGTTTCTTGACTTTTCATGTGTTTAAATAAATGTTTTTCCCAGTAAGTTTTCAATAGGCTGTTATACATTATTCAAAACACAGCATTACAAGGTATTTCAGAAAAGATATTACCATTAAACAAATATGTAAGTATCATTTGGATTATGTCTAGAATTAGAACTGAAAAAAAATTCTAATAGTTTCACAGTGATTCCTTCCTCCAATTTACGAGTAATATTTATACCTATCTGTGATTTTTTTGTCTGTTGAAATTTTAGGAAAGCATACAAACCTGTACATTTGATTTTTGAGGCAACTATTCTCATGATTAAAGACACAATCCTAAGAGTACAAATAATCCACCTATGAATTTTATACCTTTGAATTGTTTTCAGCTATGCTGAAGTATAATTGACAAATATCTATGAATTGTTGCAAATAAAATACTGGAAGAGAATTAAATAAGAAAGAACTTTTAGCAGATTCGTGTAAGAGCTCAGGTAAATTTTTTGTCTTTAGGCTTGTGTGTATGTATTGTGTGGTTTATACTTATACAATACAATCAATGTTCATATTAGTGGAACACTTTAAGCATCATCTGTATAGGTAGAAAATATACATATGTTTAATGAAATGAACATAATTTTGTAAATATTTAATTGCAAAATACATAATCCACTAAACACTGCTCTATCCCATTACCTATTCATCACACAGACATGGTAATCTGAAGCAATATGACAAACTATTAAAAAACTGAAGATAAAAATCTTAAAGTTTCAGTTGTCACCTACGAAAATGATTCAATATGATAAGGAATTAGTTCCACAATAGAGGAGAAAATAGTACATAAATGCTTCTCTATGAAGTAAAGTGTTGTTCAGCCTCCAAGTCTTGTCTGACTCTTTGTGACTCCATGGACTGCAGCAGACGGGGCCTCCCTGTGGAGGTAAAGTAGGGGAGGAGCAGGCACGATCCTTTATTCTCACATATTAATATTTCTCTTTGCCTCAAAATCTCCATTCATTCTCATCACTGGAATTTCACACACCTATGCTACCAGCGGGCAGAGGTAGCTCAGCTACCTGGGGCAACCTGGAGCTCAGCTGGTAAAGAATCCGCCTGCAATTCAGGAGATCCCCGTTGGTCCAGGGTCGGGAAGTTCCCCTGGAGAAGGGATAGGCTACCCACTCCAGAATTCTTGCCTGGAGAATTCCCATGGACACAGGAGCCTGGAGGGCTACAGTCCATGGAGTTGCAAAGAGTCGGACACGACCGAGCGACTGAGCGCAGCACAGCACACGCCACTAACAGAGATCATAGGCTTTAGAAAATTTCATCTATCTTTATCAAAACGTCACACATCTGTGTCATGTCTATTGGGCACAGTTATATAACACAGATTTAAACAGCCCCATTTTGAGAGAATTTACAAGCTAATTTAACTAACACTTTGATTTTTTTTTCATTTTACGTACAATTATGTATATAAAACATCTTTGATTTTTAGTATCTTTATAAAGCACCCCAATACTTGCCTTAAACTAAAAACAGTTTTTTAAAATACTTTCACAAAGGGAGTAAGAAAATGTCCTTGAAAAAAAATCACTCTTTTCAGTCAGATGATATATTTTCTACTTATTTTGCCCTTCTGGCAACCTTTTGTCCCACTGAGGGGACTTCCACACGTTAATGAGAAGCTAGATGAAATGAGAAGGGAGGAGACTTTAAGAGCAGCTACAGCTATGGGGAAAATGCCAGGATTTTGGACATCCATGGGGGATCACTGAACATTTTTTCCAGGATTAAAAAACAAAGCTACATTTGGCATGTGTTTTATATGTGTTGTGCTTAGTAACCCAGTCATGTCTGACTCTTTGTGACTCTTTGGTTTGTAGCCTGCCAGGCTACTCTGTCCATGGAATTTTTCAGGCAAGAATACTGGAGCAGGTTGTCATTTCTGTCTCCAGGGGAACCTGCATCTCCAGTGTCTCCTGCATGGAGGTGAATTCTTTGCCTGCTGATGTGTTTTATATGTGTTAGGTCAAATAATTCTTCTAACATATTGATTATTTATGTATGATGAATCTGAGAGAGGTTATAAAACTTGCAGCAGGTCCTAAGTATTCTAAGTGGTGAGTCATTTTGAATTTTGTCTTGTTTTACTCTAAAACCTTTTCTGTTTTCATTAAAATAGTATTATAAGAGTATATTAGAAAGATTATTCTTCTAATATACTAGATAGATAAGCCAGGAAAAGAAGACTAAATAACTATTTCAATAGTTCTTATTGGTGGCAATGAGGGACATATTGGGAAGTATAGAGGATGAAGTAGAGAAGCATTTACAACAGCAGAAATATACATCAAATGCATAAACTTGATGGTGAAGAGAGACAAAGGAAGAGCCAAAGATGACAAGACTCTGGTGCTTGGGTGAGTGGAAGGTTGACGATTCCCATCATGGATATGAGAAACAAAGAGAAAAAACATTTGGATGGAGAAGTGTTGATTCCTTTGGTTCTATGGATCTGAGGTGCCGAACAATATAAATGTATACTGTTATCATTTCAATATGCCTTCAGATTTCTGGGTCTACTTGTTCCTCCTCTAATGTCAAGACTTATACCTGTGCTGATTTTATTAATAGCTCCACATTTTTAAATTAAAGAGAGCCACAGATAACACAATGCCATTTTCTTTAAGCATTTCCAATACTTTATTTTTTCTCTGGGAATGCTAATAAAGGAAAAGGAAGAAAAAGCTTGGTTCAAGGGCTTTTGGCATCACCGACTCAATGGACATGAGTTTGGGTAAACTCCGGAGGTTGGTGATGGACAGGGAAGCCTGGCATCCTGCAGTCCATGGGGTCGCAAGGAGTTGGACACGACTGAGTGACTGAACTGAACTGAACTGAACTGAAGGGCTTTTGTTTTCATTTCTGTTTTCTTTCCTCCTCCTTTTCCTTTTGTTTCCCTGATAAATTTATTTTGGAGCTTTGTTTCTCAAAGGTATTAAGGTGAATTTTGCTGTATCAATCTATTTTTGTTCTGATCATTTGAAAACATTCATTTTTAATGTAACACACATCTAAAATAGCTAATATATTTAAAAATGTTATTTGTACTATTGTACATAGAGCTGTTCTCCCCACTGGGTAACACAAGCTGAAACTAAGCACCTTTGGAAGTCTATACAGATCTTTGTTAATTCTGAGTCCTAATGATTCCCCCTTTTTGGAGAATTGAATGTTTGGTATTAAAGGAAGTTCTGTAACTGAAAAAGGTAGCTAAACATAATTATTCTGGAATGTGCTACTTTATATTTTTTTATTTTATGCGTTGGTAATTTTCACAGGAACAACCTTATGTTTTTAGATATAAAGTACTAAGTGCTAATAAATGGCCTCAATTTTATCGCCATCTCTGTGACCCAATTCATTCCATTTTGCTATCATAAGAATATCTCCCCTTAGCACTATGTGTCTCTTTTATACACTCTCAAACTAAACTTATTTAGGTGTTTATAATTATTCTCTTGTGCTCTCTTCATTACTGAACTAATTCCCATTACATTTTAGGTTTTCCACTAAATCAGCACTTGTCAAGGTCACCAGCGTTTTCCTTACTGTCAAATTAAATAAAATTATACTTAGGCATAATCTATCCCTTTGAGGGCAAATATTCTTTTATTTCTAACCTATAACATTTAGTTTTAATATATCCCATGTTATCTACTGAATTCTACGTTAATTTAGCTCTTCTAGGAGTTCCAGAGGAGAGGTGCCATGTTAAAGTTTACACACGAGCAATGTGTAAGTTTCAAATAACTTTAGGGATGTGTACATATTCAGAGCTTAAAGGTAAAATAACAAGGTTTCTATTTTTAAAAGTACAGATAAATGTCCTTTAAGTGCTGGAATTATGTCACAGGTGTCCTTATATTTTTGGGAGGCTAGTTTGTCTCATGAAAACAAGAATTAAATGAACATTACATGAATAAATAGCTGAATGAAAAATTATATAAATATTTAGATATTTTTCATCTTAAATCAACCCTTAAAATCACATATTTCAACAATTTTAGAATTTTCTATATATTTTTAAACTTAACAAAAGTGTAATTCTAAAATATTTCTAGTGAAAAGAAAATGGGAAAAGTTATTTACTTTGTGTTTCTTGAACTGAAGCTAATATACGTGTTTAATATTTGCTTGTTACTGAATTTAAGGTAATAAGCAAAATATTTTCTCCTAAAAGCTGTGAAAAGAATCCTTGGACCAGTTGTTATTTTTGTTTTCTTGTAGGAGTCTGGTTTATCCCTCACCCTCACCACATGCCTACATACCTGTGGACTAAGTCGCTTCCTTCATGTCTGACCTTTTGCAACTGCATGGACTGTAGCCCATAAGGCTCCTCTGTCCAAGGGACTCTCCAGGTAAGAATATTGGAGGGGGTTGTCATTTCCTTCTCCAGGGTACCTTCCTGCTTCCTGACCCAGGGATCAAACCCACATCTCTTAAGTCTCCTGCATTGACAGGCGGGTTCATTACTACTAGCGCCACCTGGGAAGCCCCCTCACTCCCACATACATACTGTGTCAAATTGACTAACCCAACTGTCTTTCCTAATCCCCTGTTCTGTAACAGCTTCTAATTCAGGGATTTTTAAAAAGCTCAATTCCTCCAGTCTCTCTATATCTTGATGTGGGGAAAAAAAAAAAAAAATCTGGCCAATGAGAGAAAAGCCAATGTCGGCTAAAAGAATTCTGGAAAGGACAAGTACAACTGATGAAATCTGTCCCTCCTCCTCTGTCTTCAGAAGTAATGCTGGAGCTGCAGAAGCCATCTTGCTACCAAAACAGAAAGATAATAAAATGACATGGATTCTGACCCTGATGTTTCTGCTCCATAGAACCAAAGGCAATAGTAGCCCCCACACTTCTAGACTTCTCTGTATTTTAAAGAATAACACATAAACCTATTTGTTGAAGCCGCTGACATCAGGCTTAATTTCACTCATCATCCAAGTAAAATCCTAAGTGTAAAAGGAACAATGTCCAGATTTTCCAAGTTTTCCTTCTTTACTTGTGTGGAACTATCAAATACTTTATCTCAAGATAATCACATTTTTAAAAACAAATGATACAGATAACTATTCCCTTTTCAGGTAACAGTTAATAACCCTGGTGCTTCTATTATATCTGCTTAAATATCAGTCTCTTGGTCATTCAGCAGGCTTTACCTGCATCAGCCTTGACTGAATACTTTTATTGTGGGTCGGGTGGGGAGATGCCCTACACATTTATAAGTAACACTAAGTAGAATCTTGCAAAACTTCAAGAGTGTAGTTTATGAAATGTGGGATTTAAGTATGATGTACTGGACAGATTGTTCATTGCTATCCATTTTCAAATAGACAAACTTCAAAAGTACTAAAATGTTTTCATAATTTACGAACTTCAAATACTGTACTGGAAGATCAATAAGTAGAACATGAAGAAAACAGATTTCTTCATTAACATTTAATTTGGAAAAACTGCAGATATTCAATTTTTTCTAAATCTTGGATCCATAGTATCTTGGAAGTAACCCAAAGATAAAAAATAATAGGGTGAAGTTGTTTCTATCTCTTTTAGAATACTCTACAGAGGAGTCAGAGAAAAGACAAACCCTCCTTGTAAAGATTTTTTTGGTCATTGCACCCCACTTTGAACAATGTTTTTAGCATAGAAAGGATTTTTTTTTTTTTTTAATGTTCTAAGGGGAGGTTTGTTGTGACCAAAATCACAACTATACACTTTGGAGAATCTAATAACAATGTTTAACAATATACCTCCTTTTTGAATTTATATAAATGCCCAATTCCTAATTAGAACACATTTCTAATTATGGGGAAACCCATTTTTTTTCTGAAGCAGTTGCTTACAAGATGTTATGAGTCCACAGATGTTCTGAATACAGATTTAGAGCTACCAGATAAAACATAAACAAAGAAAAAAAATTGAACCTAAGTCAATTCAAGCAATATTGAAATAATAGCAAGATGATTTTACACTTTGCCTGAAACCATTTCATTTACATGCAAAAGAAATCATTATTATTAAAGAAAAAATCCATATCTACATTAACCAGATTCTCTTCTCAGCTAGAATATTAATTTTTCAATCTGTTCCTTGTCTATTATTTTTCTATTATTGAAATATGTACACTATTAACATTAGGCCATATTTGATACTATACTATGTACTGTCTGGGCATCCAGGAAAGATAATTTAACATGTTGTAAATGATTATTAAAGAAATAAACTAAAAGAAGTATGAAGTAGAACTATTAATTTTTTATTTTAAATTTCTCAACTGATGCAAACTTTCTTCTTCTCAGTCTTTTAACTTTTCAGGTTACATAACTTTATTGTTCCATGTGAGATATTACTTGATCATATGGCTCATCTTATAATCTTACCAGTTGAGTTCATGCAAAATTTCAGTTTCTCTTTGAGCAAACAGAAGAACAAGAGATGGCAGTTAATACGCCTTAACTTCACTCCATGGCAGTGAGTTGGAAAACACCATCATCTCATTTGTGATCACTGATATATTATTAGTACTTTAGTTTTTTTGGCAAAATAGTCAAAAACAAACAAACCAAAATTTAATTTACAATCTAATTTAAAGAATTAAAATATGGAAGGCTGTTCATATGTACTATTGAGTAAAGTATGTTGCTTAATAATGTGTAATGTTCCCATATCTGTAAGTAAACAAAATCTTTTACTATTGTATTAATATATATGATTAGTATATGGGTAAATGTGTAGAAGGATAAACATACATATGTACACACATACCTCTATATTTAATATACTGAGGATGCTTTACTTTTATAATTTTAAATATCATTTTAAAATATATTGAAGATAAAAATTAACCTTTAAAAAAACGGGAATAAGAAAAGAAATACAAATATCTAAACCTCAGCTAGTGAGCTTTAACCATCAGGATGTTGGATATCTACCTTTTACTGGCTTTAGATTTAAATGAGGCACATAACACAAATTTCCAAGATAAGAACCATGGTTTGAGCATAAATTTAGTTTCATCAATGCAATCAGACTCAAATATATTTTATTTATAAGGGATTGTTCCTCACAACATAATTCCTTACATAAGATCATTTCAAGGAAAATTAAATAGAAAAAAATCCTGGTTTCTTGATATACAAATATTCTCTGTCTGCACAAATGCACACAAAAAATTGCTGATGTTTTTTGTAATGGTATAATTTGAAGTAACTGTTATATATCAGCATTTTGCAATTTTCACTACAGGTATTGAAATCTGTTAATTTCTTAGAACACACACAGGATGCTGTTAGACTCTGATTAAATATTTAACAGTCTTCTAATTTAATGAGTACAGAGTCATTGATAGCAAACCACAACCTGTTATTTTTCATACAAAAATACAAAAAGATGACCTTCACTTGGATACACATAGAGTATCACACTGCAAATTATTGATGATTTGTGAATTAGCATCAGAATATTTTAAAAGCCAAAATTAGCACAATTTATATTTGAGTTAAAAAATTCCAGACCTCATTACCCTCTTCACAAATCCACATATATTAAAACATAATGTTCCTCTCTCTTGCATCTACAACTTCATAGGAAATATAGAACATTAAACAGAAACTTCCTCAGCCTTTATTTATTCATCTTTCTGCATCTTCTGTATCCTCTGTTTCTCTCTCCTGATAAAATGGTATCAGGCATCTTTTTGTCTCCAAGTCTAATCCCTTCACATTTCCTCTGACCGTAAATTCTTCTAGATTTTTCAGTAAATCCTATAATTGGTCATCTCTCTCCTGTGTCTTTAGTCTGTCACTCTATAAAGTCTTCCAAAACAGACTGAAATTTCATCCATCTTCAAAATATCCTTCTCTTGATACGATTCCCTCTCCAACTGTTTCTCTCTTTTTCTTCATGTGTAAATTTCTCAAAATACATCAACAGTAGTTCTCTGTATTTCAAATTTCCTATTCACGTTTACTCTACCTGTATATGGAAAGAATTCCATAGGTGTAAATTAATTTTCCCACTGAACATCACTTGGATCTACCAAAATCATCTCAAATTCAATGCATCCAAAATTATATTCATGAGTTTATTACTCTCACACTATGCCACATATAAGTCATTGTTACCAATATCCATCCAACTTTGCAAGTCAGAATCCTAGGAATAATTATAAAGAGTTTCTTCTATTAATTATTTAAGACTTCAAGTGTGCAGACTCAGTTGCTAAGTTGTGTCTCACTCTTTGCAATCCCATAAACTGTAGCCCACCAGTCTCCTATCTCCATAGGACTTCCTGGGCAAGAATATTGTTATTTCCTTCTCCATGGAGTCTTCTCAACTCAGGAATCAAATCTATGTCTCTTGCATTGGCAAGTGTATTATTTACTACTGACCTACCAGGGAAGACCCTTTAATTACTTCATATTAAGTTAATTATAAAACCCAGTAAACAATTTTAAATTCTAAATATTTGCTGAATCTTCTCATTTCTCTCCATCTTCCTCCAACTCCCTGGTTTCCCAATTTCCTGCTTATTCGTGTCCCAAAGCCTCAATCACCCACTCCCACTTGGAAGTCGTATTTATGGTTCCACCACCAGAATCTTTATTTCATGTACACTATTTCAGGCTAGCAGCTTCTTTTTAGTTCACCTAGGCTAGTATCTCTACTTCAAATATTTGACAATATTGGGACGTTCAGGCCATTGACCTAAACGTGTTTTCAATGTCCATTCAGCCCCACTTATATGCCAACTTCTTTTATTACTCAAAAATTTTTATGACCTTTGTTATTATCATTTATTTTTCATATAGCCTTAATTCATTGGTCTCTACTTCCTGACCTTAGTAGATACCTGGCAAAACTCCAATCCTCAGTTCAGTTCACTTGCTCAGTCATGTCTGACTCGTTGTGACCCCATGAACTGCAGCATGCCAGGCCTCCCTGTCCATCACCAACTCCCGGAGTCCACCCAAACCCATGTCCATTGAGTCGGTGATGCCATCCAACCATCTCATCCTCTGTCGTCTCCTTCTCCTCCTGCTCTCAATCTTTCCCAGCATCAGGGTCTTTTCAAATGAGTCAGCTCGTCACATAAGGTGGCCTAAGTACTGGAGTTTCAGCTTCAACATCAGTCCTACCAATGAACACCAATCCTGGGTAAACAACAAATTTTTAAGTACCCATGCCTACATTATCTAGACAAACAACACAGATGAATAAAACATGGCAAATAGATCAATTTAATTTATACTATACATCTAGTATGATTTCCTTCTACATTTGATGAACTCAAATCTTCCCTTTATTAAAAATTCTAATATTATCTCCACTGTTGTTATTCAGTCACTCAATCACATCTAACTCTTTGCAACCAAATGAACTGCAGCATGCCAGGCTTCCCTGTCCTTCACCATCTCCCAGAGACTGTTCAAATTCATGTCCACTGAGTCAGTGATACCATCCAACCATCTCATCCTCTGTTGTCCCCTTCTCCTCCTGCCTTCTATCTTTCCCAGCATCGGGCCTTTTCTATTGAGTTGACTTTTCACATCAGGTATTGGAGCTTCAGCTTCAGCTTCAGCTTCAGCATCAGTCCTTCCAAAGAATATTCAGGATTGATTTCCTTTAGGATTGACTAGTTCCTTTAGGATTGACACGTTTCTGACAAAACATGGCCCACTGGAGAAGGGAATGGCAAACCAGTTTAGCATTCTTGTCTTGAGAACCCCATGAACAGTATTGTCTACCCTACTCTAATTTAAAATGATACCTCATCTTATATTTTATTTAAAAGGATTATAGGTTGTGAATTACCCCATCTTCTTACCAGCAAATCTATTGTCTACCTGCATATATGACTATAAGCTCTAAATTTCTTCCAGTTACAATATATGCATAGTCTCTGTTCTTTTCTATGGCCAACTTCTCTACTTGAGTGCTGAATTCCTTCTGTTGTTCAGTCGCTTGGTTGGGTCCAATTATTTGTGACCCCATGAACCGCAGTATGCCAGGTTAAAAACTAAAGAAAAATTTGCCTGTAGTTGTTCAGTATCTCTTGAAATACACATTTTTCCTTTTTGTTTTTTGCATCATTCCCACCAGCTTATAAATGTTATAATATTTCCTAATTTAACAAAAATAAATACACAGAAAATCTTTTTTCTTGAATTCATATTATCTGTTTGCAGCAAACACTTTTGGAAAGGTTTCTCTGTACAAGTTGTCGCTATTTCTGTCTTGTCACATCCTTTTCTTAACCCATTTCAAGTCTTAACCCACTTTGTTGCTACTATACCAATGGAAACTGCTCTTATTTTTTCAAGTTTCACCATAATCAGGCTTCCCTGGTGGCTCAAATGGTAAAGAATCTGTGTGCAATGCAGGAGAACCGGGTTCAGTTTCTGGGTTGGGAAGATCTCCTGGGGAATGGAATGGCTACCCACTCCAGTATTCTTGCTAGAAAATTCCATGGGCAGAGGAGCCTAAGCAGGCTACAGTCCATGGGGTTGCAAAGAGTCGGACATGACTGAGAGACTTTTACTTTCACTTTCCATCTTGTCAGATAAGATGGTCAATTCTTCTCTATCAGCATTAATCTTAGTCAATCCCTTTCACCTAAGAACCTTTTTCACTTGGCCTCTAGAATTCATTTTTTTTTTCTGTTTTTTCTCCTACCCTCAATTTCTCTGTCTTAATCTCCTTTGTTATATTATATCCTTTCCCTCTCTTCTGTCTCTTAAATCAGGTGTCCCCAACCTTCAGGATCTAATGCCTGATGATCTGAGGTGAAGGTGATATAATAATAATAGAAATATAGTGCACAGTATAGCTGCTTGAGTCATCCCCAAATCATCCCCCACCCCACTCCCTCTGTGAAGAATTGTCTTCCATGAAACCAGTCCTTAGAAAATGATGGACTATCCTAAGGCTCATTCCTACGTTTACACTTCCATATGCAACTTTCTGCCTGTTGAATTTCATCCAATGTTACAGATTTAAATACAACTGATAATTCAGACTCCTCTCTTGAGCTCCAAAATGTTATAACTATCTGTCCATGCAAAATCTTCACTCAGATTATCAAGCCTATCATGTCCCCAACAGAATTTTTTATTTTCCTTATAAAATTTCTTCCATTTCTTTTTGAGTCTTCATCTCAGTTTTCTTCATTTCTGTACTTTAAAAAATTTAATTTTATTGGAGTATAGTTGCTTTACAATATTGAGTTAGTAGCTGCTTCACAGCAAATAATCGGCCAGATTTATACATATATCCATACTTTTTTAGATTTTCTTCATATTTATTCATACTTTTTTAGATTTCCTTCTCATTTAGGTCACCACAGAGTAGAGAGTACAGTTCCTTGTGCAACATGGTAAGTTCTCATTAATTATCGATTTTATACGTAGTAGTGTACATATGTTAATCCTAGTCTCCCGACTCATCCCATCCCACCACCCTCTTCCCCAAATTGGTATCCATAAGTTTGTTCTCTATATCTGTGTCTCTATTTCTGTTTTGCAATTAAGTTCATCTGTCACCCAGTTAAGTCAGATAAAACACCCAGATGTCATCTGCAGCACTTTCCTATTTTACTATCACAACACCATCCAATCCATTTGCAATTTTCCTCACAGTAAATAAAAATGAAAATAAATAATTAGAAAATTATATTGAATATTTTGTCTCTTTTATTACACCATATATTTTGTATTAGGGATTGTGTGAATTTTTTGTTCATTCTCTCCTCAGTGGTGACATGTAGTAAATATAACAAATATTTGCTGGCAGGTTATTGTTAAGCAGCAAACATAGATTAGTGAAGTTTTTCTTGTTTTAGCATTTCAAAAAACAAACAAAATATGGTATGTTTGATGTATCAACAGTGGGAAGACTTTTTCTTAACGGAAATTGCTTTTCACCTTATGAAACAAAATCAAGTGACTCACAATCGAGGGACTCATCCTCTACCTCCGTCCTCACTACAAACTTTCAATCAATCTTGCATATCCCACAAATCTTACAGGACAAACAAACCAGAGAGGAAAATCTAAAGAAAAACCCTGCCAAAACCCAGGACTATATTGTCTGTTATTTTATTTCTGAGTGTCCACAAAGCTTGGATTCTTAATTCCACATTTGATAAGTTAGTCTGGGGGTGGCAGCATTAATTTGGAATTAGTGTCTGGTCTGATGGAAGCAGCTCTCATATGGAACCACAGTCTTTTTACCAAATCCATCCAGAATTTATAAATAACTGCCACGTTAGAAAATATTTAAGAGATCACCTATGTTCATTCATAAATGTCTGCTTTGTCACTAATGTATTAACATATAGAAAGTAAAAATATATTTATATTATAATGTTACCATTCTACAAGAGTATATGTTTGGAACATGGGAAGTATTGCTCTATTCTGATCAAGCAATACCAGGTGTATTATTAGAATAAAATATGCCGTGTGAGGACAAGCATTATAAAATGCTATACATCAGAAGAAAGCTAAATAGGTAAAAGCCAGGACTAAAGGAAAGATAATGGGTGAAGTTGTTTTAGTAGGCTATAAAATATTAAATCATCCTCACCAAAGGGACTGCTCTTAACTGTTCTTCCATTTGGGAACCAATCTAGTAGAAAGATGTGGTTTTTAGAATCAATCAGACACAACTGAGCTCAAATCTTTGCTCTTTGACTTATAGTTAAGTCAAAGATTTTTTGTAAATTGCTTAATTATTCTGAACCAGTTTCCTCATTTGTTAAATGATAATGATGCTAACTACTTTATATCATGAAAGTTGAATGTGACAATGTGGTGCACCTGATAGACATATATTAGGTTTTTAGCTTTTTTTTTTTTTTAAAGAATGGCAAAAATCAAGCTTTAAATCTGAGAAGATTTTGGAAAAAGCAACACTATTCTAAGAAAGAAATATGAAATGGCATTTTGATTTTTCCATTGGTTCTTTCTTTTTGGTGCACAGTACAATGGCATTTCCTCTGGGGTTTGAACTTGGGATTTGAACTCTATAATTTGCAATACAGAAATTCAAGAAAGAAACAGCTTTAGAAATAATTTTGCTTTTTTTCATTTAAAAAAGAAAGAGTTTTTTTTCCCCTTCAATATGTAAACTTTTTATAATAAGAGGTTTTGTTATTGCTGTTTTATTTTTAATTCTACTAAAAGTAACTATAATTATTCCATAAATGACTCAAACATATGGAATCATTTACTCTGGGCAGAGGAACAGAATGCTATAAAAATTACAATAGCTACAAGCATTCACAGTTTATTAGAGGTGGGTTTCCTTTTCCAGATTATTCTTTCATTGGTTATGAGTTACTGTGAAATTACTAAAATGAAATTATATTATTTTTGGTTTGAAGGGGGATGGTAGCAAATAATGAAATAACTGTGAGGAATTTCACTGGCAAATCAAACTGCTCTCTGTTAATTAGCTCCTGCCTACGTACATAGTTTAAAAATAATTGTATGTTTATGAAAGAATGATTAGTTAGGGAATATGCTGAGGTAATAAGAAAAAATCATGAAGAGAGCAATTTAAGCTAATATCCACATATCATTTTATGTAACCACATCACAGAAGGGGGTCCCAGTTAATTAGATTCCTTTAGTTAAGTAGGAAATATTAAAAAAGGAAAAGATTCTTAGGGTTCAATCCAATGTATGCCTGTTGTCTGGGGGAATAACTTGGACTCTTTTCTGAATGTATTTATATCTTAGTGTGTATGTAAGGCATAAAAATAGAGACTCTGACCTATACTTAAAAATGTTTCTTCTTAAATATTGTTCATTTATGACATATAAAAATGGAAACAATATTTTAACAGAACTGTTGGCTACAAAATACAATTTTAAGAGAGTTTTTGCAATATAATTCCACGTCTTTGAGTGATTTTCAGTTTTAAAATGGACAATACTAGGAATTCTAAATGCATACCCAAATGATCATATTTTTGTCTTCACTTATAGAAGTTTATAAGATCTGTGGGCACATATAAACATATAGGTATATGAAATGGGCTCAGGCAAATAGATACTTCTCCCCGGCTCTGTCTGATTCATTCCATCTGCAACCTATTGAAGATGATAAATACCCCTTTGTGAACATGAAAAAAGATTCCTTCCACTATTCATGGGGGCTTCCCCGGTGGCTCAGACTCTGTCTGCAATGCAGGAAACCCAGGTTTGATCCCTAGGTTGGGAAGATCCTCTGGAGATGGGAAAGGATACCCACTTTCATGTTCTTGCCTGGAGAATCCCATGGACAGAGGAGCCTCACAGGGTATAGTCCATGGGGTTGCAAAGAGTTGGATACAATTGAGTGACTAAAACTTTCACTTATTGTGCAAAATATTCATAGGACAAAGACCCACTACCCCTCCATCTAGATATCACATTTTAGAATCAAAATCTGTGAACTCCAAAGTGAGGAGGCAAGAAAAATTTTACAGTTTTTATATATTAAATTTTATTTCATTCTTTTAAATATCTATCATAAATTCTATTTATATAATTGCATAGAGGACTTTGTGATAAAAGGTTTTCGTTGATAAGAGTATTCCAAGTTTTATGACAGCTCTAGAGCAGTGCTGTCCATGAGATATCTAATTCAAGCAAATGATTATTTATAATATTCTTGTAGACATATTTTTAAAAGAGGCAATTGATTATAATAAAATTCCATTTAACCTGGTATATCCAAAATTACTAGCATTTGAATCAATATGGCAAAATTTTAATGAGATAGTTTATGTTCCTTTTTACATATGGTGTCTTTAAAATCCAGTGTACATCTTACAATTACAGTACATATCAATTTGTTTTAACCATGTTCAAAGTTAGTGATCACACATGGCTTGTGGTTACCATACTGAATAGAATAGGTTTAGAGCTCGCTTATGGAAGACTCACCTCTCTGATAAATAAAAAGAAATGCCATAAATTTGGTGTTAACACTGGGGCAGTTTGATCCTGATTATTCTGTGAATTACTGCTCACAAATGGAGTACTGAACACCTAAAGCCAATGTGTTTATTGACCCCTTACCTTATAGAAAATAAATGTACAAAAGAACCCTGATTTTAGTTCTATGATAATAATTTAAGTACTTGTTTTTCGCTCTCTTTCAGGCAAACAAGGAATATGTTATTTGATGGTAGTAAGACCAATTTCTCTTGGACTTAAAGGTGTTCTTATGTGGCAAAGTTACATGGGATGAAGGAGACAAAATTCCTTCCAGGACAGGAAGAAATAAGAAAAGAATCATTGAAAGTAATATGGTAGGCCAGGTAAGCAGAATTCAAAGACGGCTCCCAGGATTTCAGCCTCTAGTGTATAAACATACATTTACCCAGTTATTCAATCAAATACTATTCTAGGTGTGTTGCAAAAGAATTCTGCAATGTAATTAAGGTCCCAAATCACTTGCCCTTGAGACAGGGAGACAATCAGGTAGGCCTGATCTAATCTCAGGTGACTTTGAATATGAGTCTAGAGTTCACAGAGATAAAGCCTAAAAGACTCAATAATGAGAAAATTGCCACATAGTCACCATCTTTAAAGATGGAACAGGCTACGTGACATGCTACATGCCCACAGCAAACAGCAAGCAATGGAAGGCAGCCACAGTCCTACAACTGCAAAGACTTGGATTCTGCCAATCACCTGTCTATTCTCGGGAGAGGACTCCAAGCTCTGGTTGAGAACACGGTCCAGACAGCACCTTGATCTCAGCCTGGTGACATCCTAAGGAGAGAACCTAGCCATGCCTGTGCTTTTACCTATAGAACTGTGCTTTTATTTTTGTTTCAGTTTTTAAGCTGCTCTGTTTATGGTAATTGTTTACAAAGTAATAGAAAGCATATAGTAGTTGAACAATTCATTCACCTTACCTAATCACAAAGCTGTTTGTTTTTAAACTTTACCATTTAGTTATCAAGTATACAATCCAGATCTATGATATCTTGAATTTCAAAATAGGTTTTGAGGGAAAACTATGATACCATTAGATGCTAAATTCACTAATATCTTCACCTAGGAAATGTTTAATACATTCACAGTTATACTATTACTCTGCTTTTTTTCTATAAACACAAATGACTTCACACACACACTAAGCATGATTTTAAAGATTAAATACCAGGAGTAGGTAAATGACCAAGGATATATGCTATATGTGTTAACCCTAATCATTCTATAGCATATTAATTCCAAGATATTTAATCCATTGTATTTGGGTGCTGACTGGATGAAAAGACATAGGACTTTCTTTTTTTTTTTTTTTTAATTTTTTATTAGTTGGAGGCTAATTACTTCACAACATTTCAGTGGGTAAGACATAGGACTTTCAATAATTTACTGGTAACTTTTGTGTCAGATTTAAGTAAGGGATTATATTATATATATGTGAGTGTGTGTGTATGTGTGTATGTATATATGTATATATGATATATATATACACGCTTCCTTGGTAGCTCAGATGGTAAAGAATCTGCCTGCAATGCAGAAGGCCCAGATTCGATCCCTGGGTCAGTAAGATCCTCTGGAGAAAGAAATGTCAACCCACTTCAGTATTCTTGCATGGAGAATTCCATGGACAGAGGAGCCTGGCAGGCTACATACAGTCCATGGGGTTGCAAAGAATCGGACACAACTAAGCTATTAATACACACACACATATATACACTTGTATGCTCAGTCATGTCCAGCTCTTTGCGACCCCTAGATTGCAGCCTACCAGGTTCCTCTGCCCATGGGATTTCCCAGGCAAGTACACTGGAGTGGGTTGCGATTTCCTACTCTGAGGATCTTCCTGCCCTATCGATCAAACTCATGTCTCTTGCATCTCCTGAAGTGGCAGGTGGATTCTTTACCACTGTGCTACCTGGGAAGTCCTATGTATATACATACTATACATGTATATATAATTTACTGTTTAACATATTTACATGTTAGTCACTGGAAAGCATGAAGTCAATTCTCTTTATTAGGAGTTACTTGTTCATTTTGCCATATCTGCCACTTTTTCACTTCCTTTGTACATTGTCTATACATCTCTCTATGTACTACAGAAATGTTTGCAAGGGTTTTAGATTTTTAGTTGATTGCAATATAGACAGCTCTTAATCTGAAAGATATTAGTTATAAATAGAATATAATATTCTATATATATATAGAATATTCTAGTCTAAAATCACAATTAAAAATACTTAGTAATATTGATGACATACCTATACCTATTAATTGTACTTTATAAGATATACACCAGAGGTCAAATCTTGGGAAAAAGACATGCAGAGTAGTTTTAAAACTGTAAATATCTGTATAAAGAAAGGAGCTAACTCTTCAGGAATATCTGTTTTTTCCTTCCATTCAATGAAAGACATTCAGTAATGAATTTCGATGAAGCTTAAGATATTTTGAGATCATTGACAGAAGGCAGTCCTGACTTCATTCCAGATCAGAAATTACTAATTATAAACACCATAATTTCTACACCATAGAAGGATGCTGATGGAAAAAGAGTAAAAAAGTATTCATAATGGTTACCTCGATCTACTAAATTTTTGCTTTGACCCTTAACTGGCATAATAAACATCTTCCCAGTTCAGTAATGCTATCTTTAGATTTTCTATTATAGTCCTAAAGTCAATGCTCTTAAAATCTCTTTTGACTTTCAGTCAAAAATATGACTTTGGGTCACATTTTTACGGTCAGTAAATTTGAGTTTAATATTAATGTTTCTAGGATCTGTAAAAGCTTTGTAACAATGTATGGACATTTTAATATCATTACAAAAGCCACTCATGCAAACTGCGCCACTGAATACCTTTGTTTAAAATAACCACTTGAACTGTATGAGAAGGAATTAACAGCAATTGATCTGAGATGTTTTACTCTTGACTTAAGATTCTTCGATAATTTTGGTATTTTTTGAGTACTTCAAAGTGTGGGACCCAAATCATCTGGAGAAAAAGAAATTCACCCACTCTCCTTCACCTCTTTGAACTCTCTTTAATTCAAAAGTAAATTTAATATATGAAACATGGTAGACTGAGGATAAACTTATAATAAAAAAGGTCTGTGTACTTTTATTTATTGAACTTATGGGTCATAACTCAACTGTCACTCAAATAACATAACTGTCTACAAGCAACTTTGACTATTCGATTTGGACATAAGTTACAAATTAAGTTCCTTGGAGGCAAAACAAGCAAAGAAAAAAGATTGTGCCATTTGTGAAAGTAGTGCCAAGAACATCACATCAGCCCTCTCATTTATCACACATGGGTCACACTGCTAAAGGATAAACTGTTATGTGACCTCTTATGTAATAACTACTATATCGTAAAGTAAAAGTGTGACACAGGCATGAAACATTTCACGCATCTGCCTATATGAGATTTAGGGAGTTAAATTAAGTTCGATTACCTTATTTCATATTGTGAAGCATCCAGAATAATTGAATTGAAACAAATAGCCAGATAAAAATGCTTGAACATACATCTACTAGTTATCATTTCTGTCAGTTGTTATAAGTTCAATAAAAAAATTATTAAAGTTTGAATTGCTAACTAAAAAAAAAAAAATGCTTTGCCAACAGAGTTTCCTTGTTGAGATGAACAAATTTAGGCTCTAGAAGAGTAAGAAACTAAGATTTTTAAAAAGCTCTGGATATATATTTGACTAAGAAACTAAAATAAAATAGAACAGAATACATAGTTCTAGCAGAATCTATACAAAAACAGCACATATACAAGCTAAAATAAATAGCACCAAGAAGAATTTTAAAAATAAAACTTTTCTAAATGTATTTCTTCATAAGATTCTTGATGGAATACGAAGAACATCAAAGCTAAATGCTATTTTTAAGGAATTTATTTCAAATAAGGAAAGTATGGAGAAGTTTCAAAATATCAAACATTATTTTCATTTTAAGTAGCATATTCTAGTAGACTACAAGTAAAAAAATAAATTCTATTCTATCCTGTCCAATCTTCCTGGAAGGAATTCCAGCAGCAGCCTACAAGGTAAATGGAGTGTGGAAAACCAATTCGTAAATTGCAGGGTCGGGAAAGAATAACACTGCTTAGAAAATGAAAGTCGATCAAGATTGGAAACATTTCACCTGTTTTCATTTAAATCTTCAATCTCTTTTCCTGCTGGTTTAGGAAACAGAATAGAGGATAATGGGGCAGTAGGGAGTATGAACTCTAAATATCTCGAAATGACCACATTGACATGCTCAATGTAATTTTCTGTGACTAAAAGAAAACTAGGTTTTGGATAATCTCCCAGTTAAAATATTATGTATGAAACTTAAAACAATTATTTTCTCTCATGTTTTTCTCCTCCTATTATATAAAATGTATTTTAATCAATTAAGATAGAAGCTTAAACTGTGATGGAATTTAAAAATGAGAAATGACCTGAAGTATATTACTAAACTAGTTCCCTGATTTCAATTAAATATATATCCACCCCATTCCTGAGAAGTAAGCATTTACTGCAATACCAAGGACCTGAAAGGAGATACTTGTTATTTCTCATCCAACACATGTCAAAACACTCCATGCTCATAAATATTTTCTGAAGTGTCCAAGCTAAATCTTTTATGCAAATTCCAAACTACCTTATAAACAGCAGCTGACAAGTCAGTCAACAATACAATTGAAGAACAGAGTCAGCATAATGTAAGTCAATGTAAGAATTGAATAACTTAAACTGCCTTAAATTTATGTTAAAAACAGATATTAATTAAAGATATCTAGAGATATCTAAAAGGAACAATTAGCTATCTACCATCAATTATTTGAAATCATTATACTAAGAAATGTGATACAAAATTTAGGTACTTAGAACCTGAGAAATTTGAATGTGTTAATTCCACAGCCATTGAATTACTGGATCAGTGACCTGCTATAAAATACCAATAGAGCACAACCTCATGAAATTTTTAAAAAGATTATTTTACTAATATTTCAAGTAGATTCATAACTACCAGAAGGGAACTCATACTAAACAACAGTTCCTTTTCATTATCTCAGTTAATCTTCACACCAATTTTATGAGGTATAAGAATTCCCACTTTAAAAATTGCCATTATTGTCCTCATTTTGCAGATAAAAATTATTGTAGAGTCAATACCTGACCCCAGGTTTTCACATTCAAGAACCTCTGCTCTTTCCCTGCACCAAGGCCTACAGGTGATTTTTCATCAGAATGATGGGCTGAACTCTACAATCTATATGCTGCTACTGGTCAAGTGCAGTGCTTAGTCACTTCAGTCACGCTTGAGTCTTTGTGATCCCATGAACTCTAGCCCGCCAGGCTCCTCTGTCCGTGGGGATTCTCCAGGCTGTCATGCCCTCCTCCAGGGGATCTTCCCAACCCAGGGATCGAACCCAGGTCTCCTGCATTGCAGGCAGTTTCTTTACCATCTGAGCCACCAGGAAAACCCAAATTTATATATGGGAAAGCTAATATGAATTTGACCTGTTAACCCAAGACTAAAAGGAATGGCTTGGAAATCTATGGAAACAGCAGGAATGAAAATTTCCAAACCACTTTTGTTTAAATGTTGGAAATATTAAATTTGTAAGACACACTATGATTTTGAGTGATAAACTTCAATTACTATCACTGAAAACCTAAGTCATCTATCACTATGGTTTTAACACTTTCTCTGTCTCTCCATATGCCTATGCCTATGACCTACTGCCATTGGTACCAGTGGCCCTCATTAAAACAGCGATTTTCAAGATGAGGAAAGAAATGTCCTCCCTTCCTTTAAAGGGCCTATCAAAGGGACAGAGGGACATATCAAAGCTCCCTGAGTTACTCTGAGAGACTTGCTACCCTTTAGAGGGGTACGCTCCTCCATTCCTACCATTTAAAATATTTTCTATCTAGAGAAGTGATAAGTAATACATTCTGGGTGATTTTGCTAAATCAGGCACTATCTTATTCACTCACTCAATCTTCCAAGCCAACTTATGAATGATATTAATAGCCCTATTGTATAATAAAGAAAGCAAAGCTCAGATAATTTAAGGAACTTACCTACAGTCACACATCTAAAAAATAGTAGAAAATCTGATTCCAAAGACAGCACATTTAACCACCATACTATATTGCCTCTTGTTAACTGGTTGCAATGATTATAATAAATCATCAAAAACAAATGCACATACATACTTCAAAGTGATAGTACAGTGACTCAACCAAGTCTCAAAGAGGAAAAATATATATATATAGGAGTAAACAGACATTTGTTTATAAAACTGCAGTTTGGGCCTTAGGTTCTCTTTCCCTCCTTGTCTCTCTGTTTCTCTCTCATTTATTAATTTTTTTTTCACAATTTGACATTGCTCTAAACAGTTGTATTAATAGATCTTGATTGTGCCCAAATGACAAAGTGCCACTGTTGTATAAATCACTTAACTAACACATTCTTCTTTTTAGAATTTGATTTCTCTATTTTATTAAAAATAATTTACTAATAAGAAATATCATGTTAGACTGTTTTAAAAACATTTAAAGGCAAAATATCATATAAATAAAAAACTACAACTAAATTAAATGACATAGATGAATCTCATATAATATTTAGCAAAAGAAGTCAGATGTAAAGAGTACATAGTGCATGATTCAATGATAAAGTACAAAAGCAGGCAAATTGACCTGCATTGTTAGCTCAAGGGAAACGGGCCTCAGGAAGTGTTTCTGATTCTGATACCATTCTGTTTCTTGATCTGGCTGATGATTACACAAATGCTTCATTTGGAAAAAATTTATTGAGCTTTACATTTATGTTGTGCATATTTTTACAGTACATACGATGCACTTCAATCAAAAATTTACATTAAAAGGCAGTGCTTTATCCAAAATGGTTACTTTGCTAATTGTAATTTAGCACTATTTTCTCTTCCAAAAGATACAATTAATTTGTTTCAAAAAGAAAGCTAACAGTGTTTCCACACCACATTGTACAGTTACTATTTTCCTAAACATGACATGTTTTAAAGTCAAATTTATTGAGGTATAATTTATGTACAGTAAAAGTCATTCCTCTTAATGTAAAGCATAGCCGTTTTTGACAAGTCCATACGTTCATGCAACCATCATCACTATTAAGATGCAGAATAGTTCCATCATCTCTTTAAATTGCCTCACGACTTTTTCTAATAGAGCTCATCTCCCTCTACCCCCACCCCAGTTCCTGGCAACTCTGATCAGTTTCATTCTCCATCGTTCTGCCTTTTCCAAAATGCCATATAAATGGAATCCTATAGTATGTACTCTTTAAAATCTAGCTTCTTTCAGTTAGCATACTGCCTTTGAGATCCATCCATGTTTTGTGTATATCAGCAGTTTGTTCCTTCTATTACTGAGTGATTTTACAAGGTATGGATATACCACAATTAAAAGACATCTGAATAATTGCCAGGTCCTGGTGATTTTGAATAAATCCACTACAAGCATCTGTATATAGGTTTTTGTATAAACATAAAGGAAATACTTTGTTTTTTAACTTGTATTGTGCTGAATATTTTCGATACAGTCTTTAGTTCATAGTAATCCTGATACCTAGGGAATATACCAACCAGTTCAAAATAAAGTCAGAAATTAAATCAAGTAAGAAACACCTCAGAAAACAGATCAACTTTTGCAAAATACCCTCTAAAAGATATTTCTTTTTGCAATCATCTACATAATTAAGAACATAAAGATTCTATTAAAGTTCTAGGTTAATATTTAAAATCATGTTTAAATCACACACATTAAAGAAATCAATGATATTACTAATTTGGATTCCAAAATCTTAATGAATAAAGGACGAAGAGGTAAGACATATGGCTTGAAATGTAAAGAGTTATATACCTCTCTCATTACTCCCTGATGTAACATATTATAAACTTTACCCGACTGGTTAGTAGTTTTTTTGTTTCTTTTTTTTTAATCCATGATAATTGGGAAAGGATTTGAATGACAAAATGGAAACATGGTAGATGTTACCTAGCATGTTGTGGTAAAGTGGAATGGCCCGTCCAAAGGTAGTAAATGCAGTCATGACTAGTGGGACCGCTACACCTGCAGGCAATTACAGAACAGAAGACATCATTCTCCATTCACAGTGGCATGCACACACATGCACCCGTGCTCACACACGGAGCCGTGGAGGAAGAACACGAGAGGCAAGCACACCAAGTACCTATCCATCAGGCCGATGCAGTCTTCTATACTCGCGCCTACGCACCTGCAGAAGGTCCACATTTTAAAAATACAAGGAAAGAAAAATTAGTCAGTTTTCAAAAGAATCAGGAAGACCAATACCAGTTGTGTCAAACCCTAATCATAGTTACTAGACAACTTTGGAACATCATGAATTTAAAGCTGGTAAGAAGATGATTACTTGAAGGATACCCAGAAATGAACTACAAATATCACCCATTGGAAAGTGGAGAAACAAGTCCATGCAAAGAAAAGTGTCCTCTGTTCCTGTGGATAACTTCCAAACACATATTGTTCATTTCTAATACGTTAAGTTCATTAGCATCATTCATGATTATATGTCTTGATGAAGAACTTAATATCTCAATGGTTATAATTGGTTTCACGTATACAGTTTCTTCTAAAACATTCTAAGGTTAAGTAAAAAACAAAATAAATAAAAAAGCAAACATGAGCTATTCAATATAATGGAATAACCTGATGCTTAATGCTCAATAAAAATTGATTTTAGCAGAAAATGAGTTAACAACCTTTAATGCTATTCTCATGGTTACTTTACATAATCACATTACTCCGTCCCTTGGTTGTGACTCTGTTTAAAACATACTTATCTATAAACATGAATTCATTTAAAAAGCAGATTAACTTGTTTCACCATACTGCAGTGTATCTTGAATTTGTTTTTAAAAGAGCAGTGCCATAACAGGCAAATAAAAACAGTTTTATAAACTGCCAAAATATTTAACTCAAACAATAACAAATAAATACACCACAAGGAAATGAATAAATTGAGACTCAGGTAACTACAGAGTCCACTGAGGTTAATATTTAAGTCAAATAACATAAGTACACAGAATTCTGATTTTGAAGTATCAGAGAAATATTATTCCTTCCATCTTCCAATGAATTTGAATTGTATTTCTTTCCCTTTTCTCTCATTATAGACATACAGGTCCAGTGCATTATCAAGGTTCCTTGTACAGCTATGATTTATTGAACTAATTCTGCTGGCAATATTTTTTTCCAAATTCTCACTTCTACAACTGACAAAGAAGCTGACATTAAAATCATCACATAATGAGTTAATAAAGTTCTCATGTATAAGGCCAGACTGTCCATTATAGCTATAGAAAATTATAGAAGAGTGGTAAACAAATATAACTATATATGACAATAATTAAGTCACTAGTTTCCTACTTAATCATATCAGCTATATTATTCTTACTAGGTGAAAAATTATTTTTCTTTTGAGAATTGGCTTTGAGTAGCCCAGAAAAATTTTAATGTACATAAATACAAGAAAAAGGTGTTTCAACAAAAGCAAATAAAATATACACTGAAAAAAATCTTTAAAAAAAACAAATAAATTAAAATACAGAGCACATAGCATTGGATAGGTTCCATAATCCATAATGAGAACCATTTCTAAAAATAAAAATTTAATTGCTATAAGTTTCTAAATTGTATTAGATGGCTTTTTTTGATTCTAAGGGAGTCATTTTTTTCTAGTTTCCTATTATATCTCCTTCAAAATGTTTTTTTTAATACGATATTGCCATTTTTGTAAAATCAATCATCTACTTCTTATTACCAAGTGATAATCTGAAAGCTATAGTTAGTTTGCAAACTGTGTCTTTCTAATCATCTTTGAAAGATAAAAATATGTGAAAGCAACATTTAACTTGAGGGGAAAGTATGAGAAATGAAAGATTTTCACTCATTCAAATGAATGAAACAAAACAAAACCCTTTGTCACATGTCTTCTAAGTGTTCCTACTATTCCAGGAGCTGGGGGGAGAAAAAGATGAATTGGGCATTTTTCCTTTTCTTAATGAGCTCAAAATTTAATGAAAGAGACAGATGCATAAACATATGTGTATTGTATAAAACGATAAATATAATAAGGGACATAAGAGTGGCTTAGGAGATGTGGAGGAGGGACAGGCAGCTTCAGAAGATCATGGTAACCTTCATGGAGAAGTTAAGAGGCTGAAGTTCAGGGTCCTGAGCACTGGATTGGAGTGGCAATAACTTCTAAGGTGTAGGAAAGAGCAGCAGCAAAAACACGGATCTGATGAAGGGTAGGATGTGTATGCACAGATAAAAATAATTCTGAACAGTTAGAGAACAAAATATGACATAATAGCGAGAAGGAAAAAAAGAAGCTAGACCATTTAATAGAAACCAGAACTTGAACAGCATCTGCTTAAAAATAAACTTAGTGGGAAACCACTGCAGGGTTCTAAGGAAGTTGTGAACTTGCTGGATATGCGTTTTAACATTGATCTCTTTGCCCTGTAAAGACTGGTCAGCTGGGAGCCCTCAGATAGATTTTTTTGGCCCTGAGGCTGTTTTAGTCTAGGAAGAAAGAGAGAATGATGCTTAAATGGGGGGAATGGTAACTAGGATAAGAGACAAAGGGACAGATTTAAGAAAGGCATGGGGGGGGCGGGGTAAAAAAAAAGTAGTTGATGGCTGGTTTGATGATGGAAGTAGACAGAGCCCAGAAGTTAAAGATGACTCATATTTCAACCTTGGAGAATAGTGGTACCATCAGTCGGAGAATGCCAGACAGAAGGCGACACCTTCTTTTGTGTGTGTGTTTTCACGGAGGAGGGGGTGATAATTTCAGTTCATGGTTACCTAGAGTTTAGTGTGGTTGTTCTACATCCAGTGAGAAATGTTCCTCAGCAGATGGAGAGCTGAGCAGTGGGAGGAGTTTAGGAGGAGAAGGGGGAAGCTGGAGGCACAAGTACAATGATCCAGCTTTGAAAAAGCATACAGGAGAAGGTTGAAATCATGTAAATGGATGTGATGACTGGGGAAAGATCTTTAAAGTGAGAAGAACAGAGATTGAGATTGAAACCCAAAGAACTCCAATAATTAGTAAATGACATCAGATGAGCTCATATGCCAGAAACAGGAAAACATGATTGAGTAAAATTAATTAATACCAGTTTCATGGGGTCCAAGTCATGAAAAATCCTCAGGAATTGGATGATCATTGTTGTCAGTGCAAGACAGGTCTAGAAAGGGAACTACTAAGAGTGTGTTAGTTGACATTGTCAAGGTCACTAGAATTTAGGTTGCTATGACTTGAGAAGCAAATTGGAAACATGAGCACAGAAGCAAAGGAAAAGGGAGGAGCTCTTGAGGGGGCAGAATGTGAGGTCAAGAAAGTTTATCTAGGAGATTTTGTAGGCTATTTGAAATTTCAAGGTATATATAAGTTGAGGATAAAAGAAAAATGAAAGAGGAAGAAGAATAAGAGTATGACTGAAGTGGCCATATTTTTAAACTCAATACAAGTCACTGTGTACTTAATACATATATTCTATTTCAACTCTATATAAGCAACAAGTTTGCATAAGCAATTCATATTGATTCAGGAAAATAAAAAAAATAATGGAAACATCAAACTTTTGAAGTCAAAATCCCAAATAAGAGACTAAATAAAAATGTGGAATAATACCATTCTCTACATAATTAGTATCCTAAAGTAGACACTTTTCAGAAAATTCAGAAACTATGTTATTAAAAACACTGGAATTTGAAATATTGAACTGTATTTAACATATGCTTGTACTTACTGATTTATAAACACCTTGATGGACCCATAGAAGTAACATGGTTGAGATATTTTGACAAAATCTTTTCTAAATTTTATAATTAAAATGGAAGGATATTTAAAATTTTTATTACAAAAGTATTGACAATAATCCCACAAGCAGCCCTACTTGTTTACTCCATTAATGAAATTATTTCACTATATACATTTAAAATATAAAAAGAAGTAATAAGAAAAATATTAATGCATATAGAAAATTATATATGAAACCATGATTCTAATATTATTAAAAACTTTGAATGAAAATTTTAAAAGATGCCCTATAAAAATAAATATCCTAGTTCATGCTTCAAAACAAAATTAAATTGACATTTGTCATGAATGTAAGTAATGGTAGCAAAGAAACTATAATCTTTGCCCTATGACCACTCACCTGCACATTAAATTTAGGTTACAAGTCCTCTTTTAAAATTTCTATCTTGCTAATTTTACATATGAATATCATTTCTATGTTTTAAATTCCTGTTAATCACTTCAAAATATAGCGAGGGATCACTAATGGAGAGAGATACAAATTGCAAGAATAAAAATTCACTGGACTGTGACTTCCTAATGGTCAGGAGCTGTGTCTTATTTATTTCTGAACTTAGCTATAACTGGATCTGATACACAGTAGGTGTTCAGTATAGCAAAGTTGAAGAATGAATGAAATGAGAAAGGTTGCAAAAATAAAAGCCCTCTAGTCAAGGCAAGAAGAGACAATGTTTTTACTTTTTCTCTAGGAATATTAGTGAGATTCCCCTGATAGATGCTAGCTAAATGGATCACAAATTTTTAAAATAGCTAAAGAACTTATTAGAGTCAATACATTTAATGTATTATACCTTTAGAGTAGTAAAAGTGCTTTTAAGGTATAACATAGATAATTTTATTTTCAGGCAATCATTAAACAATATTCAGAATAAGAATTTTCCTTCTGAAAAATGTGATTTGAAAGACTATTTCCATTAACTTGGTTCCAGCATTACCTAGCTGACATAATATTGGCATATATTAATAAAAGAAAAGGTGTTTTCCAAAGTAGAGTTGGCCTGGTTAAGTTCACATTTACTGATGGCTCAGTTATTACGTGTGTTTAGAATAAAAATAGTCACTCATCCCATCATCCCTACTGCCCCTGTGATCTTTCTAAGAAAAGCTTCTATCTCTACATGATCAATTTGAAAAAGTGGAACTGAGTGCACAGAGCACCTCGCTGCTTCTTTAAAAGGATCTCAAAGTCCAGAGTATCACAGCAGTGAACGGAGGAAGAGTTAGGCATTTAAAAATTCTTCATATCAATGTATGACAAAACCCACTGGAAAAAAAAAATAATAATAAAAGAAAATTAAAAAAAAAAAAAATTCCAAATTTGGATTCCATTCTGGGGCTAAGACCACAGAACTTTCATGCAAATGAGTGAACCCAGACAATACAGAGGGTATAAGAAAAAGAATGGCAGGAAGCTAAATGTAAACAAAGACAAGGATCTGTCCGGACTAAGTCAGTGATAGAATTCATTTACTTTAGAAGACATCAGGGAATACACTATTCAAATTCTGTCTCCCCATCATTCTGCAGCAGTGAATTTAAAGCCATCTTTTTATTTACTAGAGTTCTCAAATGATCTGGTCAGATTTCTCTCCTGGTCCACCTTCATTCTCCCTTTGGTTGACAGCCAATGTTTGTAACTGTGGTAAACTGATCTCTTCGTTGTCCCTCCTACTTTCCCACCACTATATATCTTTTCCTTTATTGTGTAATCATCATTTAAAAGGACTAGGAGAAAGACATACCAGCCAGGCATCCAGACTCTGTATGGCTCTGAGATCTCACTTTCATTTCCCTAATGGCTTTGTTGTAATTAGATTTGCAAAAACAGCAAAAGGTCTCATTTTGAATGGCAACAGCTGTTGACATCAACATTATATTGAATAATTTACTGGTTTAATTTTAGCTGCAAAACAATAAAACCCTCTTGTGGATGATTACTTTAGCAGGCAAAGTTTTCCCTCTCTGTTGCTGATTCTCCTGCTCCAAGAGTACCAGTTTCTTCATGAAATACCCTTAACCTGAGTGCCAAAAACTCGCTAGGGGAGCAGCTTATTTTTTCTAGTTTCCTTGAAGCAGAGTGTCTATGTGACTATTTCAGTATCCTCAAACTATGTGTTTATGTGTAAACCAGTGAGGTGGCATTAGCTCTTCCAAGCTGAATTTGAATTTGAATGGCAGAATATTACTTTACCTTTTGAGAATCTGCCACTTCACAGAGTGAAGCTGATTTCTTGACCTGCAGGGAATTACAGCAGCATCTGCAAATTGATGTCCTCTTGGCAGAAAATGATGTGATTTGCTTTACTTCTTCAATTTTCCCTATCAGCCAGCCCTTAATCTGGCAGAAAATCTCTTTATGGAATCTCATACTTTCCTGCTAGATCTAAAGTACCCAAGATGATTCTCCACAACAAGTGTGCATGTGCTTGTATGTGTGTGTGTACATGTGTGTGGGCACTCACAATGGTGAGGAGGATTTTTGGACAGAAGGAGGATAGAGCTTGTGAACCTGCTCTCAATTCGAAACTTATTCACCTTCTAGAGGAAAACAAGAAAAGGAAAAGTCCTTATTAAAACAGGTTTGCTGTCTTTTAAAGAAATAGTTGTTGAGAATCGTTAGATGCAGTGACACTATTTCTTTTATAGTTCAGTGCTTATCTTCTTTCTGTAACGCCTTTGTTATTCAACTGTTATCAATATCAAAGATACTCTAATTATTATTCATTTTACAATGTATCCTTTTGAAAAGTTAAAAAAATGTGTACCCATCTTTGAACTGTCCTACATCAGTTGAAGATACATTAGGTAATATGCTAACCTATGATAGAATTACTTTCACAAAATGTACTTGTATTTTTATTAATATGCATATCACTAAATTCCTTTTTTTTTTATCATCACTGCTTTTGCTTATATTTTGTTGAAAGACTAATACAAGGCAGCATTTACCAAAGAGAGATCCTCACTTTAAGTTGATTATAACAACAAAGAAACAGAAAGTGCCTGTTAAAGACTTTTATCAAGTGGAATCTCAAAAATATAATTGCTTGTTTTTTCTGATATCTTTAATTTCCAACAAAATTTGGAAGAATTTCTACACCACACGCAATGTATATGTGATACCAGCTTCATGAAGGTGTCGATAGAAGTCATTAAACATTTTTAGTGAGTATAAATTCAATTCCATAAAGCATTCTTGCAGAAATGATTTCTCTTAAAATCAACATATATATAGATGAATAGAAGTGTGCATGAGAGTATCATATATTTACTAGGTTGCCTAAAGGATAAACATGCTTGTGTGTACCTTTTGATTAGCAACATGCACTTGATCGAGTTTTTGGCCAGTAAAGTTGCTTACCCTTGGGTGCAGTTTGGATGGCATGGGCGGCACTCTCGATCTTGATCAGCATACTTGAAAATGAAACTGTTTGCCCCCTGTAAGCCATCTGGACATTTTTCCACACAGTTCGGGCCATCCTTGAAATGGGAGCACTTTGTACAGTTGTCAGGTCCCTAAAAAGTGTGAGGAAAAACAAAACAAAACAAAATGAAGAAAGAAAAATGGGTGCCTTTTACTCTGGAACGTATTCATCTAGTTTAGCTACTGAGACCTCAGTGGATGGCCAAATGTCCTCTAGGAAGAGCAGTTTCAGAAGTACAAATGGGGATGCTGCTAGTATAGATTTTCAATCAGCAAAACTGTCCAGTGATTTTTCTAGAAGGACATCAATATTTTCTTTCTGTCATTTTTATTCCCAGTGAGATTACGCTGCAACAGTATTTGGTAACAACACATTTTTCCTAGGAATATTTAATCACAGTCACTAGGAATATGTCAATATGATCATGAGTTAATGAAGATGAGGAAATGATAGGAATTAGGCTTAACACTGAATTTCATATACAAGTGAGATGTATACTTTCCTTTGGTAGTACCATGAGTATTTGAACAATGAATTTAAAATTTTCTCTGGTTGAATCAGGAATTAGGCATTTTAGGTAGATCAGATTTAATTTCTAAATTACTCTCCATCTCAAATCAGCCTATAATGCTAAAATCATATCATCTCTATGAACAGAGATTTTAGAAAATCACAGTATAATACTGAGCATAATATAAAAGCACAATCTAAAGAGCAAATGTCAAAAACTCCATAATAATAAACTAGATAGAAAAGAAAATTATATGAAGAAACTAAAAAAGAAGGTGATATAACTACGACCATAATCTAAATTATACTGTCACTTTATATATTTATGTTTACGATTTATATTATCTAATACATACAATTATAATAAGCAATAACAGGAAAATATATTTAAATGTCATAATAAAGCTAAAAATATTCAATTCCTATTAAACTCCTAAAAATTTTTCCAAAGGGATTGATATGGATTTGGTGCTGGGGATAGTAAGCCTGCAAGAAATGATAAGTAGTGCCTTCTCAAATCAAATTGAGAACATCATGGTGAAAAATGCTATTGTCTTAAAATATGCTCATATATTTACACATTCAACTGTTTTGAATAATTGTATAATAAGTAGGAATGACATTATCTACTCAAAATTTGTTTTAGCCTCCTTTTGAATACAGTACTGTCTCAGGATTCCTCTTCGTTTTGCTCCCTGGAACTTCTTACCTCGACTCCTGTCTCCCACAAGTTTGTTTATATCTATGGGGCTCAACATTTGTGACAGTTCACATAGAATAATTTAGATAAATAAGATATACTTGGTATAGAGAGGGATGTTTAATATCATTAGGTTTACAATTATAAATGATGTGAATGTGACAGACAAGACCAACGAGACATCATACAGGCCTATTTATTAGGCAGGGAGTTGGGGATCAGCCTATTCATGGGAGTGTATTACATCTAAGCCAGACATTACAAGTGGTGATATAAGGCATCAGGAAATCAAGAAACATAATACGTTAATCTTGTTCTTGAAGTCTGTGAGTCTGTTTCTGTTTTGTAAATTCATTTATATCATTTCTTTTTAGACTCCACGTGTAAGTGATACCGTACGATGTTTCTCCATCTCTGTCTGACTTACTTCACTCAGTATGACACTCAAGGTCCATCCATGTCACTGCAAATGGCATTCTTTGATTCTTTTTTATGGCTGAGTAATATGGTTGCCAGGCGAAGGGTGGGAGGAAGGGGTAGTTAGGGAGTTTGGGATGGACATGTATGCATCGCTATATGTTAAATGGATAACCAACAAGGACCTACTATATACTACATGGAACTCTGTTCAATGTTATGTGGCAGCCTGGATGGGAGAGGTGTTTGGGGGAGAATGGATACATGTATATGTCTGACTGAATCCCTTTGCTGCCACTTGAAACTGTCACAACATTGTTTATTAATTGGCTATATCCCAATACAAAATAAAAAGTTTAAAATGTACACAAAAATAAAATTAAAAAAAGAAATATAATATTTTAAAATTTAAAGATAAAGGCAGCTAATGAAGAATACTAGTGCAAAGAAAAAAGGTAATCTGAAAGAAATTTCTGGAAATTTTAGACTGGTGAGGTTCAATCAAGTACCTTTTTGACTATTTTGAAGTGAGAATCTATCAATCTATCTACCTAAGATCTAACTAGATAAACAGATATAGATATATTTATATCTCATTTTTCTTAATTTCCTATATGTATTTTATATGTATATATGCATGTACACATGTATGTACATATATATTCAATATTGATATACATATATTTTTTTCTATGAAATAGAATTGCAGTTCAACCTGAAGAGTCTGCTACTTATTTCCTTATTTCCTACCAAAAAAGAATACTTCACATGCTTCCAATTTTAACACCTGCTCATGGGTACTTAGGCACGTAATGCTGTCTATTACACAAAATCATTTACTGTGCAAGTATGCTCAGTGGCATGACATTGTACAAGACAAGAGACATGCTGATGTCGTCTTCCAGAACACAAGAATAAAATTTACTAGGAGTAAATTAGGCAGTCAGAGAATTAGGAATTATTTTTCTATAAAATTCTTCTAATATAAAATAATGTCTAGGTAAAATCAACAGATGTAAAAAAATTCTAAAATTAAAATTAAATTCACATTTAATCTTTAGGCATACTTTAACAGGATATATTTCTTAACTTCCTTATTTTTAGAGCATCTCTTAACTATTTGACTATATTACCATGACATGAAATCAAATGTCCAGAGCTGACACAACAACAAGATAGTCTGACAAATCTCAAGAGGAATGAAATGTACTGATTCTTCATCTCATTTCCATAATAAAGAGATTTAAAGAAATACATGTGTGTCTAATGTGTACTCGTCTATCATTATTTTTCCTAAACTTTTAAGATTCTAGGTTCAGTGAATGAACTAATAAATGCAATAATAGCAACCAAAGGTGAAGGCAATATTCTTCCTTAGCTCTGATTTTAAGCTATCCTTGAACCCAACAATCTAGACAGAAAACTAAAGGATAGGCTAAATCCTGGCAGAAACATTTCATTTTTTTCTCGGTGACAATTGACATTTTTCTTTGGTAGTTACTGTAAAAGACAAAGCCATGATTTCCCAGTATCTAATTCTCTTCCACTCTCAGCTTCAGAGAATATAGACATTCCCTCCCACTAGATGGGAGGTGCGTCCTACTAGGATAATGAAATTAAGCAGAAGCAATTTAAGAAACTGCTGATGCTAAACTCTCCGGCCTCACTTTCCCTGCTGCCATGATGTGGGGATCTTATGTAGGTGTGAAGAGTGAAAGTGTTAGTCATTCAGTTGTGTCTGACTCTGAGACCACAGGACTGTAGCCCACCAAGCTCCTCTACCCATGGAATTCTCCAGGGAAGAATACTGGAGTGAGCCAGTTCAGTTCAGTTGTTCAGTCATGTTTGGATTGCAGCACAACAGGCCTCCCTATCCATTACCAACTCCCGAAGCCTACTCAAACTCATGTCCATCCATGGTGGTTTCGGTGACACCATTCAACCACCTCATTCTCTCTTTTCCTCCCGCCCTCAATCTCTCCCAGCATCAGGGTCTTTTCAAATGAGTCAGCTCTTTGCATCAGGTGGCCAAAGTGTTGGAATTTCAGTTTCAGCATCAGTCCTTCCAGTGAATATTCAGGATGGACTGGTTGGATCTCCTTGCAGTCCAAGGGACTCTAAGAGTCTTCTCCAACACCACAATACAAAAGCATCAGTTCTTCGGTGTTCAGCTTTCTCCAATTCTCACATCCCTACTTGACTACTGGAAAACCATAGCTTTGACTAGATGGACCTTTGTTGGTAAAGTAATGTCTCTGTTTTTTAACATGCTGTCTAGGTTGGTCATAGCTTTTCTTCCAAGGAGCATGCGTCTTTTAATGTCCTGGCTGCAGTCACCATCTGCAGTGATTTTGGAGCTCCCCAAAAATAAAGTCTGTCACTGTTTCCATTGTTTTCCCATCTATTTGCCATAAAATGATGGGACTGGATGCTACGATTTTAGTTTTCTGCATGCTGAATTTTAAGCCAACTTTTTCACTCTCCTCTTTCATCAAGAGGCTCTCCAGGTCTTCTTTGCTTTCTGCCATAAGGGTGGTGTCATACTGTAGTGAGTAGCCCTTTTCTTCTCCAGGGAATGTTCCTGAGGGATTGAACTCGTCTCCTGCATTGCAGACAGATTCCTTACCATCTGAGCCACCAGAGGTGCCATAAATTCAAAACTTCTTGGGATGCCTGGCCATCACAGATTGGGGACGAGGGGAGGGGGCTGAGAAAGCTTCCCAGACTTTCAGTGCACTTTACATGAAATACATTTAAATATTTTTCTGTAGTCTACTGCAATATGGTGGTCATTTATTATGGCAACACAAGCTTTATTAACCTGACTTTAATAGCTACTTAACTTTTGCCAGGTCCCAATCCTATGCTTTCTCTTCTCTTGCTGCCTCTCTGGCTTGTATTTTGGTCTCCTTTGACTTTATCTGATGTCCCTTACTTTTCTTCTTGTATTCCCTGTCTTATCTTTCTTGATAGGACTATATAGGAATAGTGAAAGTATGTCAGAAAAGACAAAATTGTTTAAAAAAAGAGGAAGAAATAGAATAAAGAATAAAATAAATAAAACCAAGGGCAGACAGATAAGGATATAAAACCAGAGGCTTGCTTTATTTCAGATCTATCCCTCTCAAGATTACCCTGAATCTCTGTCACATTTAAATCAGATAATACCATCCATGTTACATCCATTTGTGATGCATATTCCCAGAAAGCATTTTATCCTTATTACATTATAGACATTGTTGTCTAGAGAAAAAAAAAAATGAGATGAAAAGAGTGTAGAATTTGGTGTCAAAATTTCTATAGTTGAATTCCAGTCCCACATCTTACTAACTTGCTGATTTTTGGAATAACTTTCTAGTCATTACAATGGGTTCAATTTCTTTATATTTTAAATGGAGCACATGATAGTATGTTTGAGGTATAATAGTGTTTGACAAATATAAATATTTATCAATTATTAACATTAGGGAAACATTGACAGATCAAGAAAATGAGATTTTAACAGAGTAAATCACAAGGCCAGGTGTGGGAATTCCAATTAGCTTTATGACTTCTTCTATGTCATCATAATGTCAGTCTCATGAAGAAGTTTCCTGAACCTCTTGGATATCCTAAGTAATATATACCAGTTACATGACACATAAAACCACCACTGTCTCTAATTTTGATAAACAACATGTAGACCCAGAAACAGGCATACACCTTATATAATGTTGCTTGAGCTCAATTCTGGCAGTTTTTCAGATAGAGTAACCTAAAAGACACTATGCTCTTGTTTAGCATTTCAAGGCTTACTGACCAAGTGATCAAGCTGATTTTCTTGATCTCATGCTCTGATCTTCTATAGTTGAGTGATTCAACTTTAATGAGCTTTTCGTACTTTTGACTTTTTGCCTTCTCTAATCTCTAGAAGTATTCATTCACAATTTTAGCAATGAATAGTCATTTTAAGCATTTGATCCACCAATGCCATCCTTATAGAATCAAAATATGTTCATTAAAAATCTGACTTTTCATTCTTTCTTGATTATCAAATAATTTTGAAAATTGCAAGAATATTTTCAGGGCTTTTTAATGTGTATTTTTATAAAGTATCTCAATTCCTTTGAGGAATAGACTTAAAAACAAAGCCATCAATAAGCTAGTTATTTCCTAGCATACTTATATACCATAGGAGGCAGGATAAGGAGTGGAAAAGCACAGGGCTGATTTTGCAGTTTGCCTTGTTCAGAGAAGACGGCCAAATTCTTGGTTATTGTAACTGTATGCTTTCAAACTCTTTTTCTCTGAAAGATACTTTTTTTCATTCTCAGACATATGGTTCCTAGATATGATAGGTTTTAGACAAATTTTACAGAGACAGGTCAACTTACTTTAACAACCCAGTATGGAATTTTACTTTCCTGTTTCCCAACATTCTTTACAGAATCCACATTTCTCATGCTGAAGATTAATTGTATTTTCCATTACTACCCTTAGCAGAAAAAGGAAATAGCCACATATGCCCTGAGCATACTTACTTGGAGATCATTACATACTAAATTGTCTTTTAGACTTTGGTTCTTCAGGCCAAATCACATCACTTCTTTTTCTCAGAGGTTTGTTTTTCCAAACTTAATCATCCTCATGGTAGTCCTTTGAACTGTCCAAGTATCCCACACATCCTTCTTTAGGTGAAGTTCCACAACGGCTCACTGGGGCCTAATGGAAGTTTGGAGGGCTCAATGACAATTTTTTTCTACGCTAATTAAGTGCTGAATAAGCACTCTGGTAGAAAAAATTAATGCTATTTAAATTTCAAATGAATTCTATGGAGCAGTGTGGACCTCTTGGCAACACTCAAATGTTGGTGTTCAAATTTTCTACTGATAGATGATTCAACAGACAAACTGAAAATTTGTCTAAAGAAGGATGAATACGACACTTTGGAATGACAAACTCATTCTGACCTCATTATTAAGAAAAAGTCTCATTTTAAGAATGATGGGAGCCAAAGGAAGGTCTAAAAAATAATTATCACTTTTCTCCATAAGACTAACTTCAAACTATATAAATGTCAGCATGTTCATGAGCACTTTCCTAATCCTATAGCTCCTCCTTTGATCAACATGGTTCAATTTTTCTCTCTGCCACAGTATTTTATTACATAATTTTAGATTTTAATTTATGAAAACTTGCCTACCCCCTTTTTTCAATTTTTCCTCATAATGCTATCGCAGTTAAATGATTAAACACAGATATGAATGTATTACTGTTTACCTCAAACGAAACATGAACTTTCATATTTACAAATCTTTACATGATTCCTCATTCTAGATTCTTCTTAAAAGCATAGCTCAAACACCCCTTTTCTTTGGCTTTCTTTGGTGCCCCAGTTTTCAACTCAAAGGTTTAGTTGCTCCCTCATATGTGTTCCTATAACAGATTATACATATTCATGTTGTATCAATTATTTTGCTTTCACTTAGGTATTTGTGTATCTCTCTTTTCAATATGATGCAATCTTTAAGGAAAACACCATATTTTCTTTTTAAATAATTATCTTGGAAATAAATATTTAAGAAACTGAAGTTTTAAGTCTTTTAAGCTGCAAACCTCTTGGGAAATTATTGAATGTGATTCCCCATAGCATGCTATAAATACCTATTTAATGGGTGGATAAACGACACAGCAACGACTCACACATATTCATACATGAAACCAAATAAGCCAACACAACCACAGATGTCTTCAGGCTTACCGGTCCATGGCACGTGAGGATGCCATCTTCCATCTTCTCACACTGGGGGTCACACTCGACACAGATGGAGCCATTCTCAAACTCCCGAAATTCACTGTGAAAACACCAGCAGCATGAGGCAGTGTAAGCAAACAGGCTGTCAACTTAACAAATGAGGTAACATCTGCTAAAAGTCCTATTGGCAGAGTAAATTCTAGAGTTTGTTTCTCTATGTGCCAGGAGCATCAGAATCATTTCCCTGTGCATTAACGAGTAAGTTCTCCATTAGGAGAAAAGATAAACTGCAGCCAGATGGCTCCACTTGCCCTCCATTGGGTTCAACGACAGACTCATTCAGGAAACCTCTCTCTTGTGAGAGATATTCCAGCAGTCTCAAAAAAAAAAAAAAAAAAAGAAGAAGAAAGAAAGAAAAAAGGAAAAGAAAAAAAAAAGTATTACTCTTTTGATGACACAGCAGAACCATTTCTGCTATTTTAAGTAAGGTTGTGCCTGTTTGTCTCTCTATAAAATTTTACTCTTGGCTGAAGCCTTATTTTTTAAACTTTGAAAGAACTATTGTATTTTTCTTGTTGCTAAGTTACATGAATGTTCCCTATCCTTGTCCTTCAAATCCCAAGACTCTTCAATTTATTTTTAGTGAAACTTCAAAAAACGCTTTGATTTCTTTTCTTCTTTCAAAATATCTGCCTTGGAGAATTAGAGAAAATATCTTTTCCTGGTAGATTTTATTTTCTTAGATTATTGATCTAATATCACAACATTCTTTTCAGTTTAAACTCTTTTTTGAAGTAATTCTATATGATATAAAATTAATAAAAAATAGTTTGATGGTAATATCCTAAAACTTTTAAATTAAAATCTCTGATGACGGTCATCCCTTCCCCAAACCTTACATTTTGTGGCTATTTGAATATTAAATGTTATCAATATATAAGTTTTCTAATCAATATCTACTCTAGGATTTTCATTTCAGTAATTGCGTATCCATTATGTATGACTTCCCACGTGGCGCTTATGGTAAAGAACCCGGCTGCCAATGCAGGAGATAAGAGATACAGGTTCAATCCCTTGGCCAGGAAGATTCCTGAAGAAGGAAATGGCAACTCACTCTAGTATTCTTGTCTGGAGAATGCTATGAACAGAGGAGCCTGGTGGGCTACAGTCCATTGGGTCATACAAGTTGGACATGACTTAAGCAACTTAGCCCAGCACACAACACATGTATAATATGTATACAACCACACTGTTTCCACTAATGTATGAGAGGATCAGGTATTGGGTATAAACAATTTAGAATGTCAGCTATGAATTATTTCTTTTTTTCATAGCAAAATATCTCATTTGGTTATAATAAGGTCTTAACAGATAATTGAAATCCAAAGGGTGGGCTGTATTTTCTGTTGGTTATATTAAGATTATATCTACATCAAGGTAAAATAATGGTTTGGTTTTCAAAATAAATAGCATAAATCTATGATGAGTTATGTGTGGATGTACATATTTACTTACACGGATTTTGCACTCAAATTGAAGTGCTGGTTTGTTATGGATTAACTTTTTACAAAGTTTCTAGAGTTTAAAATGTCAAATACTTAAAATTTTTACATTTTGCATGTTTTATCAACAAAATATAAAATATTCAACAGAGGAAAACTTTAGAATATAAAGGTAAAAATGATGTGCTGCTGGTGGAGGTGGGGGATGGAACTCAATTGTAAAGAGAATCAAAAGCATCATGTGTAAATGAGATTACATGACTGTTACAGCAAACTCTGCAATCATCAGCAAAGCACCATTTCTGAAAACAGCTTTTTGGGTGATGAAAGAATTAGGATACTAAGTAAAGATAACCATTTTTATGTTTCTAAGACACAGGCCATCCTTGTCTTTTCTCGGAGCTCCCTTCTCCACATACAGAGGTGAGGAATAAAATGAGTATGTCATAAAGAGTCCTGGAGACAACCTAGAGGCTTTTTCTTTTATAGACTAGACTTCTACCTGTAGAACTTCTGGCTCTCTTTCTTTCTGGTTTTCAAAACAGATTCTCCTTGCAATCTCTTGGCTATCTCTTAGATATCCTGCTATAACTTCGCCAGAGATCCCCTTTCACCTGAGTCCAATCTAACAAGTCACATTCCATGAAGCATGCGCTTTGGTTACTGAGCTTCGCGTTTTTGCTGCTATACATTTCTCGCAGTTTTGTGTGTGTGCTACTTTAACCAATCCTGTGATCAAGAGCAAAAGCTTTGGAACTGGTTGGTGTTCTCAGCACCAAGGTTAATATTTCTGTCTTAAATCTCCTAACGTCTCTAGACTTTACTTCCTAAATATCCTTCTTACTCTTTAAAAGGAAAAAGTGCTTCAATGAGAAACATAAAAGATGACTACGAAGAGCTAAGACTGATACCCTCTCTGTTGTTTCTCTGCTGTTCTTCACGTTTCAGAAGCATTTAGCCAAGTTGCCAGTTAAGAAAACACATTTAAGATTGCATGGCAATTCGTTTTCTTGCTCATTTTGAATACTTGTGTATTGTAGTTTGTTGTTGCTGTCATTTAGTCACTAAGTCGTGTCTGACTCTGTGCGACTCCATAGCCCACCAGGCTCCTCTGTCCATGGATTTCCCAGGCAACAATACTGGAATGGATTGCTATTTCCTTCTCCAGAGGATCTTCCCCTCCCAGGGGTTGAACCCAAATCTCCCGCACTGGCAGGCGGATGCTTTATCACTGAGTCACCAGGGAAGTCCATATTGAAGTTACGAATTGTCAGTATAATGACTTGTATGATATGGAGTCCATCCTAAAGGAAATCAGTCCTGAATATTCATTGGAAGGACTGATGGTGAAACTGAAACTCCAATACTTTGGCCACCTGATGCGAAGAGCTAACTCATTTGAAAAGACCCTGATGCTGGGAAAGATTGAGGGCAGGAGGAGTAGGGGATGACAAAGGATGAGATGGTTGGATGGCATCACCAACTCAATAGACATGGGTTTGGGTGGACTCTGGGAGTTGGTGATGGACAGGGAGGCCTGGCGTGCTGCGGTTCATGGGGTCACAAAGAGTCAGACACGACTGAGCAACTGAACTGGAACTGGATGATATGGATTTGAGTGCTAACAGCCAGGATTACCTGACTTAGTGTTTCCCCTTAAAAAACATCCTCTTTTTAGAATTTCTTCTTTTATGGTAGTCAAGCTATTTGTATATATAAATAGGTTCCCTGATTTTGTATTTCATATTTGTATTTATTTTCAGCAGTGTATAAAATAGGTAGTGACTATTCTACCTAACCATTTAATCAGTTCAGATTTATAGACACTAAATGGAAATGAAGATAACTATTTCAGGGGTAGGAATTCTAACATGACTTTATTTTGCTTTTTTCTCTTTTGATAATCACAACTATTTTATGATATCAATAGTAGTCCCATTTTCCATATTGAAAAAAAAAGAGTTTAGGACAATTAGTTATTTATCCAAGGATGGACATTTCAAATAGGAAGTGATTAAGTTAGGATTTAAGCTCATTTTTCATCAAAGGCTGTCATGTCTGCCAGGCAAAGTTGGAAGAAATTTACCAGAATCACAGATTTTGGAGATGGCAAAATCACTCACTGGGGAGGCAAGAATTACATCAGATATTTATAACATAGTTTCATTTATTATATTTTAAACTAACCCTTGCGTATTATTTCCTAGGGCTCTATCACTGTGGCAAAAAACATTAAGAACTTTATTATATTTCTTTAATACATTTTATTTAATGATTTGGAAAATGTGGTTTCCCTTGTGGTTCAGATGGTAAAGAATCTGCCTGCCAATGCAGTAGACCTCGTTTTGATCCCTGTGTCGGGAAGATCCCCTGGAGAAGGAAATGGCAATCCACTCCAGTATTCTTGCCTGGAGAATCCCATGGACAGAGGAGCCTGGCAGGGTACAATACATGGAACGGCAAAGAGGTGAACACAGCCGAGTGACTAACACACAAACACGCTTTCAAGACAGTCAGATAATCAGTACTGTCGATTGTTTATTTAAGGAACCAGTATTTTTCCTTTGCTTAGCTTTCATTGTCTTATAAAAATGAGACAGAGAGTAGGATAGATAATCTATTCATCCACCTATCTATCAAGTTCACATTTTTGACAAGTTCAAAACTGAAATATTTAAGGAAAATACAATGATTTCTGGAAAGAAACAGGATGAAAATCAGATATCCTGAGTTCCAGTGTAGGTTTGGTACTTCAAATATGTTTTGACATTGGTCAACATTTAATTCTACTACTTCTCACTATTTGATAAAATGATTTCTAGAGTCTATTCCCTCCTTAGAACTGCACATACATATTCAATAAACTTTTACTGTAACAGTCTCTTAACAGAATTAAAGTCTATTAGTTCCATTTTAATGGCATCAATTGCTATACACACAGAGAAGCATATTTTATCTGAAGTATTTTATGTACAGAAAATATCTTTCTTTCATAATAATATGAACAAGCATGAATACAATTCAATTCAATGAGGCAAGTAACAAATGATTTGCTATTCATTATCAACTTTATGAGTTGATTGTGCTCTACAAAGTTTCAAGTTGAATTTTCCTGATAAAAATATTGAATCCTTTATTTGGATACTGTCTTTATTAAGATATAATTCACATATCATGCAGTTCTTCTATTGAAAGTGCACAATTCAATGCTATTTTAATATATCCACAGAATTGTACAACCATCATAACCATCTCAAACTATTAAATAATTTTAAAAGTGGTTTTACATTTAAACTTCTAATTTTAGTATGTTTTCCTAAATTCATGGAGGGAATTGGTCTTGGTCATCTTTCAAAGAAAAGACATATCACTATTAATGAGATCCTTAGGTTTTTATCCCTCTAATGTAAAATGCAAAAATGCAATGTTATCTTGGATTTTGAAAACTGTTGTTAAAATAGGGACAATTTATAAGACAGAAGAAAGAACTTCAAAACTACAGTTTTACAAACCCTTGAAAACCCGTTCAGTGAGCAATATAGGGAAATTTGACTCAGGGACAGTGCTAAAATTTTTATTTTAGTACTAATGAAGGACAACTGTGATGCATGAAATGGTATGTTAGGTTAAAGTGATTTTATGAGTATATGAAATGCCACACAATGAGGTATATACTAGGTTTTATTGTCGTCAATTTGATTATTGCAGTATTGTAGATGGAATTTAAAATACTTGATTTAAAATACAGCTTAGGTTACCTTTAGAAAGTGACAAAGCACTTTCAGAAAACCTTTTCAACTAGAAAATACAAAGGTAATTTCTCTATAGGGCTAGGTTCTTGTCTGAAACATAGAAATGTATGTTGTTCCGAATATACAATCAAATAGCCTCAAAACCTTAATGGAAAAAAATCAAAAGTTATGCCGTCATTCCAGATGAAAATTAATAGGAAAACAAGAGAAAAAAATTGTTGACACCTATGAGAGGAAATATTACTTATCACAATGCCCTTCATAAAGGAAATAGAAACATTTTTCAATTTGGAGAGGTATAAATTTCTATAAAGAATTACCCATATTTATACACTTTTAAAAATATATGCACAATAGTCAATATGTCAATATGCATTTTGACCTATCTGCTCACTAAATAAAATTATTCCTTCTTAAATCAATTCTTTTTTTATGTTTTTTTCTTTATGCCACTAAAACTCTCCTTAAAAATCTTGGCCAGCACATACATTCTGAAGTTTTACCATATTATGATCATTTCAATATCTGAACCAATCAGTACCTCAAAGCTCATGAGACAAAGATGACATAAGATGCCTTACCCATCATAGAGGTTACAAGACTCTATACAGGTTCTTCCCCTGCTGAAGCGACGGCATGACAAGCACTGGTCTGGCCCAGGTCCCCAACACCCATCATTTGAACAGAGATGGTTGCACACCATTCCTTCAGCAGCTGAAAAACACACCAAAATCAAGGGGAAATAAAACAGAAGGCTGTGTCCAAACTAACCACGTTAATATGAATCTTCTTGCTGCTGCTAAGTCACTTCAGTTGTGTCCGACTCTGTGCGACCCCATAGATGGCAGCCCACCAGGCTCCCCCATCCCTGGCATTCTCCGGGCAAGAACACTGGAGTGGGTTGCCATTTCCTTCTCCAATGCATGAAAGTGAAAAGTGAAAGTGAAGTCGCTCAGTCGTGTCCAACTCTTTGCAACTCCATGGACTGCAGCCCACCAGGCTCCTCTGTCCATGGGATTTTCCAGGCAAGAGTACTGGAGTGGGGTGCCATTGCCTTCTCCGATGAATCTTCTTAAGTAAAGCTATTTCTAAAGGAGTCGCTGTGAAAGGAATCTGTGGCAGATGTCTGTCTGCCTATCCAGTCACTATGGCTCACTCTACCCTCCATATTTCCCTGGTGCAGAGCCCCAGTCACTGAATGTATATAGCTCCACTGCATTTTTCATAATGGTGAACAAATGTCTCTTACCTCTATCAAAATTCTAGGGAGGGACAGTGACAGAAATTAACATTCCGGTTAAGGCAAGGAACAGAACATGTCTTTCTAAAGCCAACCCTTTGCTCCACAAATACACCAAACATTTTGGCTTCAATTTCATATGAGAAATTCATGCAGAAATAGAACAAGTGATATTTATCATAAAACAACAAATATTAAAAGGGAAAAAAAGAGAAATAATTTTGCCTTAGCTTGTATTAACTAGAATTTTATGTAAATAGAAATATGCAGTATGTTATATTTTTTAGGGAATTTCTTTAACTCAGAATATTACTTTGAGATTTATCCATATTTCTATGCATATCAATATTTATTCATTTTTATTACTCAGTATATCCCATTGCATGCAGATAGCACATTTTTAAACCATTCACATAATGTTAGGCATTTAGATTGTTTCCCATTTGGGACTATTAAAAATTTAGCTACTATGAACATCCATGTGCACATTTGTTTGCACATACACTTTCATTTTATTTATTTATTCATTTTTGGAATGAAATAGGTGGATAATATGGTAGGCAGAGGGTTAATTTTTTAAAGAAACTATCAGATTGTTTTTCAAAATATTGTACCATTTTACATTCCCCATAGCAATAAATTCAACTTGTGAACTGAAGTTTCCTCACATCTTTACCAATACTTGGTATAGCTAGCCTGTTTAATTTTAGCCTTCCTAATATTATGTAGTGGAATCTCATTATGGATTAGATTCACATTTTCTAGATGATTAAAGATATTGAACATCTTTTAATGTGCTTATTTGCTATCTTGTTTGATGAAGTGGCACTGAATTTTATGCTCATTTTATATTGGATTGATTGTTTTCTTGCTATTGAGCATCCAGAGTTCTTTACAGATTCTGCAAATATTTTCTCCCTGTCTTAGTCTTAACTTTTTATTTATTTACCACTCTTTTAAAAAGTACACATTTAAAAATATTGGTGAAGTGCAACTTATCAATTTTATCTTTTATAAATTATACTTTGGGTATTATATCTAAAAATTTTTTTGTCTAAACCAAAGCAACAAAAATTTTGTCCAATGTTTCCTTTTAGAAGTTTGATGAGTTTTTGCCCATATAGCCCATTTATACTTGGTTTGCATATTATACTGCATTAGTCAGGATTCTGAAGAAAAACAGAATAGGTATATTCATATCCGTATCTACATATTTTATATACTTTGATATAAGAAATTGTTTCACACAGTTATAGAGGCTGTGAAGTCTCACTGTCTGATGTTTACAAGTTGAAGACCCAGTCAGTTCAGTTCAGTCGCTCAGTTGTGTCCGACTCTTTGAGATCCCATGGGTTGCAGCACGCCAGGCTTTCCTGTCCATCACCAACTCCCAGAGCCTGCTTAAACTCATGTCCATCGAGTCAGTGATGCCATTGAACCATCTCATCTTCTGTGATCCCCTTCTCCTCCTGCCTTCAATCTTTCCCAGCATCAGGGTCTTTCCCAATGAATCAGTTCTTTGCATCAGGTGGCCAAAGTATTGGAGTTTCAGCTTCAGCATCAGTCCTTCTAATGAATATTCAGGATCAATTTCCTTTAGGGTTGACTGGTTGGATCTTTCTGCAGTCCAAGGGACTCTCAAGAGTCTTCTCCAACACCACAGTTCAAAAGCATAAATTCTTAGGCACTCAACCTCCCTTATGGTCAAACTCTCACATCCATACATGACCACTGGAAAAACTACACCTTTGACTAGATGGACCTTTGTCGGCAAAATAATGTCTCTGCTTTTTAATATGCTAAGTTGGTTATAGCTTTTCTTTCAAGGAGCAAGTGTCTTTTAATTTCACTGCAGTCACCATCTGCAGTGATTTTGGAGCCCAAGAAAATAAAGTCTGTCACTGTTTCCACTGTTTCCCCATCTTTTTGCCATGAGGTGATGGGACCACATGCCATGGTCTTAGTTTTTTGAATGTTGAGTTTTAAGCCAGCTTTTTCACTCTCCTCTTTCACTCTCACCAAGAGGCTCTGAAGACCCTGAAAAGCCTACAATACAGTTTTAGTCTGAGCTTGAGAACCAGAAGCACAGATATTTTAAGTCCCAGTCTAAGGGCAGAAGAAGACTGATGCACCGGTTCAGGAGTCAGGCAGAGAGACTAAGTATGTCCTTTTTAGCCTTCAGTGAATTAGAATATACCTATCCACTTCATTTCACTCAGTCCACTAATTCAAATATTAATCTCATCCAGAAACACCTTTCCAAACACATCCACAAATAATGCTTAACTAAATACCTGGGGAAACGGTGACTCAGTCAAGTTGACACAAATACTATCTTTTTCTTTATTTGGCATGTAGATATTCAATTTTTCCAGTAACATTTGTTGAAAATACAATCCCTTTTCCAGTAAATTATCTTTGCATATTTGTTTAAAATCAGTTGTCCTCATACTTGTAGGTCTATTCATATTTCTTGACTTTTCTATTGATCTATTGATCTATGTCTATTGATCTATTTCTATTGATCTATCTCTCAGGGTGTATTTTCTCACCTTTAATCTATATGTGTCTTTATGAATGAAGTCTGTGTACTATAGGCAGCATATAGTTGGGAATTACATTTTTAATCTAATCTGACAATTTCTGCCTTTAATTAGGGTTGTTGTTGTTGTTCAGTTGCTAAGTTGTGTCCAACCCTTTGAAACTCCATGAACTGCAGCATATCAGGTTTCCCTGTTCTTCATTATCTCCTGGAGTCTGCTCAAACTCATGTCCATTGAGTCAGTGATGCTATCCAACAATTTCAACCTCTGTTGTCCCCTCCTCCTCTTGCCCTCAATCTTCCCCAACATCAGAGTCTTTTCCAATGAGTCAGCTCTTAGAGTATGTAACCAATTACCTTTAATGTGATCATTGTAGTTAAAAATCATCAATTTTACTATTTACCCAAACTGTCCTCTTCCTATTTTTTTCCATTTTTCATGACATATTTTGGAAAATCAAATTGTTTATTCTTTCATTTTATCTTTTTTGCTTTTGAGCTACATACATTTTTAATTTGCTATTTTAGTGATATAGTTTGTATTTACAGTAGACATTAAAATAATTTTAAAAGATAATCTGAAGAAACAGTGACTATACAGAGTGTTTTCTTAAAACTTAAAGGAATGTTATTCTCATAATATTAACTATTTTAGCTAACTTATAAAGTTTGTGGATTTTGTTTAACCATGATTCCATGTCTGAAATTAAGATAGCATATGTTGTAACTATTCTTCTCATATTTTGGGGAAACTATTCAAAAATTGAATGATTTGATGTTTTACTCAGGAAAGGCTGATAGTTCAGCTGTCATATTGATTTTGAACAAATAGCAAGAGTTCTCTCCTTCTGATTCATTCATAATGCAGAGAAAGAGGGCTCTTTCACTGTATAATATAAATGTCTGTAGAAAGGAAATCTTAATATAAGTCTCATATCACTGATTCCTAGATGTACAAGTAACTTCCCATTAATTTATAAAGGTGTAAGGAATAAGAAAGAGAGTTCAATCAAGCGGACTGAATATAAACGTGTAAAATTAAATTTTATACAACAAATGAAGATTTGAAAGGAGTAAAAGATCAGAGATACTAAAATATTAAGATCTAATGCCCATTTTATAAGAATTGAGAGAGTTTAAGGTTACTGATAGAGTGTTTCATATTCTGACACATATATACATTTATATACAATTTTTGTATGTACTTGCTTATGGGATAAATATAATTATCAGATGAAACCTTAAAGAAGGAAAAAAAAGCTATATTATAAAAGCAACTTGTAAAGATAAGCATATTATATTTAAAATCATACTGCAGAGTATCATGAACCTCTCCCTTTCCTATCCTTGTAGAAAATATAATCAATGCCTCACATTCTTCGTGTATCAACTTCCAAGGCCTTAAATATGCTTTCAGTTTCTTCTTTTGGGATGTTGATAAAACCATCAGTACACATTTGTACTGCCCATTTCATGATAGTCCGTCAATTCCTTGATCTATTTATTTCACCTATTCACATTAATTTTTGGGGGTTTGAAAAAATTACTCTCATTCTTGTCCCTTCTTTGATTTTCTGTTCTCTCCTTTGATATTAGTTAAAGAAGAGAGTATTAGCATCACTCAATACTACTACTTTCTTTACCTACTACTTTTCTTAGTCTGTATTCAGATGCTCAATTTCAGAGCAACTTGAATCAGGGAAACAGTATCTATTGGAGGAAAGCAATAATAAGCAGGAAATCATAATAATTACTTTCTTCTCACTCTTTCCAAATGTCACTCTGCTGACTGAAACCTTGGGAAACATCTCCACAAAGCATAGAACAAAAGACGAAGGAAACTACTTTGAAATTCTTAAGAGAAAAGAAGGTTTCAATCAGTACCAAGAATTCAACAGCCCTCTGATCCTCCAGGGTGATAGTCCCACAAGGAGTAAAAGGCCTATTCGGTGGCTTTCAGCTTGAAACACCATCCAGAACTCTAAAGAAACCTTAGCAATGTAGCCATTAGGCAACCTTTAACTTCTGTTTTTTTGGAAGCTGCAAAACTTTTTGTTTCTTTATATCATCTGATTTGTATATGTCTGTTAAAATTTTGGAGAGATAATAATGTGCTTATTATTTTGACCTTTACAGAGAATATTGAACTTGCTTTCATTAAAATAGAGGCAAGCTTAAATAATGGATCTTGCTATGTGTTGCATGTGTGAAAATAAATGGATTAGCTCAAAACACTGAAATGAAGTACCTGTCTGTAAGCACAAAGGCAGAAATAATATCTTCTTTTTCATTGTACAAGACCACCTACATATGCTGTTTGCACTACCTACCATATGTAGATGCATGGGTTTGACTTGGAATGTCTTTGGGCAGACACAATTAATCTTTCTTTATGAAAGCTGAAAAAGATGATTTAGTTGTCATAATTCAGTTTTTTTCTGATTGGATCAACATAGATCAAACCCTTACCCTATGACTAGCCATGCAGCCTTGGGCAATTATTTACATATTACTTATCTGTAAGCAAATAATAATATCTACCTTTCTGGGTAGATTAGACATCATATTACTAGCATATAATGCAGAGTTTTTTAATTTATCTATGCCCTCAGTAAATGTACTTAAGAGAAATGTGAAAACATACAAGTATACCCATGTGTTTACTTCTGGAAGTATTTGTTGAGAAATTTCTTAGTTTATGCTGGACACTGCTAAGAAATGGGGATAAGAAGGACATATGAAATAGCATACATATTGTGTTATGTAGTGCTTACAGCCTAGTTATGAAGACAGCACTAGATAAATAATTGTTTATACATATATATAAACAATCTCTATCTATCTATATATATACAGAGAGAGAGAGACAGAGAATATAATGATTTTCCTAACCTAATGGGTAGGTGTCATAAGATCAGCCCACAGAAAGAGGGACAACAATCTGAGATGAGAAGGACAAATAAAAATTATTAAGGCAAAGAGGGCTGGGGAAAATTGGGTTTTACAAATCTAGCCATTAAGAGTCTGAGCAGGGAATAAGATTAGCGCTTTCACAAAATTGACTGGACTTGCAATTTGAGTGGGAAAGGAATATCTGATGAGCCACTGAGCTGAAAATGGCCAGAGTATGCAGGAACTATTGGCCATTTAAAGGCTTTTCTGCTTTGGTCAAAGATCTGTAGGAAATTAATGAAAGGATTTAAGCAGAGAAATTATGAGGCCTCCCTGGTGGCACAGATGGTAAAGAATCTGCTTGCAAAGTAGGAGACATGGGTTTGACCCCCGAGTCAGAAAGATCCCATGGAGAAAGGAATGGGTACCCTTTCAGTATTCCTGCCTGGAGCATTCCATGGACAGAGGAACCTGGTGGGCCACATACAGTCCATGGGGTCCAAAGAGCTGGGCATGACTGAGCAACTAACACTTTCTATAAAATATCACTTCAAATGCTTTGAAGGGACTGACTAAAAACATATTTGAACAGTTTGTGGGAGAGAGAAAATAGTTGAACTGTCCAGAGATAGGCATATTTGACCCAAGCAGGGTCACAAAGGGTTCTTTCCACAACACAGGTGCCGGGAGAGAGAAAGTCGGGCTATTTGACCCACACTCATAACCCTGGAGAATGTTCTGGGCAGGGATAAACATTTTTAGTGACTTCTAAATTTTTCTTTTTTCATTGGAGGATGATGATTTACAATGTCTGTTAGTTTCTGTTGTACAACAATGTACAACAATCAGCTAAAAGTATACACACACTTCCTCCTTCTTGAGCCAAGCCCCATCCAAGCCCTCTAGGTCCTCACAGAGCACTGAGCTGAGCTTCCCTATGTATACAGCAGTTTCCCACTAGCTATCTATTGTACGCATGGTTCAGTTCAGTCGCTCAGTCATGTCCGACTCTTTGCACCCCGTGAACTGCAGCACGCCAGGCTTCCATATCCATCACCAACTCCCGGAGTCTACCCAGACCCATGTCCATTGAGTCGGTGATGCCATCCAGCCATCTCATCCTCTGTCGTCCTCTTCTCCTCCTGCCCTCAATCTTTCCCAGCGTCAGGGTCTTTTCAAATGAGTCAGTTCTTGGCATCAGGAGGACAAAGTATTGGAGTTTCAGCTTCAAGACATCAGTCCTTCCAATGAACACCCAGGACTGATCTCCTTTAGGATGGACTGGTTGGATCTCCTTGCAGTCCAAGGGACTCTGAAGAGTTTTATCCAACACCACAGTTCAAAAGCATCAATTCTTCAGCACTCAGCTTTCTTTATAGTCCAATGCTCACATCCATACATGACTACTGGAAAAAACTTAGTCTTGACTAGATGGACCTTTGCTGACAAAGTAATGCCTCGGCTTTTTAATATGCTCTCTAGGTTGGTCATAACTTTCCTTCCAAGGAGTAAGCATCTTTTAATTTCATGGCTGCAGTCAAGGCAACTAATGAAGAAAGAGAGCTGACCTATGAAGAAAGCAGAATCAGGCAACGTCGAAGAATTGAGTCATGGTAATGTTTAACCCCTAGAGCCATCTGTGCCAAAGGAATATCCCCCTTTCACTTCCCAGTTCTGTGAGCTGATAAACTCTGTTTTCTTTTCTTTTAATTATGTTTATTTTTGTTATATAAAAATACGTAAAGTTTGCACACTTATGACCATGTTTTATTTTTTACAGATTTACTGATAAAGTTTTTAGTCTTCTAACATTGCTTAAATTTAAGGTGTACAATGTGATTTGATACCTATATAAGTGTTGATCACAATAAGTTAATATAATACATCCTTCACTTCACATAATTACTATTTTGTTGTGGTGGTGGTGGAAACAAAATCTCTACACTCATTGCAACTTTCAAATGTAAAATAGAGTTTTGTTAACTATAGTTGCTATGCTGTACCTTAGATTCAGTAGTCAGGTATGGATGTGAGAGTTGGACTATAAAGAAAGCTGAGTGTCAAAGAACTGATACTTTTGAATTGTGGTGTTGGAGAAGACTCTTTAGAGTCCCTTGGACAGCAAGGAGATCCAACCAGCCCATCCTAAAGGAAATCAGTCCTGAATATTCATTGGAAGGACTGATCCTGAAGCTGAAGCTCCAATACTTTGGCCACCTCATGTGAAGAAGCGACTCATTTGAAAAAACCCGATGCTGGGAAAGATTGAAGGTGGGATGAGAAGGGGATGACAGGATGAAATGGTTGGATGGCATCACCGACTTAATGGACATGAGTTAAGATAACGTGCTGCAGTCCATGGGGTCACAAAGAGTCAGACACGACTGAGCAACTGAACTGAACTGAACTGAACCTTAGATCTCCAGAACTTAAAACTTAAAGTTTGTACACTGTGACCAGTATCTTACTATTTCCCCTACTCCTCAGATTCTGGCAGTCATCATTCTACTGTTTCTGTGAGTTTAATGGTTTTAGATTCTGCATGAAAGTGCTATCATATAATATTTGTCATTCTCTGTCTAACTTAATCCACTTAATATTGATGTCCTGAATGTCTACCTATGTTGCCACATATGGAAGGATTTTCTTCTTTTTTATAGCTGAATATTCCATTGTGTGTATATATCAATCTATATACATGAAACATATGCTTTTTACAGTCAACTGTTGACAGATACATTGTTTCCATATCTTGACTATTGTGAATAGTGCTGCAATGAACGTGAGGATGCAGAGAAGTGAAATTGCTAGGTATAGTAATTTTATTTTTAAATTTTTGAGGAATTTCTATACCATTTTCCATTATGACTGCCTCAATTTACATTCCCTCCAACAGTGTACTAGAGGTCCCTTTTCTCCACACCCTCACCAGCACTTGTTATCTCTTTGGTTTTTGATAATAACCATTCTAACAGATATAAATTGATGTCTCACTGTGGTTTCAATTTGCATTAATATTTCCCTATCCCCAGGTGGCGCTAGTGGTAAAGAACCTGCCTGCCAATGCAGGAGAAGTAAGAGACATGGGTTCTATCCCTGAGTCAGGAATATCCCCTAGAGAAGGAAATGGCAAGCCACTTCAGTATTCTTGTCTAGAGAATCCCATGGACGGAGGAGCCTGGCGGGTTATAGTCCATAGGGTGAAAAAAAGTCAGACACGACTGAAGGGACTTAGCACACACATTGATTAGTGATATTGAGTGTTGAGCACCTTTTCATGACTTGCTGCTATTTGCATGTCTTCTTCAGAGAAACATCTGTTCACATTCTCTGCAGTTTTACACCAGATTGTTTGTTATTCAGTTTTTGAGTTCCTTATATACTTTTATATATACTTGTATTAAGGCCTTATCAGATACATGACTTCCAAATATTTTCTCCAATTAGATAGTTTGGCTTTACATTTTGTTGATTGCTTTTGTTGTTGTTTTTGCTATGCATAAACTTTTTAGTTTGATGCAGTCCCACTTATTTTTGCTTTTGTTCCTTCTGCTTTCAGTGTCCTTTCCGTAAAGTCATTACCAAAACCAATGTCAAGGAACCTACAATCTTCAATGTTTCTTCTAGGAATATTGTGTGGTCTTATGTTTAAGTCCTTAATCCTTTTTGAGTTCATTTTTGTGAGTAGTATAGGATAGGGGTGTGATTTCTTTCTTTTGCATGTGAATATCATTATTTCCCCATCTTAATTTACTGATCAATTATCCTTTTCTTATTGAATATTCTTGTCTTCCTTGTTAAATATTAGTTAAACTTACATGTGGTTTTATTTCTGGACTCTTGATTCTGCTCCACTGGTCTATATGTCTGTTTTCATGCCAGTAGCATAGTTTTAATTGCTATGGCTTCTAATCAAATGTTTCATTATCTATTTACCAAAAAGTATGTATTATTTTACATATGTCTATTGTTTTGTATTCTAATGATGATAAAACTATTATAATTAGAAAAATAAAATTATTTCCATCTGGAAAGATAATTATTGAATATGGTTTCTCTCTTTATGCTGGGTTTCAGTGCATTCATGCAAATAATTTTAAAATGGAGATGTATCATTTCAAATGTAACTAGATTATGAGAGTTTGGTTAATTTTTATCTCTTCATTGTTTATATTCTAGTGTTAAAATGTTTATGCTTAATTATTTACAGAAACCTCAAATACTGTTATAAACTTAGTCTAAATCTCCTTCCAACTAGCACTGTTTTGTCCCAAAACCATAAAAATAAAGGAGGCAAAAAATGTTCTAGCTTTTCATGCCCTGGGGTTTCTCTCAATCTCTTCAAACCATAAAGTCTTTTTTGAAATTTTTGACTTCAAAGATTAAGACTGCTCAAGTTATAGTCACACTATACAGATGAGGTGAAGTTTTTCTTTTATTGTCATTACTGTTTTAAGTCATGCTGAACTAAAAAAATTACTTAAAAATCAAGGCTGTTTTTTTTTCTTTTAAACTACCAAGCTGATATATAGATTTAGATGAGAGTATTTTATGGTGACTGTAGGTATGTCCATTTATCTGTGTGCGTGCATGTGTATGTGTTCTAGGGTAGTGTACACGTATATGTGCTTTGTGAGTATATAAATACATAGTTTATGCTGTATGTCTGTGTATCCAAGTCTTGTAATGAATACATATGTGTGCTTGTGTGTATCTTGTGGGTGGTATACTAAGAAAGAATGTCTAAAAATGCAGTATCTACAATTTAAAATTAAACAATATTTAAGTTTACCCACTTGCAGATAATACCGTGGGTAATAAAATGGTCTCAATTGCATGCGGGCAGCCATTGCAGGCTCAGTGTAACCATCAGCAATACCTCTGAGACCAAGTTTATAGGATAATTGCATTTCTAAGAACACTGGATCCAATGTACTATGAGACCGAAGCCCAACTTTTTATAAATGGATTTCATGCAAAAATTTTTCACTCTAAGATGTTAAAAATGAAAAATAAAATGCTTAATTTTATTCTACAGCACCTCCAAGCTGCTTTCTTCAAACTGTTTCATTTCTTCCTCAAACTGTTAAGTCAACCGTAACTCTACAGAACAATAAAATATGTTCACGGTTTTAAAAGTGGCTAAATGTCCAAGAGATATAATGCTGAAAGCTGAAGAAAGTGTTAGATTTTAGGTTATTATTATTAATCTTCTCTTGGTTGTTTGAAAATTTTACAAGTCTTAAAGAAGTAAGAAATAATTGCATAAATTTTTCCTATCTTGCTTTTTTTAGCTAGTTTATTTCTGCATTTTCTTTTCCCATTTGTTTTTTATTCAGGTTTACAAAATGTAAAAGAAAGGACTTGAAAAATGACTAAATGAGTCAAAGAAGGTTTTCCTCTGATTCTTTTATTTTTTCTTGAGGTTTTATTTTCATGGTTAAGTCTTATTTTTGAAAGCTAATAATACTATTGTTTTATTTTCAATTTGTTTTGTTTTTTCCAAAAACAAAATTTTCAAACAGTGTACTAAAAATTTTTTCAAAAACAAAAATTTCAAACAGTGTACAAAGAATTTCAAAGTGAGAGAACATGAGACTATAACTCTGACGTAGAGAAATATTTATGTTAGTGTTGAAAAATATTCTATTTTACTTCCCTGGATAATCTACTTTGTCTGGGACATGTAGAAAGACAGGTATAGTAATATGGGATAAAAACCTTAGGTATTACAGAAAAAAAAAAAGCAAGCTTTCTGTCAGGAATCAGAAATATATAAAACCAAGGAAACAATCTAGGCTCAATAAAAGGATAAATCTCATTCAATGTGGATATGTATATTTTGATACATAATAAGATTTTATATTTCTTGATTCTATGAGGAACAAAATAATGTATAAGAACTTAAGTTCACTCAAAACAAGAATTTCATTTTGCAATCATGTTGAAATAGGTTTATTTTCTCTGGAAAATACATTTAAGGATCCAAGAGAACTAAAGTGTGAATTCCTCACAAATTATAAGTTATATTTTATAAAAATTGCTAACCTAAGCTGCCTTAAACCCTTTCTGGAACAAGGTAGGATACAAATAAATAATTAACTGACCAAATAACCCGGTAAATTTAAGTCATGTTAACTTCAGGCTGGAATCAAGATTGCCGGGAGAAATATTAATAACCTCAGATATGCAGATGATACCACCCTTATGGCAGAAAGTGAAGGGAACTAAAAAGCCTCTTGATGAAAGTGAAAGAGGAGAGTGAAAAAGTTGGCCTAAAGCTTAATATTCAGAAAACTAAGATCTTGGCATCCCATCACCTCATGGGAAATAGATGGGGAGATGGTGGAAACAGTGTCAGACTTTATTTTTTTGGGCTGCAAAATCACTGCAGATGGTGACTGCAGCCATGAAATTAAAAGATGCTTACTCCTTGGAAGGAAAGTGATGACCAACTTAGATAGCATATTAAAAAGCAGAGACATTACTTTGCCAACAAAGGTCCATCTAGTCAAGGCTATGGTTTTTCCAGTGGTCATGTGTGGATGTGAGAGTTGGACTGTGAAGAAAGTTGAGCGCCGAAAAATTGATGCTTTTGAACTATGGTGCTGGAGAAGACTCTTGAGAGTCCCTTGGACTGCAAGGAGATCCAACCAGTCCATCCTGAAGGAGATCAGTCCTGGGTGTTCATTGGAAGGCCTGATGCTGAAGCTGAAATTCCAATACTTTGGCCACCTCATGCAAAGAGTTGACTCATTGGAAAAGACCCTGATGCTGGGAGGGATTGGGGGCAGGAGGAGAAGGGGACGACAGAGGATAAGATGGCTGGATGGCATCACCGACTCGGTGGGCATGAGTTTGAGTAAATTCCGGGAGTTGGTGATGGACAGGGAGGCCTGGCGTGCTGCGATTCATGAGGTCACAAAGAGTCGGACACGACTGAGAGACTGAACTGAACTGAACTTCTTAAGAGTTAACCTTTTTTTTAATGTGTCCTGTACTATTCATTAGGATGCTTAATGAACTTAATCATTATGTATGTATACCCTTGTGATTGTTCTGATGTTGAGATCAAAGAAGAAAGAAGACTTCCTAACAGAAAAATAAGTAATGAAACTTTTAAAAAGGACTGATCTATCATGACCAAAATAAGAACATGCATTTGTTAGCAGATCATTTGAATTTGAAGTATTTTTATTTTATATTTATCATAAGTAAATCAGCACTATATTCATAGTATGTCACCTATAGGATGTAGAAGAAAATATTACTAAGAAGAAAAACAGGGAAGAATTAAGTATTAATCATTAGAATATCAAAGTATAAGATGGGAATGGCTTAATTATGTACTCAAAAAAACACTATTTGCTTCTGTGTGACAAATAAATGATGGAAAAAATAATATGCAGTAAAATAAATGAAAAAAAGAAAACTCCACGACTATAAAAACCAATTTATGAAATGAACTTTCTTTTTCAATGGCAAACTTTTAGAAAAGCATTGTTACATATTTCAAAAGAAAATGTCCTTTTTTTCCCCACCACCTGTAAATGGCAAATATTTTGCTTTTCTATATCACCAAATTCACTGAAACAAAAGTAAACAGAAAATTAAAAGTGGATTTCCACAAATTGATTGAATTTGAGGAAGCATCTGGGATGCCTATTAAATATTTAGATTCCCAGGTTCCACTTACACCTGTTGACTCTAAATCTCTACAGGAAGTTCTTAAGATTAGGCAAGATTTGAGAACATGAAATACATAATGAAAACATGCAATATGTTATAAAAGTCACCCTTCTGATTGTTTTATACCAACCTTTTTTAAGTGTTGAGAAAAAAAGGACAATCCTGACCTATCATTTTTAATTGTTTTATACAATGTAGAATATAAAAAAAATGTTTAAAGTTTCTAAGTTTTATTGTCTGGGTAATGTACTTACTACAGTTTTCAGCTTTCCTGTTGTCCCGAATTACTATCCTTTGGTTGACTGTGCTGAAGAGTGTTGTCCAGTTAATGGTATGGTAATAGCACAGATTGCTATTGTCAGTGATGTAGATGTTCCCCGCACTGATTTCTTTCAAGGACTGGAACTGTAGAGAAGTGATGCCCTGTTGCTTGAGGATCAGCAAGGAAAGACCACTAAAGAGAGGGGAGGGGAAGAAATGAAACAACAGTAATTGTTTTCTGGCCATGACATGCATTCCTCAAGTAAAATAAGGTTGTCATATCTTACTCCACAAACAATGTTAATAGAGCATAAAAAAGATTAAATAAATAAACCTGTAATCGAACATTATTTCTTTAGAACGTTATACACTGACACTTTCAAAAGTAATCATTTGAACCCCCCTCAAAAAAGCCCATCTTTTAGAAATAAGAATATCTGTGATATCTCTATTTCTTTCTACATATGTACCACTGACATATCTACTCACTGCCTTTCTCAATCTTAAATTCATCAAGAATGAAATCCTGGATTAAGACTAAATAATTAAATACATGTTGATAGGGCGATTGTTCACCTATCCAAAATAAGGTATTAATTCTACTCTATTAAATAAATTTAGACACACTTTCAGAGGGTACATATCACAGAGAATGACTATGGATATTTAGCTTTAATTTATACCTCAGAAACCAAAATATAATTATAATAGTTGAAAAATATATACAGATAGAAGATGTCAAAAATTAAAGAGAAGAATAAAATTAAACTAAAATTAAAAACAAATACTCAGAAGGCTTGGATAAATTAGAAAGCATCTCTAAAAGTTAAGTAACAACTATACTGTGGAAACAAATCACCATTTCAAGGATGCTGTTTTCATTTCAACATGGTCAACTTTGTAATTAAATTCTTTATTCATTCTCTAAAGAATAACTGTTTCCCAAATCTCAATCAACTTACGAACATTATTTTATATTTTAGAGATCAAAGCTGTCCCCTTTTGCTCCCTTATAAATCTAAGTTTGCTTTACTTTTAATACTCAGATTTTTTTTCATGTATTATATATATAAATAAATGCAAGATGAACTATAATACACATTTATACAATGTGTGTGTGTACCGAACTGGGAAGTAATTTGCCATCTCAATTCTTTTTTTTTTTCCTCTCAATTCTTTCTTCCCATCATGACCACCCTTAATTGTTGATTACAACATGAGCATAGCAATGCCTTGACTTAGATTTATAATATTTTATTCAATGGATAGTAAAAATTGGTTCCACATAGCACTATCCTTTTTTATTACATTTACATTTTAGAACCTCTTACAGATACACCTGTTTTAATTCAATAGACTTTCTGTGAACTATAATTACAGAGTATTTGATGACAGTATTGATTTTTGACATCTTTCAGATTTAAGTAGAAAAATTAAGTCTAAGTCACCTGATATATCAACTTTTAACTGCTCATAAATAACAATTTCATGCAGATGAATTCTAAAGAAAAATAAAAGCAGTGGCTTAATAAATAAAACATTTTTATTATATGAGTAAATATACTGACATTAGAACTTTAGAACAACAAAAACTTCTGAGCCCTGATTTTCTGTCCATTATTAATCAGCACTGCACGTAGGGTGGAGAACCAATTTCTAAAACATCAGTGCTATGACGCTTTGTCCAAATGATAGATTCAGATACCAAATGAGAACTTCCTGGTAAAACAGCATTTGTATCCCATATATCGAGGCCATTACCAAGTAACTCAACTCTATCTTTTAATTATGATAACATACGATTGAAAAGAAGTTACTGTTTTATGTTTCGCATCATGTACTCCATACCTGTCAAACACTAACATTTCTTTAATGTTACATATATACCTACCTATAGAGTACTCTTCCACCAATGGTTACCAAGTTAGAAAAAACACTGAAGTCGGTCATGTTTGGAGGCCATGACTGTATGTTCAAGAAACCTACAAACCATAGGTGTAACAAAAATTCAGAATGTCATTTGTCTTAGTAACAGTGTTTAATACTAATTATTCTGGAGATATGATGAAAATGGAAGGCAAGAAAAGGACAAAAAATATTCCTATTTTTGAACCATTCTATCTCATGTTTTTTCTTCCAAGATTCAATGTCTTACCCAAAGTTCCTGGACTGCAAACCTCAATAGATAATGAACGTCAAAATAATGAACATGAAGAATGAATGTTTTTCAGACATACAGAATCATATCACTGTATAGTATAAAGATTTAAATGATTCTTAATTGGATTCATCCTTCTAAAAGCAAAGATATTTAGTCTAACTAGATACATAGAAAAATATTGCTTCAATTTCCCTAAAATCTTTTGCCATCTTCTCTGTACATTTACAACATCAGCTGTCTGTCTTGCATCCTGAAATATATGTTTATACCTAACCCTCCTCACTTGATTTTATATTCTTTGATAGCAAGCTCATTCCTAATTCATGTCTATAGTCCCCATATCAACCACTCTGACAGTGCTGAAAACATCAGGTCCTCAATAAACATGTGCTAAATGAATCCTACATGTTACTCATTTTCAACAGTACTTGTGAAAACTAAATAGGAAAAAAAAAATGGGTTCAAAAACCCACTGACATTTTCAAAAACAGTAACATCAAAATTTCAAGGGTATTTTATTTTTCTAGTTCCACAGTTTTCAAAATGTGCACAAATGCTAAGGAATTAAGACATTCATCATTTTAAATAATGCTTTTCTTAAAACTAGAATGTGCTTTGAAAATTCCAATACTATGTAATATTTTCAACAAAACACTAAAATTCCCATAGTTCATAACACAACAAACTCACACAAAAAGTTACCTGTTATCTCTCGGACTGTCCGAAAGACATTCAGTTTTTCTGGGTCTATGGCTTCAATTGCATTGTAAGGGTCCCTAGAAAATCAAGGAAAAAATGAAGTCAAATTTAAAATTAGAGAAAGGAGTGAAAAATATGAGAAATGTGACAGCAATTATTCCATTCAAATTGAACTTTAATTAGCAATGAGAAGGTTGTTGTTGTTTAGTCCCTAAAATGTGTCCAACTCTTTTCTGACACCATGGACTGTAGCCCACTAGGCTCCTCCGTCCATGGGATTTCCCAGGCAAGAATAGTGGAGTGAGTTGCCATTTCTTTCTCCAGGGGAACTTCTTGACCCAGGGATTGAACCCCTTTTTCGTGCATTGGCAGGTGGATTCTTTACCACTGAGCGACCAGCAAAGTCCAATAGGAAGTTTAGCAATGTTTTATGCAGACTTTTCTATGCAAGATGTGGAAGGGGATCAAAATGCACTTTGAGGACACTTTTATGACACAATATAAATTCTTGATTGAAGGCTATTCTAGATCCAGAGGAATGGTTGAATTTGACTCTCCTGAAGAAATCTCCACATATCGCAATTTCATCTATTAGCCATTTTATTTTGCCTTTAAAAGTCTATTCTCAACTGGGAAAATATACTCTGCAAATAAATTATGTTATGGCGAGAATAACTAACTTTTGGGCTTCTCAAAGCATACTAAAGTGCTAACAGAACTTGCAATTTCATAAGAAGGATAAAAACAAATACAGAACGTAAACATTTTTTCCTGTATCTTCACATTGATTATGAGTGCAATCTTGCTCCTATCTGATTTATTTATGTTTACGTTCATAAGACAGGAACTATTAGCTTCCATCTATATGAATCATACTAACATTTGAAAATAAAATTTACCATAAATTTAATAATACTCAAAAGGTGTTGTGCATTTTGAAGATTTTTTAAAATACCATCTCTTAATGCATATATATAGATATATTTAAATAAATATTACTGATAAATAATGGCCTTGTCTTTCCAAAATAAATATAAAATACTTTTAATATTAAATAGTTGATGGATTTCTTTTAGAAGTTTTTATCTCTGGATAATATTTTTCATTTAAACATGTTCACCATGCATACTTAAATATTAAGTCAAATATAAACATAACATCCAACATTTCTCAGTAATTCAAGCACTACCTTCATATTTTCTTAAGCAACATATAGTAAATTTTTTTAGGTTTTATTACTTTAAAAGGTGCTATTCTGTGTTATTCTGGTCAAGTAAAAACCTCATACTAACCCATAAAACACATATTGGCCATTCCTTCAAGAAAGATCAAACTTCTAAAATCGACTAATGAGGCTTTTTAGAAGTTTGTATCCATCTTTAGCAATCAGCTGAATTTTATCCTTGCTGTGGATATCTGTTGTTTTAGCAGTATCTGAGAACCCTCTTTTTCATGTGGGAATATAACCTAGGATACATGATCCATTGGAGTTGATCAGTCAAGGTGTTCTGCAATCCCCTGACAAATACATAGGCCTGTCTTCCAAGAATTTGAGTCTGAATCCATTGGCTTTTATTTACCCAGTCATTAGAGCCTTTGAAAATTCAGTATTAGTTCAGCAACCTTGATCTCTGAAACTGCCTTGTACTGATTTCTCTTAGCTTGGTTCATAAACATGTTCATTTATACTGTGAACAATCCCATATCTTTTAAAAGAAAAAAAAAAACAACAACTTTGCTTGATGAAATTAGTACTTCCAACTAAAAAAATCAAGAAGTGTAATCTATATACTGTACTATTAGTTTAACATGGCACGTTATAAAAGGCTTGGAAACACTATAAATGAGTTTCTCTGTAGTTCACACATAAAGATTTTCCTTAAAGAGACATGCATTTCAAAGGCTTAAAATCTAATTCAAATATTCTGGCAAATTTGCTCTATTTGAAATTGAAGATATACAGAATGAACATGTATGCTTCATGGGGCCACAAAATTAGGTCATTGTGTGGGAAAACTCTGTTGCTGTAATTTTCTAATATGCAAAGATTTCCACATGCGGGGAAATGCCAGCTCTGCAGTAGTAGAATGAGCTTCCTACATTTGTTCTTTGAGGTAAAGCAATATACAGAATGCTCGAGTAATATAATCAAATATTCTCGCTTTACTGAGAAGCACTCAAAGTTCAGGGCAAACATGCAATAACGGGGCCAGTCCAAACTTTTACTGAGAACACTTACATGTTGCCAGGGTTGAAATAAATTCTAGACTGTTAACACGAAACCCAGTGGACCACAGAAATTTTATATACTTAATTTTAGAGATTCAGGACTCCCATAAAATAAGTTGACAGAATCCCACTTACCGACTTCAAAGTAACCTTAGGGAGTTCCATCAAGTCACTTGAAATCCATAGTAGTTTAAAATTGAGAACTTTCCTAGCTAAATGTAGGGTCATGAAAACGAACACTGTGTCCACTCTGTGAGTGTGTCTGGTGACCCAGTAAAGCTCAGAATAAAGGGAGAGAAACATATTTTCACAGTTCCATTGAAATCACATTATTTTTTCCACCAAACTCATAATCTGTTTCCCATTATCTATCATCATTACAGTCTATCATCTAAGCACTTTCTTATTAGTGTCAGATTGTGACACAGCATGGGTATGCTTATTTGGTGAGCATTTTATTGCTCTCAGCATATGCACATGAGCATTGTTAGACATGACAAAACATGAAAGGAGATCCTATGATAACCCTGAACACTGAATTTTGCCTGCAGTTCCCATTCTAAATAAGAAAATAAGAGTGTTTACTTTATTTCTAGCCAGGGTGGTATTGTGCTATAAAGTGAATATTTCCTTGAACTCTTTCATCATTAACATTTTAATTGACTTCACAGCAAATTTATTTTTAGCAAAAATTTGATTTTGAAATGTATAATCTCATTTGATTATGGATTTTTCCTTTCCATTAATTTAAAGAAATACCCTAGCTATTTTAATCAAATGATACAACCTATCAAAACCTAGTTAGTAGAAGACTGAGGATAATAAGAATTAAGTTGAATAAAGCATTTTGTTAATTTACTAAAAGCTTTCTGTTTATAATACCTCATATTATTCACTATCAAAATCTCTGTCTATACACACACACAATACATACATGATTACACATGTGCCTATACATAAGTATCTGAGATCGACTCAATTAACTTTATATTAATACTTTCCTAAGATGAAAGCAAAAGGCTTCAGAATATACATTTCATGTTGACATGAGACTAGAAAGGAGAAACATATCATCTTTCATATATATATATTTGTCCTGAAAATACCTTATATATTATGGTTGAGACACAATAATGTCAATTATAATGTTACATTTAATTGCTATAATTAAAGACAAATCATAATCATCTGAGGTAGGAAGTATGATTTGTCATAAGGTAAGTATTGGCATAAAGATAAGTTTGACTTTATTCAGTTTCCAATAGTCTATGAAATAATATCTGTTACACTATATGCTGTGCTGTAAACCAGATACTAGATATAGTCACTGAGATTTGCTTTTGAACTGCCTTTTTCTCTAAATGTTTTAAACTTTCTTTAATTCTGGGCAGGGGGCTTTAGTGTTTTGTTTTGTTTTAAGTTTTATTTTGTTATTTTCATTGTCTTTCTCCTCTTTCTCTTCTTTTTCTCCTTTTCCCATCTTTTTCTTTCTTTTTTTATATCATTTATTAAGATTTACTCTATTCTAGGTATTGGACCAAACACTTAAAAATATATATACATATATTTGCTTTGAATCCCCACAACACCCAGAGGAGGTAGTTACTTATTTTTAATATAGTTCTCTACTCCATATGGGAGGACACTGAGTGCTTGACATGGAAACCACTCAGCTCAATGCAGATTGCCCATGGTAGACACTCAAACCAGACTCCAGTCCAGTCTGGATCAAGTTAATCAAGTAGAAAATTTGACTCTTATTTTTAAGAGAAACTTGGCTTACCTTTCTATTTCTAATTCATGTGAGTTGATTTTTGTCATTTTTCATTTAGTGTTCTCCTTGAAAGTCTGGATTAGTCTGATGTTTTATAACAATTCTGCTCATACTTGTGAATGTATGGTCATCTGGGACATCCATCAAGAGGTTTCAGTTATAATTGAGATTGAGGGACACTACAGGATTTAGTAATAATCCCATGCCAAGTTAAATACCTTTCAAAGCAAAGGATTGCTTCATGTCTTGAACCACCTTAAAATGCTCTACCCAGTTTAGAAGCTCATGTGTACCAACTTCATAGTGCATCATATTTTGTGTGTAAGTCTGTAGTAATGTGGCCTCTATTCATACAACAATATTCCAGTATTCATTTGTTCCTTTGCACTTTATTTCCCCATACTTCATGCACAGAGTAACTTCTAATCTTCCCTCCTATGAATCCAAACTTTTACGACAAAAAGTAGCTGATCATTTTCCTATCAATACATATTTTATTAAACATTACTTTTCAAAATTCTTCTTAAAATTACAATTATAATGACTTTATAAAACTATGTTTATAGGTACAGTACATAATCTATGACTTTTATTTCAAAATTGAGAAGTATTAAAATGCTTAATACATGTAAATGAAAAAAAAAAAAACCATAAAAAAAAGAAAAAAAAAATGATGGATGTTGGGCCTGATTGTAATGAAAATCACTTGTCTAAAGCAATTCACCTCAGATATGCAGATGACACCACCCTTATGGCAGAAAGTGAAGAAGAACTAAAGAGCTTCCTGATGAAAGTGAAAGAGGAGAGTGAAAAGTTGGCTTAAAGCTCAACATTCAGAAAACTAAGATCATGGCATCCGGTCCCATCACTTCATGGCAAATAGATGGGGAAACAGTGAAAACAGTGAGAGACTTTATTTTGGGGGGGCTCCAAAATCACTGCAGATGGTGATTGCAGCCATGAAATTAAAAGATGCTTACTCCTTGGAAGGAAAGTTATGACCAACCTAGATGGCATATTAAAAAGCAGAGACATTACTTTGCCAACAACGGTCCGTCTGGTCAAAGCTATGGTTTTTCCAGTGGTCATGTATGGATGTGAGAGTTGGACTATAAAGAAAGCTGAGCACAGAAAAATTGATGCTTTTGAACTGTGGTGTTGGAGAAGACTCTTGAGAGTCCCTTGCACTGCAAAGAGACCCAACCAGTCCATCCTAAAGGAGATCAGCCCTGGGTGTTCATTGCTAGGACTGATGTTGAAATTGAAACTCCAATACTTTGGCCACCCGATGCGAAGAGCTGACTCATTGGAAAAGACCCTGATGCTGGGAAAGATTGAAGGCAGGAGAAGGGGATGACAGAGGATGAGATGGTTGGATGGCATCACCAACTACATGGACATGGGTTTGGGTGGACTCCAGGAGTTGGTGATGCACAGGGAGGCCTAGCATGCTGCAGTTCATGGGGTCACAAAGAGTCAGACACGACTGAGTGACTGAATCGAACTGAACTGAAAGCAATTCATGAGACTATGTTTTTAAATCTTTCCCCATGCATTTGGACTTGAGGTCCATTTAATCATTTATTATTAATCTATCCATGTGGAAGCAGTCAGTGTGAATTGATGGGCTGTGTCTTCTTATTTCTCAGAAAACACTGTTAACATAATATGATCTTTCATGCACAGTGATATTTGGTTTTACAAAATACCTAAAATGTGGATATGTTGTTTTACTAAATGATATACGCATGTTAAATTATATAGATGAACTTAAATATTGGCCCAGGCCTCTTACTCAATGGAGCCGAGAAGGCAAATATAACAATGTAAATGGATATAGAGGGCCAGTGGGGACTATGGTGAATTCAATCGAATGTGTCCCATCTCAAAATGGCTGGTACCACCCAGCTCCAACAGACTGTTGCCATGCAAGAATAGAGTAATCATGTGCATATTTTTTAAAAGAGATTTTAAATCTGGACCTTATTTAAAAAACAAAAAGAAACCAAACACCAATAGCAGCAACAAGAAACACCTTTTGGTATTTCTGGCATAGATCTATACTAAAAGTTACATTTTAAAGCAAAGAAATGCTTTATGTACTAAGACCTAAAGTAATTTATTTGAATAGAAAGAAACATTTTGTTCTATTTCTCTTGCTGTTCCTATTTGACATATTTATTCATAATGTGTTAAATTGTTTTGCTTCTAGAAGTGTTATATGTTTACAGTAGGTCTTTTGAATTGAAATATGTGAGTGATATTCTTTTTCTGTAGCCTGTGGCACTAATATTTAGGGATTAAGTAGTGATATAGACAAATAGATAAAATATAACATAAAAATATTGACATTTTCATTGCAACTGAAAGAATACAAATTTGGTCATTTTTCCCATTAAAACCAGCAGGTGGTTCTAGAATGAAGAAGCCTAGAAAATGTTACAATTTTTATTGCTAAAATGAAATCCACTTAATAGATTTCTCACAATAGTACTAAATTCTCAACTCTAAAACCTAAAAAGGTACAACAGGGCAAAGAAATACCTGAAAACTCAGAATCACAACTTACTGACTTTTCTGTGGAATACATTAAAAAAAAATTAATTTATGTCGTCTTGAACTAATTGGGTTAGGGATTTGAATGAAATTTCCCACTTTACCCACAGATAACGTTTCCCTAAATACATCTACAAATGTGTCAAACTCACTAAATCTATGGATTTGAGGAGAATATCCTGTAAATACATCTTAGCTTATATAAATCTTTATTTTCAAATCCAGGTAGTCACCAAACTTATAATCTGGATTATTCTTGCAAAATTTGATTTACAATTACCACTGGTGAAATCTGACATTGATTGTGCTGGAAAAAAAGCATTAATATTTAATGGAGCCCTGTGTCAAAATGAATCAGACTGACAAAACTAAAGAATCTCTTAAACTCTGTGTATATTTTACAATAAAATTTTCTATAAAAATGTAATACTGACCCATGAATACCAGTGACAAGGAAGATCAAATTCCCATTGATTTTGGTGCAGTTTATGAATTTGTCAATGTTACTAGAATCCACGGTCTGAGCTGACATCAACGATCCTGTGCCAATGCCATCACATGCTGTAGAAACAAGTTCAGGGAGTTGAGAAAAATTTTCTTTAGTCAATAAAATAATGCATTTTTATCATAGAATGACAGTACAAAATCAGTACCTTTTGGGCAAATGTCAGTGCAAGGTTTACACATTTTAATCCCATTTTCTTCCACTTCCATCTTGGAACTAGGACAAGCACGCACACAGGAACTGGAATCAACTACAAAGTTATCTGATTAAAAAAAAGAAAAGAAAAGAAAAAGGTAAATTTAGCAATAATGTTGATGTTCAGCAACAGAATTTAAAACAAGATATTTTAGGGTTTGAACATTATTACCCTTTGAAAATGATAGTATGTATGTTTCTTTCCCTAAAACAACTCCTTATCTAAAATATCAACCTGAAATAGCATCCATGAGTATCTACATTCAAATCCAAGGGCAGGGTGTGTTAACAACATTTGGTTCTTGCTTGGCTACTGCTCCACATCCTGAATTGCCCCCCAAGATCAGTGAATTTCTTTTATAGTCTTAGGAAACTGCATGACATCTAGTTTGCGTTTTTCAATAGTTCCACTTCATTTCATGCCATGATACAAGCTTGAAATCTAAAATTACTTCAAGTTACATGAAGCACAAATGAAGCTGAAGTTAAACTGCCTTGGATGAAGGGAGTGTACTTTATATCACAGGAGGAAATGTTTAAAATATGTTCATCTTTCAATGGAGAGCCATAGAAACTGTCCCATAGCTTCATATGAAGAAAAAAAGACGAAATTTGAAAGGGCAGAACTTTAGGAAAGTGAAAGTGTTAGTTGCTCAGTCATGTCCGGCTCTTAGGGACCCCATGATTTTAGGAAATGTCTACTAAATAAACCAAGAACGTCTAATTATTTGCCATGGTGAAATGTTTAGAAGTGTGGTGGTCTGGAATATGCCAAACACTCCCTTCCAAAAACAAGGACAAATTATTGCATCCTGAGCCTTCTATAATAAACGGAAAACCCAATACCTGCCAGGCTAATTTTGGGTTTTGAAGGCAGCATCCTTCCATGTTTGGAAATACTGCTTCTGGCAGTATTCAGAAGTCTAGAAGGCTTCTGACCTTGAAGGGACCCAGAGCAGGAAAGGCATATAGTGCAAGTCTAGGTTGGAGTGTAAGCAATCCTGCTACTTGGATCACAAAACCCACAAAACCCATACATAGTTCTATAATATTAGAATATTATAAAATATTCTAATATGCTTATTCTATAATATTAGAAGCATGTATGGTGGGAAAATATGCCATGTGAAGTTATGGCAAGTTTCAACTGGAAAATCACATCAGAGACCTGTAGGAATTGTACCCCATTTAATAAATAACTCCTGACATGCTTCTGGGCCATGGTAGAGATGGACTACCTAACCACGGGTAATTGATTGATCATGTAGTCCTAATTGCCCATCACAAACAAAGTTTTGTTAAAAACCATGACATCATAATTTTGATTAGGGCCAATGGCAATCCATTGTAAGACGGAAGCAGTGCATTTGGAATTGATATGAGCTGGGGCACTTACACAGTAAACTGCATAAGCAGGTGTTCCAAACCCCTACATTATCCACTGACCTGGCACCTTTCACTAAGTTCATATCTATGGCTACATGGGGAACCAAGAGAGGGCAAGTACAACAAGAGGACAGGGGCACAAAAACTAATCTTGGGAGGTAGGTGCGGGCAACTGAAAAGGCATGACACCTGCCCTGCAGCCTCAGTCAGCAGTGGACTGGAAAAAGTGGCAAGTAAAAATCCTACCAGGGGGCATAGTTCTGAGTAGTGCAAAGGATCCTTTACTTTGTATGGAATGAATACAAGTTTAGAATAAATATGACCTGGTGGCTCAGATGGTAAAGAATCTGACTGCAATGCAAGAGTCCAAGGTCTGATTCCTGGGTCTGGAAGATCCCCCGAAAAAGGGAATAGCTAGTATTCTTGCCTGTAGAATTCCACGGACAGAGGAGCCCGGTGGGCTATAGTCCATGGGGTTGCAAGAGTCAGACACAACTGAGCAGCTAACACAATAGCAACAACATGAGCAGTGGCTTGTTCAGAGAGAAGAAATGCTAGAAGATCTGGAATTGTAATTGAAAGCAGACTGGGGTAGAGGGACATATTTGAATCCATGGGAGTGGGCATAAAGTGTGATGATCTGTGTATTCTAAGTTAATATCCACTAGAGAGCATTTGTCACAGAAGAGACACCTTGCTAAGACTGTATCACAGCCTGATCTCACTTCCTTTCCTTCTCTCATGGGTCCTGATCCTGAGAACATTCGTTAACAACCAAAATCTCTGTCACATGGGATCCCAAACTGTAACAGATGTAACCATTCTTTCTGCAAGGTCTTTAGGAATACCTCTTATTTTAAAAGTCCACATTTTTGTAGCAGCTTATGTCAAGTGAAATAAATAAAAAGGATTATAAGTATCTTCATAAAAAGTTCAGGTTTTGAAGTCCAATAAGTTTCAGAAAATATTTATTGTTTAGTTTTTGAATTTCAAAATTCTGGATTAGGAATTGTAGACCAGTATTTAGAAGCTAAATATCTTAGTTTCCCAAGATAGCTACAGTTTAGCACAGGCAATGTACCTCAAAGTTTTGAATTTTACATAGATAAATAATGAAGTGCTTTAAATTAGTGTGTAATTGGGACAGACCTAAACTAATCCATGAAAGAAAGTTTATGAGTCACTAAAACTACAGTAACTGGGAATGTCATTTCAAAAAACAGTCCTTAGATTTTGACCTCTTGTTGTAATTTAGGAGCTGAGAGACTTCAGAGCCACTATAAAGGATATAGTCTAAGAAGGAGGAGGACATTTGCCTAAGAAAAGAAAAAAATTTGTCATCTAGCCTCATTCTATGATAGATACTCTTAAGACCTGTAGTTTGCGAGATAGTAGATAGTAAACATAGGGTAACTTTTAGATGAGAAATTATCAGATCAAAACCATGAGTTTGGTTATAAAATTATTTAACATACAAATGTATATATATGTTTATGCATATATATGCATATTTATTCTTTTAATCAATATAAAATAATAATAATGGCTGGAATCATTGTTGCTTTCAAAGACTTGTTTTTATATACTATTCCTATGAAATTTATTCCCTATCACTTTGATATTTATAATATTTTTGGGAAAGAGAGAGGGTACATTTGATTATCCACATTTTAAAGAGGAGAAAAGAGAAAATTAAGTGGTGGTGGTGGATTAGTTGCTAAGATGTGTCTGACTCTTGCGACCCCATGGACTGTAGCCTGCCAGGCTTCTCTATCCATGGGATTCCAGGAAAGAACAATGGAGTGGGTTGCCATTTCTTTCTCCAGAGGATCTTCCCGACCTAGGGATAGAACCCGGGTCTCCCGCATTGCTGGCAGATTCTTTACTGAGTTACAAGGGAAGCCTAGAAAATTAAGTAGTTCATTAAAAAATCACACAATGAATAAGTGGCCAAAGCTACAATCAAAGCCATTGTAATCTCATGTCTCTTACACTTTCTACTCCATCATATGCACAAACCAAAAAAAATAAATATCTATGTGATGTAGAATGTAAAGTCTCTTAATTTAGTATATGGACAAATGAGGTGGTTTTTTCAGCCATCAAAAAAGTAAAACATCAAAGAAATGTCTCAGTGGTCTCTCCAAGTATAGAAAATTACTTGAACAGATATCAAGATATATACTATTGTTCATAAAAACTGAGCTGATCATTTTGAATCCCCAGGATGAGTTTTCAATTTGGTAAAGATTCCTTAACATGCCCTTTATATCCATGGCTATTGTTTTAAGATTAGATCTGATGTCAAAACTATTTTATATATTCTATTACAAATAAATAATAAGATCACTTTTGGTGAAAATTCATTGTTATTAGAAGAAGACCTTGTTCATTACATAGTTAGCTGCTACTTAATTGTTTTTCTGAGGAACAGCATCATGTGCAAAAATATTGACATATAGTGAAAATAATGAGTTTAGAAGTCAATGAATGACAATGTGCTCTAACCTCAAACATGTTACTCATTTGCTGAGATTATGAACCAATCACTTCAATTTTTTGAATTTTAATTCCTTTATGTGTGAAATAATAATAATATCCATACCAAAGTAATTCATGATATGTCACAAGTTTCAAATTATGATAAGTTTCCATGAAATTCCTTTGTTTTAAAACAATGAGTTAGTTAATTTGGCTATTCTTATTTTGTTACTTACGTGGGCACTTCTTGACACAAAATGCTCCATAGGTGTATTTTGCATTGAAGTTATGCTCCAGTTGAAAGGTAGTGGGATTGTAGACAAAAGTTTGTGGACACTGAGTGACACACGCTCCGCTGTCATTGAAATTCATGCAGGCCTGCAACACAGTGAAAATTAATTTCATTTTTGAAACAACCTTCATAATATTTGTTAAAGGGACACTGTTACAACAGTTGTGTGATAAGGTATATTAATTGCTTAGCATATATCAATTTCATAAAAAACTGGAAACTTTGACAACTTTTTATTCATCAGGATTTATTAAGTTAATGTTTGTTTTGTATTTCTTAATTTTAAAAAACTTTTTTCAGCATCACCAAATATACCTTCTATAGTTACTAATGTTCATATTTCTTGGTGTCTCTCCATTAATTTCTAAACTGCGAATTGATTTAAATTATTAAAGTTAGATTATAGTGAAAATTTATTATTCAAAGGGTTTATGCTGAGTTTTAGAGTCTGACAGTGAAAACTAAATATCCAATTGTATAGGCTAGCATTTCCTTAAAGCTGGTACTTGATGAATTTGGTGACTCAAGTAACCTTGTAAGTCTGTTTATCACCACTGTATAGTGAGATAACTTTGTGACGGCCATTCAAACTGGACTTAAAAGAAAAGTCTCTGTCAGATGACTAGCCAAGTGTAAATGTAGTGGGGTGAGATGCCAAAACATAAGGAAGTAGCTATACTTAGTCCATAATTGAATAATATGATACCTTTTTCCTATATGGCCATACCTTTTCCTAAAAGTCAAGTTCAAATAAATTTGTTTCTGCTGATTTATATATTTTTCCTGAGACTTCTATTTGTTAATATGTTCAAATGCATTTGAAAACAATTAAAAACAATTGTACCACCCAGGAGTTAGGTATTTGATATAAAAAAGCAGATATGTAAGTAGATAAAAAGTACATATATAACTATATAAAACATGTGTTTAGCAAAAGAGGAGATGGACTAATTCTCTTAATTAAACAATTTAAACCTGCATAGGAATACTTTAGGCTTTGGAAGGCAAGCTAATATGAACTCAAGCTATATTTTACATATCATCATAAATTAGACGTATGGTTATTAATAAGCACTAATTTATTCTGTTTCCTCAAAACATTTTCTTAATCAATTGTTGTTTTAGCAAGCAGTTTATCACAAACATGACAATTCCCTGATGATGGTCTACGAGATGCATAATCAGAACAAGACTCACTGATGATACATTATTCACTAAGATGACACTTTCCAGGAAGAATCTATTAAAAACCAATCTAGAAAACTCAGTAAGCTTTAATTTATAGCTATAAAACTTCATGTGTCCTCATAATTGCTTTACTAATATATTTTATACAGTGTTGTACACAGATTGCTGGGCAACAAAGGGACATAAGCCAGAGAGATCAAACAAGTTTACCTTCCAGACAGCATACAATACAATAACTTACACCAAGACCTTGGGCTGGCATTCCTGAACATTTTCTACCAAATGCCAAAGTGGAATCAGTGGACCATTCCATAAAGCAATGAAATGAGAATTCTGAAGCTCATTCAGCACTCTACTTATCGTGACAAGGCAACCATGAAAAAAAATTCAGTGAAAAACTTCTAAGTGAAAGTTAAGAGCTATTGTTCATTTTTATTGTGAGTACTGTTTTGGAATTGCTAACACAACCCCTGTCCAGCATCTTTCAGATCAAGGTTACATCCCATGTCTGGTGAGAGGTAAGGGAAAGGGTCTCAGTTCAAGATCTGCTGAGCATCTTTTGTACATTTTAAAAATTTCCCTCTCCTTCCTTCTGCCTCCCTACTCATTTCTATAATACATGCTTTTGTTTCACTATAAAATTAGGACAGACAAATTAAGATTTTTGTGACATTAAGAGAAGTAAGAAATTACTGTGTTTCTATATCATGAGAGGTATAATCTATGGTTTGCTTGTCCAGAATTAAGTGCCAATTTGAAAAAAAAAAATATCCTCAGTTCTAAATGCATCTGTGTTTTCTCTGGATATTTGATGTGGAGGAACAAAATATATTCCTGTGTGCATTTTAGCAACAAAAATTGTTGACTATTTTATGATTTTTGGCTTAAAATGAAACTAATGTTCTGTGTGTATGAAACAGCATTAACTGTAACTCAGAATTGCCTGTATGTATTCAGTGGAAAAGAAAGAACTTTATCAGTGATATCAAAAAGTAATTAAAAAGTGGCCCTGACAAGCTGTAAATGTTAATTTTGAGGATGTAAAAGTGTCCTCTTCTAAAATAAAAATTACACAGATTAGCATATAAATTGCTTTAAGCATGCATTTGTAAATCTTACAAATTTTGAATAATATTAGCTTGTAAACAATATAAACTATAAGACAGTTGAATTCATAAATTTATCTGCTTTAATCTTGAATTTATATTTGAGAGATAAAATGCAAGTGTCCCCACTCAGAAGACTCAACTCAGTGATCCAACAACATACACAGGTAATCACGGTAAATTTTGGAAGGATACTGTTAGCTTTTTAAAAGATATTCAATATGTTCTCCCTTAGGTTGTCTAATTAAGTCTCACTTGTAATATAAACTATATCAGAAAGGCATTAATACATTTATTCTAGGACAGAACAATCCTAGTTAATCAATAGCCACCCAGTAAGAGAATGACTTTCAGGAAATCACAGCACCTTTCTTAACCCTAAAATAGTAACATCTGATCTTATTGTGCGTGCATGCCAAGTCGCTTTAGTCATGTCTGACTCTGTGATGGTAGCCTTCCAGGTTCCTCTGTCCATGGGGATTCTCCAGGCAAGAATACTGGAGAGAGTTGCCATGCCCTCCTCCAGGGGATCTTCCCCACCCAGCGACTGAACCTGCATCTCACATCTCCTGCATTGGCAAGTGGGTTCTTTACCAGAAGCGATGTTAAAGATTTGATGGACCTGAGTCAGACTAGGAGGAAAGGGAGGCTCAGAAAGTGAAAGGGAGAGCTGCCAGACTCACAAAGCAGTCGGTGTCCTTTGGTCCCGAACAGCCGCCGGCACACTCCCGGTGACAGCAGTCACTCACGTAGGGTCCATAGCATCTGCCATCACACTGCTCTGCACACACAGTCCTTGTCACTGTAGAAGACAGAGATAGTGCCTCATCAAAGTCAGCCGCCAAGAGAAACTTAAGGTGATTTGGAGTAGCTGAGAAAAGCTGAGCCCTGGAGTAAGTAACAATTTGCTCAACCATCATTGACTCAGCTCAGCAAACATTTACTGCGTGAAGTCAGCAATTGATCAAAATTACTATACAAAATCCTTCAAAATTAATACATGAATTTGTTTTTAGATTCACTCATTTTCAAGCAAATACAGTGCTTTACAAAAATCACACAATTTAGCAAGAAAAAAAATCAAATTTAGAAAAATTGAATGAGAGGCATTCTGGCAGGTTGCTAAAAATGGAGTCGGCAGCAAAGTCTATTTACAATGTGCACTGTGAAGGCCTACAGCAGAAAGTGTCCCCAGAATCAGTCCATGATTTTTGGGAGCCAATACAAAAAATGAAAACATAAACTTTTACATGATTAACATTATACCTTATATCATTCCTATCAGATAGATAGATGATGGGTGATAAATGGATAGGTGACAGACAAATAGGTAGGTAGGTAGGTAGATAGATAAATAGATAGACAGACAAAGATAGGTAGATAACACTTCTGTAGTAGCACAAACGTTTCTGTTCCTGAGATTTAAGTGAAATTTCTACCAAAATTTCTCAAAAAGAGGGACTTACAAGAGATAGAGAAACATCCTCGAAGAAACAGGAAGGAGGGAGGAAGACATATACATAGTAAACACAACAAAACCTTCCCTTAGTTTTTCTTATAACATTTTTCAATCCTAGTTGACAGCATTATGCTGTCAAGGTTTACTTTAGTAAATCAAGCTATATATGCTGGGTAACAAAATTATAGCATTAAGGGACACATTTCTGCTTATCACACTTATTCCAAAGAGATATTTTAAAAGTATACAGAGAAATGAATTATACAACATATGTGTAACTCATCGTTTCTTGGTTCTGTATTTCTTCAGCCGTGTTTCTTCCCACCTCTCTGAGTTCTTCAAAGCCTCCTTCACTGTTAGTACAGCAAGACATGCTTCCTTAAACTTTAGTGCTCCTCAGAGCTGGTCTTCATATGGATTAAGAGTTCATATACTTGGATATAATTATTCATCCTCTATTTTGCATACTATCTCTAGGTAGATGACATTAGATTCAGATCTGAAATCTCTATCAAGATGCAACTTGCATTCCTCATTGTCTGCAAAACTTCCTATTTATATGTACACAATGGAATTCATCCTTTCTCCACCTCCACCATAGAGTGTCTCTCTCTTGTTTGCTCCCTTATCTCAATTTCTGATAATGTCATCCATCCAACACGTCAGCTAAAATTCTGGACATGTATTCTATTTCTCCTTTTCCTCTACCCTCACTTTTCACACCTAATAAAATTCCCAAGTGCTACCAATAGATGTTCTTTGTTACTCTCCCTCCTCTCTATACCAACTTCATTCTGAGATTTACCTCTAAATATTGCATAGCCTTCTAAAAGGTCTCTCAGGTCACAAATAACCCTGTATGCCATAATAAAAGTAATGTCTTGAAAATATAAGCTGTTGCACATAAATCAGTGTCGGTCCTTTCTCTGTATGAACCTTACTTTCCAACTCTGCATTAGAGTTGTAAACCCTTAGCAAGGGATTAAAGTCCTCCATCAATTGACCACTATTTCTATTTCTACTGGCATCTCTTACTACTCTCAATATGATCTTCACATCGAGACACACAGAAATACCACTTGTGATCCTCACTTCCTTTCATGGTATGAATTTGTGATTTTCACTGCCTTGTCACAGTATATTCCTTCATGACAAAAAAAAAAAAAAAAACCTGTCTTCTCTGTCTAGCAAATACTCATCCATATGTCAACTTAATGTTCTGTTTTTGTTCTGAAACCTTTTCAGACACAGCTCCACACTGAGTTAATCTGATGTACATGCTTTTGAACAACCAAGCAGGTGAAGCTATGAGCTCTGAGGGTCTAGGATCATTCAAACTCAAACTCAAATTCTGTTCTTGTGATATGACACATTATCTCACCACTCTGTATTTCACTTCACCATTTTTAATATGGGATTAGTATGAGTTCCTACGTAATGGACTTGAAGACACAAATAGAGAGATAGGTATAGTGCCTAGTATGACTCCTATTAATACTGCTTAACAACCATTAGATATTATTATTGCACTTATTGTAACATATTGTATTTATTTTTTCCATGTCTGCTCCCCCAGTAAACTATTAGAGCATTTTATTGAAGTATATCATCTTATTCATGTTTACATCTCTGGCATTTTGTTTGGCAGTTAATAGACAATAAGTATTTCCTCCAAGTAACAAATGTCATATAATGCCAACTCAGAAATATCTGTTTATTGAGTGCATAATGCACTTATTAGAGGAAAAGGAAATATATTGACAGTTAAATGGGTAGGGCACTAAAAATGTAAACAGACAAATGTTAAAATACTAAGAAATAGAGTACATCAAAATTAAGATACCTTAGAATTATTGTTTGTATCTATTATTAGACTTAAAGATGCCTTATATTCTATCATTGATTATTTCATGATTCCATAAATTCACTTGGGTCTTTTTCAATTGAGCATGATGATTATATTCATAAACTATATAATTTTTATATTTTTCCATTTGACATTATTATATTCCTCCCTATGTAGTAAACAAATACCAAATAAAGTTTAAACTAAAACAGTACTTTAACTCATCCTCTCTCCTGTTTTTATTTTGTAAAAATAGTCATGTGATATTTCTTGTAAGTTTAAAGATTTTGAAATAGAACAAAATTTCAGATCTCATATATGAGAGCATATTTGATATTTGCAATTTAGATAATTATTTTGAAGTAAGTAATTTCTTCTGTAAATATTCTGGTATAAAATACTACAAAATAAGTCAATTTGACCTGCCCCTAAACCTTCAAGTCTTTGCTCTAATCTCATCTTCTCAATGAAGTCTATCCTTACTTAATACATGTCTAAATCCTTTCCAAATCACTGTGGTCTTTCGGACTTTTCTCCTTCTCTCCCTTCCTGTCCTCTTCCCTCCTTTCCCTTCTTCCCCCTTGTATCTCTGTTATAGCATCTATCACCATCTAATATATTTTACAACTCATTTATTACACTTTCTTTGTTTTATGGCATATTCCAGTGTTAGAACTGTAGCTGGCATCCATGTAAATTTTATTTATATTTATAAACACATTATACGTAAACACACATATTGCTGTTGTTCACTCAGTCATGTCTGACTCTGCAACCCCACAGTCTACAGCATGCCAGGCTTCCCTGTCCTTCACTATCTCCTGGAGTTTGTTCAAAGTCATGTCCATTGAGTCGGTGATGCCATTCAACCATCTCATTCTCTATTGTCCCCTTCTCCTCCTACCTTCAATCTTTCCCAGCATCAGGATCTTTACTAATGGCTCTTTGCATCAGGTGGCCAAAGTATTGGAGCTTCAGTTTTAGCATCAGTCCTTCCAGTGAATAATAAGGTTCCTTTAGGATTGACTGGTTTAATCTCCTTGCAGTCCACAGGATTTGACTCAGATGGTAAAGAATCTGCCTGAAGTGCAGGAGACCCAGGTTCAATCCCTAGTTTGGGAAGATCGCCTGGAGAAGGGAATGGCAACCCACTCCAGCATCCCTGCCTGTAGAAATCTAGGGACAGAGGAGCCTGGTGGGCTGCAGTCCTTGGGGTCACAAAGAGTCAGACATGACTGAGCAACTAACAGAACACAATTAGTTTACATATATATTACATATGCATTATATATATGAAATATATTCAATGAATTTTATCTACTCATTAATGTTAATAGTCATACATTGTGCTTAATCTTCCTATTTTTAACCAATTGTTACATTTATTTAGATGTCCTAATTGGTAATTAATATCATATAAAGGAAACACTTTAATAGACATTTTTGGAAAGAACAGATTCAAATATAATTTCTCTCTTTCAGATTCAACAAGGCTCTTTCAATGTATTGTTGTGTTAGTCACTCAGTTGTGTCCGACTCTTTGTGACCCCATGAACAGCAGCCTTCCAGTCTCTCCTGTCCATGGAATTATCCAGGTAATACTGGAGTGGTTGACATTCCCTTCTTGAGGGGAACATGCAAAGAAATGTTCTTCTAAGTCATTATTTTTTTTTAAAAAAATTGACTTAAATTTTTAGAAGTTAATTCTGGGGCTTGATTCAAAAACAGTCTATGATTGATATTTTAAAGGTAAGATGCATTTAACACCAAAGAAAGCATTATTTGATGACAGTTTTCACATGCCTGGAGTTCAGTAAGCATGAAATGTATTTAAAAAGCTTTGCTTGACAGATATAATAAACAAAAGAAGACAGCAATAAGCTTAATCTATAAACAATGTTGAGACACTATTAAGAACCATTTCTTCACATTGTTATGTTTTGCTTTCAGAAAGAAAACTTTCCCTTTGTACAATCTATTTAAAGGCACTTGCTGATTAATAAGCATTACTTAATATGAATTAAACACATCAAACTATACTCATATTTCATTTTGATGGAAACACAAAACAAAAAACACATCCTGAAATCAATGAGATAATTCACTTAGCCTCCATGGTAACATTAACTTATAATTGCTTTGGTTATATTAATTTCCATCCTAGCTTGACTATTATTTCATTAGATTTTCCCCCCTGTATTTAGTATCTTTTCTAAATTGCTTCATTGGGTGCATTACTATATTTGGGTTTAATTTTAACTAGTTTATTCTTTCGTGGTACATCAGTATCTGTGATTATTTAATATAAAAGATAAAACCTATGAAACTAAAATCCTTATTAGGGTCAGTAAAACTGAAATTGGGAATAGGGATCAATTCAAAATATCCATGAGAATCAAATGCGAAAAGTTTAAGAGTCGAGCATCCTGCAGTAGTAAGGGAACATTACTGAGAGAATATCTATCATCTCAAAAAAATAAATAAACTACTTATGAGTAGCTTTATTACATCAGCATTTCAGTAATAAAAATGAGGACTTAATTACTTCTTTAAATATAATAATAACTATACTTAAAGTTGCTCCCTTAGAACAAATTAATCTTATTTGAAGAAATTTGGCAATTTGTTAATCAAATATTTACTTCTTATGAGTTACTAAAAAGATAATGAGCATTCATAAGTGGTACAGTCAGAGCACTAATTTCACAGTAACAAAGTAAAATGATCTCTGTCCCAAGTTTTTACAGCTTTCCCTTTTCACCTCCTCTATCCTTTCCTCCTTCAACATCTCCTCCATTTTCTCACCTTGATTTCCTTCTTCCTCTCTTCACTTCCTCTATCAAGTGGCTCTGAAGAAGGCTGTATATAAGGTCACTGAAAAGGGTCTTTCAAGCTTTAATATGGGGACTCTTGCATCAGTGATTTTCATCTAGTCGACAATCAGTGGGGCCCAAGACTGTCCATTCTAATAAGATCTCAGGTTATGTCACAGCTTAATAGTCCACAGACCTCATTGGAATAGCAGGATATAGAGTACTTAGAAAAATGCCTGAGAATCACCTAATTCCTATTAAATCAACATTCCCCGCTATGTTCTAGGATTTGATACTTTTAATAAGCTTCCCAGGGGATTTCAAATATGTAGTGTAGAGCTGAAAACCATTATTCTATCCAGTGAAAATGGGACAACTCTATGTCACTTACACCATTTGACTGATTATTCCTTGTCTGAAATTTAATCACACTGACCTTACCTTTGATCTCCTATCAGTGTTGTTAAGCCCTCTACCCCTAATTGGAAGATTAAGCAAACATAATTGACGTGCAAACTGGTAGGAAGAGTAGGGAAGAAAAAGACCTAAATGGGGAAAAGAAATATTGTGTGCCTAATTCTGAAGGCAAAATATTCAGATAGATAAGAGACAGAAAACTCTTCCTTTCTCCCAACCAGCAGCTGTCTACATGACAAGTATCCTGGGTAGCCCCCAATTACATTTCTAAGCACATTTTAAAGTATGCTTATTTTATTTTTATTTCACTTTATTCCAATTAGCACTCAATGATCTTCACCTCTACGCTGCCTTTATTATTTCTGTCTATTGATCAAATTTCGACAAACTGTGTCCATGAAACACACTGTGTCCATTAAATAGATGTTAAATAATTTTAGTGCTAGGCTGTTTTTGGTTACAAACTTGGAGGTTTGAATAAGAAAGATGTTTAGGGTAATGCAGAGGTGATTTGGATTGAATGTGAAGAAGAATTTATTAACTATTAGAGTGATAAAAACACTGTAATGAGACTCTGAATGGGCTTCCTGAGTCTTTGTCAGTATTTAAGAGAAATCTCTTTTGAATGCTTCAGACCTCCACTTAATTAAAGACAGCAGACTTGATGAAATGCTCTCTAGAGGCCCTTCTAGTTGGATTGTAATCCAATATTTATTGTATTGTAATTCAATATTTATTCCTATGAATGGTGAAATTGTGCCCCCACCACCAAGATGAACACTTTGGGTTATATAATATGCTTCTCAGTTCAGTTCAGTTGCGACCCCATGGACTGCAGCATGCAAGGCCTCCCTGTCCATCAACAGCTCTCAGAGTTTACTCAAACTCATGTCCATTGAGTCGGTGATGCCATCCAAGCATCTCATCCTCTGTCGTCCCCTTATCCTCCTGCCTTCAATCTTTCTCAGCCTCAGGGTCTTTTCAAATGAGTCAGCTCTTCACATCAGGTGGCCAAAGTAAAAAGCTCCAATTATCAGAATAGACTTTAAATGAAGCAAATAAAGCTCAAAGACCATCCAAGAATACACATTACTTCTAGAGCATGATGAAATGTGTAGAAAATCCAGTTTAATGAAACTAACACTAAACTAAACACCACTATTCATTTTCCCATGGGAGAATAATTAGACACATCAGTGTGACCAATGCCGGGTAGACTGTAAGAATCACATAAAGGCATTTAAAGCAAAAATGTCTGGTCCTCTTTCTATTTTCTGATTCAATAAGTTTAGGAGAGGGGTCAGGAAATTCATTTTTTTTTTTAATTGGGAGCCCCAAGGTTTTCAGCAGTTCCCTTTATCATAAATCAACATTTCCAAACCTCTGGAAATACTCTTAAAATACCCTCTTACTATTACTATTACTTTCCAGGAAGGGTAAAGTACTTATTTGTATGGGAAGGCAGAGATGGAGACGGGTCTTAAACTGGACTCCTGCTTCCTGTCTCACACTAGATCATAGGATAATTGAAAATAATTGCTGTCACACAGGGTCAGGCCTCAGGACACATAAAGATTACATCCTAATCTGAACAGGGAAGGAATTTGGAATTTTAATAATTTGTTACTTATTTTAACCAATAGCATAAGCCTATATTCTTTGAAAAAGGTTCTTGGAGAAGATGACTAATTTTTAAAAATAATTGAACCTAGCAAGGTAGAATTATAAAAACATACATGGGTTTTCTAAACTGCCACAATAATATCCATTTTTCACATCAAAAAAAATGTAACATATTTTATTCCTAATTAGAAGGCAATGGCACCCCACTCCAGTACTCTTGCCTGGAAAATCCCATGGATGGAGGAGCCTTGGTGGGTTGCAGTCCACGGGGTCACTAAGAGTCGGACATGACTGAGCAACTTCACTTTCACTTTTCACTTTCATGCATTGGAGAAGGAAATGGCAACCCACTCCAGTGTTCTTGCCTGAAGAATTCGAGGGACGGGGGAGCCTGGTGGGCTGCCGTCTATGGGGTCGCATGAAGTTGCACACGACTGAAGCGACTTAGCAGCAGCAGCAGTCTGATTTTAACCATTTCAAAGGAACTAACTGATCATACCATTAGGTATACATGCCTACAGGTATTATAATAGTTTTATTCCATATGCTATAGCTGCTACACTTCATGTGCCAATAGCTGCTACACTTCATGTGCCAATACCTACCAACCCCTTACTGATATTTAGAGTCAGTAAAACATGCCTAGATTTGGCAGTTTCTAATCAAATTTGACCCTTGTCCCAAATATATCCCTGGTGACTCATGGGCTATGACAAGATAATATTGTTAGTTAGGAATATTGTCAAATAGGAAGGGAATCTTGTCTAATTCATTCTTCATCACTAGCTGCTTTATTCATTTATTTAATGAAGTTTTATTCAATCTATTTTTAAAAGACATGCTTAAGTGATTCATTAAGGGACCTTAGAGTTGATTTTAAACTACACTCTCAGCCACTAGGGAAATTCTCCCTTATTAATAGGTTGTTGACATCAGCAAAGTTTACAAATCAGGATTCAAAAATAGAAAAACAATATTGCCTATTATATGAACTATAAAAAGTATTCTTGAGAGGGAATATGAGTTTTTGCATAGTATTTCCAGGAAAAAAATACATATATTTATAAATACACATAAAATGTATGTATTTCAAGATAACAAGGGAAGTGTATGAGTCAGCCTAATGAAAACATGAATAGCATTTAAAATATATATTTTTATAAAAATAAATTACTTTTTTAAAAAAGAAAGATGTTATAACCACAAATATTAAAAAGATGAAAAGAAAATTGATGGCTACACCTTACAATATACAAATAAATGACATAGTGAAAATAAAGTGATAAAAAATGGAGTGATCATATTATGGACATGTTACAAACAAAAAAAAAATTGAGGAAAACTTGACATTCAGCTTTTCCAAACCAGTTCGAATTACAGCAGACCAAACATCTCTATATTCAGACTTCATGAACACATACACACACAAAACACACACATAAACAATCCCTTTGTTTATCCTATTTCTTTATCCAAAATATCAGCAGACAGGAATAAAGATAATCTCTCCCAATCGGTATATATCTGGATGAGTTTCCTTCCAAATTGGCAAAAAAAAAAAAAAAAAAAAGCCAATTATGTGATGAAAATAATCACAAAATATTAAAACATAAAAGACAGACCCTCATTAGGAAAGCAATGAATAAATATTTGCTGAATTAATGAATTATATTAGTCTAAAATTCTCATTTTAGGAGGAAATTGAAATCCAAATAAACTGACTTCCTTATGGACAAGTCCAAAATATGTCCATATGTCTCTAAGAGATATCACTGTCTCATCAGGGTTTTCCAGACAATATCTAGTTTCTTAATAGCACAACAGAGCCCACATCTAATAACTTATTAATATTCAATTTGGAAATTAAAATACCAAATGATGCTCAGTTGTAAGGTGAAATACTATATTTAATATCACCAGAAAACTGTAAATTAGCCATCTTCAGATAAATCAGTACGTTCCTATCTTATGTTAGTTTTTTTTTTTTTAATCCAAATCCAAACCCATTCATGTTCTTTCTGTCCCAGATGAAAAGATGCTCTTTTCCTGTTTTAGACAGTTCTTAATTGGGTTTCCCAGGTGGCACTAGTGGTAAAGAACCCACTTGCCAAGACATGGGTTCGATACCTGGGTCAGGAAGATCCCCTGGAGGAGGGCATAGCAACCCACTCCAGTCTCCTTGCCTGGAGAATCCCACGGGCAGAGAAGCCTGTAGAGCTACAATCCATAGGGTTACAGAGTCGGACACAACTGAACCAGCTGATCACGCGTGAGCCCTAGGTTATCCAGCACATTAATGATCAAGTTCAAATTCTTGCATCATGCTGTTCTGTGCTGTCTTAGTCATGAACCAAGTTCAAATTCTTGCATCGTGCTGTTCTGTGCTGTCTTAGTCATGACCGACTCTGTGACCCAATGGAATGCAGCCCACCAGGCTCCTCTGTCCATGGGAATCTCCAGGCAAGAATACTGGAGTGGGTTGCCATGGCTTTCTCCAAGGGATCTCTCCCGCCCAAGGATCAAACCTGTGTCTCATACAGTCTCCTACATTGGCAGTCAGGTTCTTTACCACTAGTGCCACCTGGGAAGCCCAAAGTGAGAATGTTAGTCACTCAATCATGCCTGACTCTTTGCGACTTCTTGGACTTCTAGGAGCCCACCAGGCTCCTCTGAACCATGGAATTCTCCAGGCAAGAATATTGGAGTGGGTGGCCATTCCCTTCTCCAGGGAATCTTCCCCATCCAGGAATTTAACCCAGGTCTCCTGCATTTCAGGCAGATTTTTTTTTTTTTTTTAACCATCTGAACCACCAGGGAAGCCTTTTGCATTGTAAATTATTTTTATTCTCTCAGCTATAATCAGCTTCAGTTTTTATTGGCCAGTTTTTCATGTCCAATATTTCAAAATCTCATATTTAAAATAAATTTTAAGAATAATCCTCCTTGTATCTCATGCTCTTCATGACCCTCAGAGAGCCAAGCATTTTTCAAAGAGTTGATTATAACATTTTTCTGATATACCTCAAATATCTATCTCCAGCCATTTTTCACAATATCTCTAAACATCTCACCTTAGTTTCCAATTAGTAACTGATTATTTACTAGGCATTTCTACTTGGATGAATAAGAAATCTCTATGACTCATAAAGGACATAGCTAAGCTTTTATTTCCATCCTCAATCCAGCTGCAGTACTAACCTCTGCCTACATTCTTGATCTCAGTGACTATTGCCATCACTGATTTAACTGATTCAACTTCTAACTTGGAATCCAATCTCAAATTTTTTCTCTTCTTTCTCTCACAGCCAAATTGGTTGGTTACCAGGCCTCATTATGAACTCAAGTGTCTATTTCTTAAAGTGCCTCCTTTTCATCTTTTTTTCTGTATTTTAAACCCCTTTTCTGCCTATCTAATGTTTACACATTTTCAAGGTTCAAGTCAATAGAAATCTCTTTTGTTAATCTTACATTGACTCTTTTACCCAGCCCCTTACTTTGCATCTCCATCAAACTTTGTTCTTGGTGATCTTATTTCATGGCATACAGATTTCTATTACAACCCTAACCCCATTATGTTGTAACTGGGTACTTCTGTGACTGTCTATATCATGAATACAGAACTTTGGAGGCACAAATCAATTTATTTTCACCTGTTATCTTCACATCTGGCACTTAAAATGTGAATAACTAAAGTGATCTATACATATCTTCTTTAATTCTAGAAGAATAATTTGTCCTAGAGTCATTTTACATAACAACATGACTGCAAATGATGAGCAATGAAAACTAAGATATTATTCAAATACTGTTCAAACTTATGACAAAAGCGATAGAAATAAGATTACATTTAGCATTTTCAGATCAGTTCACTCGCTCAGGCATGTTCGACTCTTTGTGACCCCATGAATCACAGCATGCCAGGCCTCCCTATCCATCACCAACTCCAGGAACTGGAGTTTTAAATACTGATCTTACAGGGGAAGAAACTGAATCCCAAATAGGGTCCAACTTCAAGTCCATGTCTTAGTAATAACACAGATTTTTAAAGCCACCTAAAATAGTTACACCAGAAACACATTTCAAACATATACAAAAAAACTGTTTGCAAAATATTACTTTTATTCTCATAGAAGGTATGCCTTTTTTTTTTTTTTAAAGGATAATCTTGCTTGCTTAAAAGTTAAATGATCTCCTTTCCGGTGTTTTTCTAACTTTTTTTCATCACAATTTACAGTACAAACATTTTACATCATGGCTTAGTACACATATCCATGATGAAAAGTTTTAAGGCATTATATTGACCTTAATTATGGGTAAAGCATTTTGATACTTTCTATTGTATTCTTATCTGGTTTATTTTCTTCTAATCTATCCTACTTCAATAAAAAATTAATGTTGGTCAGGGTCCATGAAAGTGACATTACACTCAAAATTGAGTGCTGAAGAACTGATGCTTTTGAACTGTGTTGTTGGAGAAGACTCTTGAAAGTCCCTTGGACTGCAGTGAGATTCAACCAGTCCATTCTAAAGGAGAACAGTCCTGGGTATTCATTGGTAGGACTGATGTTGAAGCTGCAACTCCAATAGTTTGGCCACCTGATGCGAAGAGCTGACTCATTTGAAAAGACCCTGATGCTGGGAAAGACTGAGGGCAGGAGGAGAAGGGGATGACAGAGGATGAGACGGTTGGATGGCATCACTGACTCTATGGACATGGGTTTGGGTGGACTCTGGGAGTTGGTGACGGACAGGGAGGCCTGGCGTGCTGTGGTTCATGGGGTCGCAAAGAGTCGGACACGACTGAGCGACTGAACTGAACAAGTTGCATCCAGGTGTCAGAGAGCATTATAAAATTGCAAAGACAAAGGTCAAAATAGAAAATTAGGAAACTAATCTTAGTGCTTTTTATATCTGTGTGCAGCAAATTGGCCTTCTAATGAATTCAGGAATGTAAAGTCACTGGAGATGAAATTTTCTTCTTCTGAGGTTTTATGATCCCAGAGGCTATGCAAAACCATTGTGCAACAGTGCCTGCCACAGCGCTCTACCTCCACAATTGAGACTGGTGATTCCCAGAAGTTTCTGTTACTTCCCTTGATCCTAGCCGAAAGGCCAAGAGCAATAGTTTGTGTTACTTATCCCCACCATCATAACTGAAAATTTAGGGTAGTTAAGTCTGAATTTGTCCTGCATGGTGGTGTTTTCAGATTAGGGCCAGTATAAAACAATATGTGAGATTCTCTTCAAGTAAAGATTTTATATAAAATAATGTATATTTTATAAGAAATAAATGTATCTATAGATATTATTTAAAGCTGTTATGCATTACTGATATACCTTTAAAAATTATCATCTCTATGATGTGAAAAAAATTTGGACATCCTCAAAAATTACAAAAAAAGTCATAATAAAAGGAATATAATTATTGTTCTTTTCTTTTTTAAAATTCTACATAAGCAATACATTTTTCAAGAAATATGTCTCTATAAATATGCAAAATTAAAAAGAACATTTTCTTACTGTAGCAATCAGTTCAGTTCAGTTCAGTCACTCAGTCGTGTCCAACTCTTTGAGACCCCATGAACTACAGCACTCCAGGAGTCCTGGTCCATCACCAACTGCCAAAGTGTGCTCAAACTCAAGTCCATAGAGTTGGTGATGCCATCCAACCATCTCATCCTGTCTCATCCCCTTCTCCTTCTGCCTTCAATCTTTCCCAGTATCAGGGTCTTTTCAAATGAGTCAGTTCTTCACATCAGGTGGTCAAATATTGGAGTTTCAAATACAGTATCAGTCCTTCCAATGAATAATTAAGACTGATTTTCTTTAGGATTGACTGGTTGGATCTCCTTGCAGTCCAAGGGACTCTCAAGAAGTCTTCTCCAACACCACAGTTCAAAAGCATCAATTCTTCAATGCTCAGCTTTCTTTATAGCCCTACTCTCATATCCACACATGATAACTGGAAAAACCACAGCTTTGACTAGACGGACCTGTGTTGGCAAAGTAATGTCTCTGCTTTATAATATGTTATCTAGGTTGGTCATAGCTTTTCTTCCAAAGAGCAAGCACCTTTCAAATCCATGGCCTTAGTCACCATCAGCTGTGACTTTGCAGCCCCTCAAAATAAAGTCCGTAATTTTTTCCATTGTTTCCCCATCTATTTGCCATGAAGTGATAGGACTAGATGCCGTGATCTTAGTTTTCTGCATGTTGAGTTTCAAGCCAACTTTTTCACTCTCCTCTTTCACTTTCTTTTTTTTTTTTTAATTTTTTATTAGTTGGAGGCTAATTACTTCACAACATTTCAGTGGGTTTTGTCATACATTGATATGAATCAGCCATAGATTTACACTTATTCCCCATCCCGATTCCCCCTCCCACCTCCCTCTCCACCCGATTCCTCTGGGTCTTCCCAGTGCACCAGGCCCGAGCACTTGTCTCTTGCATCCCACCTGGGCTGGGGATCTGTTTCACCATAGATAGTATACATGCTGTTCTTTTGAAATATCCCACCCTCACATTCTCCCACAAAGTTCAATAGTCTGTTCTGTATTTCTGTGTCTCTTTTTCTGTTTTGCATATAGGGTTATCGTTACCATCTTTCTAAATTCCATATATATGCGTTAGTATGCTGTAATGTTCTTTATCTTTCTGGCTTACTTCACTCTGTATAAGGGGCTCCAGTTTCATCCATCTCATTAGGACTGGTTCAAATGAATTCTTTTTAACAGCTGAGTAATATTCCATGGTGTATATGTACCACAGCTTCCTTATCCATTCATCTGCTGATGGGCATCTAGGTTGCTTCCATGTCCTGGCTATTATAAACAGTGCTGCGATGAACATTGGGGTGCACGTGTCTCTTTCAGATCTGGTTTCCTCAGTGTGTATGCCCAGAAGTGGGATTGCTGGGTCATATGGCAGTTCTATTTCCAGTTTTTTAAGAAATCTCCACACTGTTCTCCATAGTGGCTGTACTAGTTTCCATTCCCACCAACAGTGTAAGAGGGTCCCCTTTTCTCCACACCTCTCCAGCATTTATTGCTTGTAGACTTTTGGATAGCAGCCATTCTGACTGGCGTGTGATGGTACCTTCATTGTGGTTTTGATGTGCATTGTTCTCTAATATGAGTGATGTTGAGCACCTTTTCATGTGTTTGTTAGCCACCTGTATGTCTTCTTTGGAGAAATGTCTGTTTAGTTCTCTGGCCCATTTTTTGATTGGGTCATTTATTTTTCTGGGATTGAGCTGCAGGAGTTGCTTGTATATTTCTGAGATTAATCCTTTGTCTGTTTCTTCATTTGCTATTATTTTCTCCCAATCTGACGGCTGTCTTTTCACCTTACTTATAGTTTCTTTTGTAGTGCAAAGCTTTTAAGTTTCATTAGATCCCATTTGTTTAGTTTTGCTTTTATTTCCAATATTCTGGGAGGTGGGTCATAGAGGATCTTGCTGTGATTATGTCGGAGAGTGTTTTGCCTATGTTCTCCTCTAGGAGTTTTATAGTTTCTGGTCTTACATTTAGATCTTTAATCCATTTTGAGTTTATTTTTGTGTATGGTGTTAGAAAGTGTTCTAGTTTCATTCTTTTACAGTGGTTGACCAGTTTTCCCAGCACCACTTGTTAAAGAGGTTGTCTTTTTTCCATTGTATATCCTTGCCTCCTTTGTCAAAGATAAGGTGTCCATAGCTTCGTGGATTTATCTCTGGGCTTTCTATTTCTGTTCCATTGATCTATATTTCTGTCTTGTGAACCAGTACCGCATATCTGTCTTGATGACTGGTGGCTTGTAGTAGAGTCTTAGTCCAGGCAGGTTGATTCCTCCATTCCCAATGTCCTTCTTTCTCAGGATTATTTGGCTATCGAGGTTTTTGTGATTTCCATACAAATTTTGAAATTATTTGTTCTAGTTCTGTTGAAAAATACCGTTGGTGCTTGATAAGGGATGCATTGAATCTATAGATTGCTTTGGTAGAATAGCCCATTTGACAATATTGATTCTTCAATCCATGAACACGGTAGTTTCTCCATCTGTTTGTGTCCTCTTTGATTTCTTTTTCATCCCAGTGTTTATAGTTTTCTAATGTAATAGTCTTTTGTTCTTAGGTAGATATCAATCTCTAAGTATTTTATTCTTTTTGTTGCAATGGTGAATGGTATTGTTTCCTTAATTTCTCTTTCTGTTTTTTCATTGTTAGTGTATAGGAATGCAAGGGATTTCTGTGTGTTAATTTTATATCCTGCAACTTTACTATATTCATTGATTAGCTCTAGTAATTTTCTGGTAGAGTCTTTAGGGTTTTCTATGTAGAGGATCATGTCATCTGCAAACAGTGAGAGTTTCACTTCTTCTTTTCCTATCTGGATTCCTTTTACTTCTTTTTCTGCTCTGATTGCTGTGGCCAAAACTTCCAACACTATGTTGAATAGTAGTGGTGAGAGTGGGCACCCTTGTCTTGTTCCTGATTTCAGGGGAAATGCTTTTCAATTTTTCACCATTGAGGGTGATGTTTGCGTGGGTTTGTCATATATAGCTTTTATTATGTTGAGGTATGTTCCTTCTATTCCTGCTTTTTGGAGAGTTTTAATCATAAATGGTGTTGAATTTTGTCAAAGGCTTTCTCTGCATCTATTGAGATAATCATATGGTTTTTATCTTTCAATTTGTTAATGTGGTGTATTACATTGATTGATTTGTGGATATTAAAGAATCCTTGCATTCCTGGGATAAAGCCCACTTGGTCATGGTGTATGATTTTTTTAATATGTTGTTGGATTCTGTTTGCTAGAATTTTGTTAAGGATTTTTGCATCTATGTTCATCAGTGATATTGGCCTGTAGTTTTCTTTTTTTTTTTTTTTTTTGTCTGGTTTTGGAATAAGGGTGATGGTGGCCTCATAGAATGAGTTTGGAAGCTTACCTTCATCTGCAATTTTCTGGAAGAGTTTGAGTAAGATAGGTGTTAGCTCTTCTCTAAATTTTTTGGTAGAATTCAGCTGTGAAGCCATCTGGTCCTGGGCTTTTGTTTGCTGGAAGATTTTTTTTTTTTTTTTCGATTTCCTTGCCTGTGATGGGTCTGTTAAGATCTTCTATTTCTTCCTGGTTCAGTTTTGGAAAGTTATACTTTTCTAAGAATTTGTCCATTTCATCAGTTGTTCCATTTTATTGGCATATCTGGTAGTAGTCCTTATGCATTCCTTTGTATTTCATGTTGTCTGTTTGACTCTCATTTTCATTTCTAATTTTGTTAATTTGGTTCTTCTCTCTTTGCTTCTTAATGAGTCTTGCTAATGGTTTGTCAATTTTGTTTATTTTTTCAAAAAACCAGCTTTTAGCTTTGTTGATTTTTGCTATGGTCTCTTTAGTTTCTTTTGCATTTATTTCTGCCCTGATTTTTAAGATTTCACTTTCATCAAGAGGTTCTTTAGTTCTTCTTTGCCTTCAGCCATAAGGGTGGTGTTATCTGCATATCTGATGCTATTGATATTTCTCCCAGCAATCTTTTTCTTTTATCACAGTATTTTAATTTTAATTTTTAATTTATTTATTTTAATTTGAGGCTAATTACTTTATAATATTGTAGTGGATTTGCCATACATTGATATGAATCAGCCATGGGTGTACATGTGTTCCCCATCCTGAACCTCCATCCCCCCTCCCTCCTCATCCCATCCCTCTGGGTCATCCCAGTGCACCAGCCCTGAGCACCCTTTCTCATGCATCGAACCTGGACTGGCGATCTGTTTCACATATGATCTCCCAGCAATCTTAATTCCAGCTTGTGCTTCTTCCAGCCCAGCATTTCGCATGATACACTCTGCATATAAGTTAAACAAGCAGGGTGACAATATACAGCCTTGACATACTCCTTTCCTGATTTGGACACAGTCTGTTGTTCCAACCAGTTCTAACTGTTGCTTCTTGACCTGCATTCAGATTTCTCAAGAGGCAGGTCAGGTGGTATGGTATTCCCATCTCTTTCAGAATTTTCCACAGTTTGTTGTGATCTACACAGTCAACGGCTTTGGCATAGTCAATGAAGCAGAAGTAGATGTTTTTCTGGGACTCTCATGCTTTTTCAATGATCCAATGGATGTTGGCTATTTGATCTATGTACAATTGCTATTGTAGAAATAACCAGTGTCAACTTTGGGGGTGTCTATAATTCAACCTGCCTATTATAGCTCAATGGTAGTAGGACAGTTAAGACAGCACAAAACACACAACCAAAAGCTTTCAAGACAGTAATTGAGATTGTGCCTGTCTACATATAATATTTTTAACTCTCACTGATATGTTTAATCCTTAATGATAAAGGAATTATCATTCTTTTTAACTTTGACAATCTAATTGTGAAAGTATTTAGTTTTAAGAAAATATGTAGTTGACTATAAATGAAGAAAAACATTTTTACAAATTTCTTGCATAAATATTAATTTTTTAAAATTTTATTAAAATATTTTGTTTTAAAAATAAAAATACTATATTGTATTTAAAATAATCTTTCCTCTTTTAAAATTTCTAACTTTTCTGTCATGTTTAAAAACAAGTCATCATAACTTTTACCTATGTTTTTCTAGTACTTTGAGTCATTTCATGCTTTTGAAACTTTTAGTCTATAATCCGTCTATAATCTATTGTCTATTTGATGCCTTTAAACTTTAATGTACAATTAATCTCATGTTTTGTTTTATGGCGGGGATCTAACTTATTTTTTCCATGAAAGTGAAAGTCGCTCAGTTGTGTCCAACTCTTTGCAACCCAATGGACTATACAGTCCATGGAATTCTATAGGCCAGAAACCTGGAGTGGGTAGCCGTTCCTGTCGCCAGGGGATCTTCCATGCCAGGAATTGAACCAGGGTTTCCGGCATTGCAGACAGATTCTTTACCACTGAGCCACTGGGGAAATCCCCTATTATTAATTTTTTTCCCCATACAATGAACCATTTGATCCAACACTATTTATTGAATAACCTCTATATTTTTCATTAAAATGCTAACTTTATAGAAACCAAATTACTGTATAGACTTTATATTGCACCTGGATTTTCTATTACATTCCACTGAGTTAGTTCCATTCAGAACTAATGTGATACTATCTTCATACTTACTACTTTATAACATTTAAATACTTGGGAAAAGTCCTTCTATATAGCTCTTCCTTTTAAGTGTGAGGGTAATTTATTAAATATATTTTCCATTAATACTTTAGGCTATTTTTGTTCAATTAAAAGCAAAACATTGAGAATTGACTGAAGGTTAAATTAAAGCTTAATTTTAGAAGAACTGACATTTTCATCCTATGAGTCCCCTCATTTTATGGGTCCCCTCATCTTGGAATGTGGTAACTCTCCATTTATTTAAATTTTCTGTTTGTAGACTTTGTAAAATATTTTCTGTTGGCGAAATATTGTGGTTTGATTTTTATTTTAAACTATCCATAATTACCTGTGTCAGAGTCTGTCTCTCATCTCCATCATTTCCCTAGTCAATGAAATTAAATACATCTTCAATACATGCAATATCCTCATTGTTAAGAAAAATAATCTTTCGGGGTAACAGTTATCTGAGTTCAAGTAATATTCAAAACAGAGCAAAATCTCAGTTATTCTTATAGTCATAACGCTGTAACTGCTCCATTAAGAAAAACATTCACGGGCAAAAGACTTTGCATAACTGCAAAATAAATATCATCAGTGATATGTGAAAATTATACTCTGGGTCTATCTTTTATTACTTCACCATAAATTAGTATAGTTACTATTTCTTTTGAAAATATCTATGTTAATGGCAAGAAGTATCCATGATACTATCATAAATTTTCAAATTATCAATAAAATTGTTATTGACTTGAGAAATGGAATATGTCTGATATTTTGAGAATTCACATGTATTCTAATATAACAAGTAAAAATGTTACTTAACATAAGCACAATTGACAAGTATCCAGTATCCACTTCTTTTCTTTCTCATCCCAGTGCCACTTACTTAATTCTTCCTCCAGCTGAGCCAATTAAATCAGCAAATAGATGATGTATCTCAGATTAATGCAAGGCAGAACTCTAAGGAGGGTATTTTTCTTCAGGCTTGCCCAACTCCCTAATCATGAGAGTAGCAAACAGTGACTATAATGAGTATTCTATTAATTAGAGGACACTCTCATGTCACATGTAGATCATTTTGAAATGTTCTCTTGTATAGTTAAAGATAGTTATTCTAATGACAGTCGATTCTTTTGCTACAAAGCATTCAGAATAAATTGCTATTACTGCCATAATAAAATTATTACATTTATTTTTTTGCTGGGTCAAGTCTTAGCTGTGGGCTCTTTGACTGAGATGCACAGACTCTCTAGCTGTGGCCAATGGGCTCATTAGAATCAGCGCATGGGCTTAGTTGATCCATGGCATGTGGGATCTCAGTTCCCTGACCAGGGATTGAGTCCAAGTCCCCTTCATTGCAAGGTCGGTTCTTAACCACTGAACTGCCAGGGAAAACTCACAGAATGCTTCTAATCATAACATTTTCAGATATTTCTGACTTTTCTTCTCAATGTCCTCTCAATAATCCTTCAAATATGCAGTACTCTCTCTGATCTCACTACTAGGTTACCTGCTTCTACCCAACCCACAGTTTGCATTCCTGGAGTGTAAATGCCTGACATTAAACTTCTGATTGTGGCTTCCCAGGTGGCGCTAGTGGTAAAGAACCTGCCTGCCAATGCAGGAGACACAGGAGAGGTGGGTTCAATCTCTGAGTTGGAAAGATCCACTGGAGGAGGAAATAGCAAGTTACTCCAGTATTATTGCCTGGAGAATCCCATGGACAGAGGAGTCTGGTGGGCTACAGTCCATGGGGGTCACACAGAGTTGGGCGCGGTTGAAGCAGCTTAGCAGGCATACAAGCTTTTGTTTGCTAAGTGTTAGTTGCTCAGTTGTGTCCGACTCTTTGTGACCCCACGGACTGTAGTCCTGCAGGTTCCTCTGTCCATGGAATTCTCCAGGCAATAATAATGGAGTCGGTTACCATGCCCTTCTCCAGGAGATCTTTCTGCCCATGTATTGAACTCAGGTCTCGTGCATTGCAGGCATATTCATTACCATCTGAGCCACCAGGAAGCCCTTGATTGCTAAGACATCCACTTCTAAGACATTCATCTCAAACATATCCCAGGTGTATGACACAGATGCTAGTAAATGCCTAGATAAGAAACCAGAATGTACCTCCTCATGAAGTTCTCCTCTTAGGAAAAAAGCTTTTGGTAATCCAGATAACCGACATTTTAAGTGACCTCACTTTTCTGTTTCCATATCTAAATTCTTGCTGCTATATTTAAAATTGATCAGTAAAGAGTGAACTTGTAAAGTCCTAAGTACTAACCTGTACTCACTCCAACAAAGACAGGGCTACAGGTCTACACTTTCTCTCTACCTATGACCTCACTGGGCAGCTATTGAGCCTGCCATACCTCCTTGACCTGTGAATAATAAACCATGCTTTTTCAAAGTTCCCTGATGGTTACTGCTGAGGTACATCTTGCAATTATAACAAGAACCACAAGGGCTGGTCCAGCCACAAGTTTGACTCAGTTCCAGAATACCTGTAGGGACTTATCACATGTAGTAGTGGCCCAGGTGAATGCCTCAAGCATTCCAAGTATACAAAATCACTGTCTATAGGCTAAAACTAACATAAAATATTTCCTCAAAATATCTGAGCATAAATCTGTATCATTTATATCTATGGCTAACCACTGTGTGTGCCCACATGCAAATATCAGTTGAGTTCAGTAGCTCAGTCATGTTCAACACTTTGTGACACCATGGATTACAGCATGCCAGGCTTCCCTGTCCATCCCAACTCCCGGAGCTTACTCAAACTCACATCCATTGAGTCGGTGATACCATCCATCCAACTGTCTCATCCTCTGTTGTCCCCTTCTCTTGCCTTCAATCTTTCTAAGCATCAGAGTCTTTTCAAATGATTCAGTTCTTCACATCAGGTGGCCAAAGTATTGGAGTTTCAGCTTTAGCATCAGTCCTTCCAATGAATATTCAAGACCGACTTTCAGGATTGACTGGTTAAATCTCCTTGCAGCAAAAGAGACTCTGAGTCTTCTCCAACACTTCAGTTCAAAAGCATCAATTCTTTGGCACTCAGCTTTCTTTATAGTCCAACTCTAACATCCACAACATGACTACTAGAAAAACCATAGCTTTAACTAGACAGAACTTTGTTGGCAAAGTAGTCTCTGCTTTTTAATATGCTGTCTAGGTTGGTCATAGCTTTTCTTCCAAGGTCAAGCATCTTTTAATTTAATGACCTCAGTCACCATCTGCAGTGATTCTGGAACCCAAAGAAATAAAGTCTGTCATTGTTTCCCCATTTATTTGCCATGAAGTGATGGGACCAGATGTCACGATCTTAGTTCTCTGCATGTTGAATTTTAAGCCAACTTTTTCAGTTTCTTCTTTCACTTTAATCAAGAGGTTCTTTATTCTTCACCTTCTGCCATAAGGGTGGTGTCATCTGCATATCTGATGTTATTGATATTTCTCCCACAAATCTTGATTCCAGCTTGTGCTTCATCCAGCCTGGCATTTCACATGATATACTTTGTATAGAAGTTAAGTAAGCAGGGTGACAATATACAGCTTTGAAATACTCCTTTCCCGATTTGCAACCAGTCTGCTGTTCCATGTCCAGTATTGACTGTTGCTTCTTGAACTGTATACAGAATTCACAGGAGGCAGGTAATGTGGTCTGGTATTCCCATCTCTTCGAATTTTCCACAGTTTGTGGTGATCCACACAGTCAAAGGCTTTGGCATAGTCAATAAAGCAGAAGTAGATGTTTTTCCGAAACTCTCTTGCTTTTCTGATGATCCAAAAGATGTTGGCAATTTGATCTCTGGTTCCTCTGCCTTTTCTAAATACAGCTTGAACTTTTGGAAGTTCACGGTTCACATACTGTTGAAGACTGGCTTGGAGAATTTTGAACATCACACTGCTAGCATGTGAGATGAGTGCAATTGTGTGGTAGTTTGAACATTCTTTAACATTCTTTTAACATTGCACTTCTTTGGGATTCGAATGAAAACTGACCTTTTCCAGTCCTGTGGCCACTGCTGAGTTTTCCAAATTTGCTGGCATATTGAGTGCAGCACTTTTATAACATCATCTTTTAGGATCTGAAATAGCTTAACTGGAATTCCATCACTTCTACTAGCTTTGTTTGTAGTGATGCATCCTAAAGCCCACTTGACTTCACATTCCAGGATGTCTGGCTCCAGGCGAGTGATCACACCATAGTGATTATCTGGGTCGTGAAGATTTTTTTGTACAGTTCTTCTGTGTATTTTTGCCACCTCTTCTTAATATTTTCTGCTTCTGTAGGTCCATATCATTTCTGTCATTTACTGTGCCCATCTTTGCATGAAATGTTCCCTTGGTATCTCTAATTTTCTTGAAGAGATCTCTAGTCTTTCGCATTCTGTTGTTTTCCTCTATTTCTTTGCACTGATCACTGAGGAAGGCTTTCTCATCTCTCCTTGCTATTCTTTGGAACTCTGCATCCAAATGGGTATATCTTTCCTTTTCTCCTTTACCTTTCACTTTTCTTCTTTTCTCAGCTATTATTAAGGCCTCCACAGATAAGCATTTTGCCTTTTGCATATCTTTTTCTTTGGGATGGTCTTGATCACTGCCTCCTGTACAACGGCATGAACCCCACCCATAGTTCTGCAGGCACTCTGTCTATCAGACCTAATCCCTTGAATCTATTTGTCACTTCAACTGTATAATTGTAAGGGATTTGATTTAGGTCATACCTGAATGGTCTAGCAGTTATCCCTACTTTCTTCAATTTCAATCTGAATTTGGCAATAAGGAGTTTGTGATCTGAGCTTCAGTCAGCTCTCTCCCAATCTTGTTTTTGCTGACTGTATAGCGCAAACATCATAACTATGCAGAAAAGCATGTATAAAAATCATCTTTGTTCAAACTTTTATTTGGTCCATAAGGGAACTTGAGAAAACTGAATTCCTTGAATCTCAATTAGTTTAGAAATAGGACTAAATGTCTCATCATCTGATGTCCTCAGTTCAGTGTTCTTTCCAATCTTTTCAAACACTCTTTGGCTTTGTCTTGTACCCAGAGCATTTCCAGAGAACAGGCACAATTTTGTATATTTCTTTTTACCCCTTGAGCCTTTAGCATGGCTTTAAATGATATTCCCTGAATCACATTAAATTGTATTATAAAGAGCATTTCAGATAACTAAAATGAACATCACTTTCTTTAAATCTTTGACAAAGATCATCCAATTACAACAAATATTACCAATGTACAGCAAAATAAACAGCATATTAGTAGTGCTTCCCTTAATTTTACAATATCTCCAGAAACTACTAATCCCAAAATAAGGAAATAATTGAAATCAATAGGAAGGGTTATGGACATGCAAAGTTATTAGTAAAATACAAGGGTTTTAATTAAAGATGTTGGCTTTCAACAAAGGCTCGCTGTTATCCTGATTGATTGAGCCTGCTGGCTCAGCACTTCTTTTCTCTTCATTAGCTCCCACTTGCTTTTCTCTGCTCTAATTGGATATTTATTTACTGCATTATACCTTCTCTTTAAAAAGGGTTTGTTACAGAAATATTGTAAACACAATTATACTTTAGACAAACTGTATGCATGTTATGTGAGTATAATTAGTATATTATTTTAATAATTTGCCATTTTGATTTTACTGTCCACAGGAAAATTGGAAATTTCATGGGAAAAAAATGCAATTTAGTTTCGAGTTGCTACATTTCCTTGCTTAAATTTTGAGGAAGAAACATATATAATATTTTCTTATATTTTAATATTCATTTCAAAGAAGTTCCAAATATATTTTAGAAGGAATAAAAGCAAGTTTAGCTATTTCTAAATTTCACCCTAGAACTGAATAGAATCCATAAGCCAGACCAAGGTTTTCTTCCTATTTAAACTAAAGTTTTAATATATTGCAACTACTGAAAGTAATTTTGTGTGCACAAGTATAATAAATGAGAAAAATGCTAAATAATTTCTAATTTCTCCTAGCATGTTCTATATAGTTTGTACAGAAACAATAAATAACATAAAGTGTTGGTTGGCACAAGCTTTTATTTTGCCAATATCATAATATGCTCTATTCACAATTATCTACACTAAAACAAAGATACTGTTTGTATTCATTTCAATGCTATTTTATTTTAATTAAAAAAAAAGATTTTGAGATAACCTAGGTAGGAAGAATACTGTAGAAATAAAAGATGAATTCCTCTAGAAGTTTTCCTTTGGTTAAAATAATGCTTTTCATTAATCAGTTTAATGAACAAGCTGAAGCAGTCATTTCCTCTTTTTTTTTTTTTTTGCTGTGACATTTTGGTTTAAAAGGCAACAATGTTTTAACATATTGTTAAGTGCACTTACATTTTTCAATTAGTTTCTAAGCAAGAAGTGTCCCTTATAAAGCAACTAGAAACTGAAGAATATATTGAGTGGTAATCAGCTGAGAAAATTTGACTTATATAACCTGCAGTTAAGGACAATTGTAACTGCTTTAATGTAAAACGTGTAAGGTTGGGAGAATCAAACTGTAATATTTTGATCTATGCCTGCCTCATCCTCCCAAGCACAGTTCCTAACTGAGATGACAAAAGAAAAGCGTAAAATGTAATAACCACCCAGGCTGATAATAGGAGACTGGAGAAAGCTGGCTTGATACTGTGCTTAAAGATAAAAAAGGACATGCAGTATCTATTTTAAATGAGATAAGTGTGATTCATATATCTTGCAGGGAGAGAGATAACTTTGTTCCCTTAATCATTATTATTTATTTCTTAAAGCTTAGTCTCTTTCACACCTAAACCTTCCAGCACAAACCTTAGGACTCAGTTCTTAGGAACAGAGAGAGTTGTCACTCTTACCAGTAAGCCTACTAAATAATACTACTATAAGCTTCAGACTTCACACAGCAGATAAGTTTGTTTCCCCTGACATGAGTACATTAATCCACTGAATCAATTTACTTAAGCTGTGCTGTGGAGCAATGCGGCCACGATTTAACTGAGCTTAAAAGCACTTTCAACTTTTGAGTCACAGCTCCACGTACAATGCAGGCCCATAGTACCCTTCATAAGTTCTATTTTGACCTTTTACAACTATGTGAGAAATATTTCTGTTAGGTTTATAGTCATGATACTCTAACATCAAAAAGGATCTTAAAATAATGAATTTAAGCTATTTTAGAAAATCAGACTCCTGAGTAAAACAGGATGGAACACCTGGTTTGATTCTACAAGAACAATTTACTTGCTTTAATATTTACAAAATTCTTTAGATTTTCTTAATTTTTTAAGGAATTTGTTTAGAAAATATTTTAATTTTTAAAACATTTTAGAAAAAAACATTTTTAAAATAGCTGCTGGCTTCAGAGTTTACAGTATGAAGGTTATCAAATGTCATAGAGGAAAATGGCACATTTGCATTATTCAATATGCAATCAAAGCTAACTGTAACAACCAAAGCAGGATACAAAAGAAGTTGCAACATGTTACTAAATTTTGCTAAAAAATTAAAAATTTTATAGGTATGCATGGTGAACTGTTGTCCAAAGTGCTGAGAAGAAAAATTTTCTTCTACCCTTCTACATTCTTCTGGCTGGCTTACAAATTATATTGACAGGAGGCAGCCTAACAGGAGAAAGTCAAATAAAAGATTAATAACATGTATGCATGGGAGAAATGCAATAAAACTGAGTCTTGCCAAAATGGCCAAAACTCTCACTTTAAAAACAATTTTCAGCTAAAGACAAAGCAGGATGTTGGGAAAAGTGATTTGGGACTTCAAAGGTGATGAAGCCAATTGAGATGGAGATAGAAAACTGAATGTTTGGAACACAGAGACAGTGGGATTCAGAGGAATTTTAACAAACAGACTGCAAAGTGCCTCCTCATCAGACACACCTAGTTCATGCTACGGTTGTCCGTGGGCACAGTTCCCTTCATGGGATAGCTTATTTATCTGCACTTTTCTAGGAAGTCAGGGGAAAGATCAAAGTTTTCCAAGTTTTCCAAGCCTTAAAAATAGCCTAAATTAATCCTCATACCAAAGAGACACATTTTAAGGTGGCAAATTTTGCCCACCTACAATACTAAGCTGTCCATTTATTAACACTCTCGTCCCACTTCGCAAAATCTATTAAAAACAAAACCTCAAACCTCTTCCTCATTTCTTCTTTTTAAAACTTCTGAATCCTACAGACCTTCCCTCAAACTTATCATCGATATCATCACCATTTTTGCTTTTCCATATCTCTGCTCAGAGATGTTTTCACTCTAATCACCACTCTTCACTTCATTCATCCTAACAAGTCACTCATTATCATGGACTAGTTTTCCTAGGACCTGAATTACTTGTCTTTACTGTGACTTCTTACCATTTAGTGACACAGAGGATCATTCCTGGCATATTTGCTGTTTTAGGAGGAAACCCTGTGGGAGGATGTCAGCATTGATATAATGGGGCAAATAATATGTATTTTGAGGTCAGTGTCCTTGGCTAAGGTGTGGAGCTTTTAAATATTTTACCTTTCTTCCTAATATATGCAAAATATCAAAGAGTAATTATTCATAAAAGTAATGAAATATTTGACAAATATGAAACTGAATACCTCCAGAGAAACCCTCACTGAAGTGAATTTGTTTCAGTCATAAGGAAAGAAATCATCTGTAAATGATAAATATGATGTCTAAAAGATCCTAAAATTCATTTTTGTATGCTTAGTCAATAAAAGCAGGATATTTTCAAAAATTTGCCCAGCCTGTTTCCTGATTTTTAAAAAGTTTAATCAGGGCTCAGAGATAAGTACATCTGAAGTAGGTGTTCAGTTCAGTTCAGTTGCTCAGTCGTGTCCAACCCTTTGCGACCCCATGAATTGCAGCACGCCAGGCCTCCCTGTCCATCACCAACTCCCGGAGTTTACTCAAACTCATGTCCATCGAGCCGGTGATGCCATCCAGCCATCTCATCCTCTGTCGTCCCCTCCTCCTCCTGCCTCCAATCCCTCCCAGCATCAGGGTCTTTTCCAACGAGTCAACTCTTCGCGTGAGGTGGCCAAAACATTGTAAGGGTAAGTAATACATTTTAACTAGCAGAAGGACTATCAGTAATCTAAAGGAAGCTAGGAAAATTTTACATTTCTTTGGAAAAAAAAGTTCATCAAGATGTCACTTTGCCATGAGCTCTCTAAATATCTAATATCTCTATAGAATCTCTCATAAGGTCTATTCTCAATATTTTGGGATGGGGAATATGTGTAACTCTATGGCTGATTCATATCAATGTATGACAAAACCCACTGAAATGTTGTGAAGTAATTAGCCTCCAACTAATAAAAAATAAATTAAAAAAATTTCTGATTGTACTGCTAAACTTCAGGTCTTACAATAAATACATCTTTGAGTACTTCCAAAATACATTTTGCCTCAGGATGTGGGGCTCTATAAATATGGATATATAATTTATCTTTCGAGTGACTCAAAGGAGGAAACAGAGAACAGAAGTGAGTGATAAAGGCAAGCATCCTTCTCTTCAATCCAGTGTTTTTGCTATTTATTCCCCAGTCATCTATGTCAGTATCATTCACAAGCTAGAAGTGGTCTGAAGTTTTGCTCCTACATGCATTCACTCAGATTTAAGTTGGATTAAGTTTTCTAACAGTATCTCTTTTAGTTTATTATAATATTATCTATTATTTACTAGGTCCTTAGTATACAACAAGAATACTTAAACATATAAACCACATTATTATTGTATTGAATTTGATTCCAAAGAAGTAACCCTCTGAGGTAAGTTTAATATCTCCATTTTATAGATATAGTAACTGAGGTTTAAAAATTAAATCACTTTCTAATGCTAGAAAGTGGAAACAACTGAGATTTTTATCGTCTGGCTGACTATAAATCCAGTGTCCTTGTCCCCTAACTGCTATGCAATATGGTATACAGGAAACGGTATTATTCTTAGGTTCAGGACAGTTAGGTCAAAATCTCAGGTATTACCTGCATAAATTTAACAACTCTCTTAAATATTTCCTCTGTTGACATTTCCCGATTGTGGAATGAGGTTAATGATAACTGACTTCTTTAAATAATAGAAATATTGTGAAAATAAATTTTAAAATGGAAATATTTTATAAACTGTAAAAATCCATGCAAATGAATACTATTCTAAAATTTGAGTTTGCATGTATTGGATATAAGTAAATGTTTGTGGAATTTAAATTTGATAGACTCTGTGGAATAGGCACAGTAACCATTAAGCCAATTTTATGTTATTGTAGTGAGCTTAATTTCCATGCTGGAAAATTAGGTGAATTAAATGACTGTGTGACTGATGATTTGATAACATGAGCTATGGCTTGATAACAGTCTTACTCAAGACTCCCTACCACCCCCAACTTGGTGGCAAGTAACAAAACTAATTCAAATGTATTAGAATATTGCATTTATTAAGGTCCTCAAAGAAAGAAGTACATTTGGACATCAGGAAGACCAGAGAACAAGGAAGCAAAAAAGGTCAAAATCTTTCTCTCTCCAATTATCCCTTGCCTCTACATGGCTGATTAATTCTTCGGTGTCACTGAGGACTGGTTATTTCTCCTTCTCATTAATACACATGGCTCCAAAACAGACATCTCAGCTAAGTTTAATCTCTCTTTAAGTTTCTAAGGTGGTGTAACCAGCACCTGTCGATCCCAAGTTCAAATTCTCTAGAAAGAGAATCTGATTGGCCCAGCCTAGATTAATTACCTATTACAGGACTTCTTAACCTTTGGTATTATTAACATTGTCTGCTGAATAATTATTCTTTGCTTTGGACATGCAGAGTGAGGCTCTCTTGTATTTGTAGGATGCCATTAAAACATTTTGTCCAATGTCACAGTGAATGCATTTCACACAGTAATCCAATATTACTTTAGAATCCTGCTTAAAATTCTTGCCAAAACATTGCTGCCATAAAACATTGCTTTTCTTAAATAACTTAAGTCTACACTTTCATCCAACAGTGTAAGGAATTTCCACAATATCTAATATTTGTATGTTCAACTTTTTTAATAATATTTTCTGTGTCTTCTATGCTAAAAAAAGAAATACATTTGAAATAGCCTCCACACTCTTTTCCATTTATTATTTCAGCTGTTATTATTATAGCAGGAAGAAAATTCTTTACCATTTATATGGAGCACTTTGTGTTTCCTTTTAAAAGAAAACATTTATCCTTAAGCTTAGCAAAAGTTCAGTACTGATTTAAGCATCACAGCTTTAAGAATGTTAAAACATTAGATATTTGTCTTTATGTTCAGTAAAGTTTGTTTTCAAATATCTTAGCAGTGATGATGATCCTCATACTTATTTTAAGAACTAATACAAAAGATAATATACACTAAGGGCAAGATACATTGTGTTTCATAGCAAATCTATGTTTATAATTCACACAGTTTTTATCTCTGTGCCAAGAACAGAGTGGGTACACAGTATCCTTTTCCTTTTTTCTTTCTCCAGTGAATGGATAGTCAGGTTAATATTTGGGAAAAACACTGAAATAGTCAGTTAACCTGAAATTCAGTTAATTATCATGTTGTATACATTTGGATTTCCTACTTCCTCTGATGTATGGACTCTGAAGTCATTGTTAATATCACCACATCTGTGCTGTATCATTAATCTAGAAACCACAAAGACATATAAGAAATGATGATGTTTCACTTGAAAGCAATGAAATTAGGCAGTTGACTTACATAGAAACTGGTCTACCACACAGAAGCAAAGCTCATTTTCAGGTTTCTGATAACCAGAAGTGTGAAGAGCTTCAGTTATTAAAATTACATGACCATTTCACGCCTACGTTTCCCACTGTTGAACACTTACAAGTCTGGCAATGATTTTCCGTGGGTCCCCAGCATCGGCCCGTACAGGACTTATGGCAACGTCCACCTGTAGAGTAGGAAAAAGCACGTGTGTATTATCATCTTTAATCTTTCACTCTGACTGGGAGCTAACACCTCAAAGGAAATATTCCTACTTCTTTATGTGGATTTTTATGTCATACTAGAGTTGAAACATAGCTCATAAAATGCCCACTTAAGTAGCAAAATTTGAATGTCAAATACATATGAAGCAGAGAAATACAATCTCTTGATATTCAAAAATCCTCTCACCGTATTACAAGAAAAGGAAATACATGACTTTGTGAATGCTCCTGGATAGCCAGAAGTAAATATTTACATGAAATAAGCTTTACTTCAACTACTGAATATTTTTATTCTACTGATCTATTCTACTTGATATAAATTCAAAAGTTCACAGCCCACTAATATCAACAAACATTAAGGATTAAATCAACAGTGTAAAAGAAGGTGGAGTCGATGAAAACAAAAATATATTACAAACATAGGATAAACCTTCAGAAAAAAGGTTGTTTACATAATTTAGATTATATCTTTTTGTCAAAAGTCTTTTGTATCTTTAAAAAATTATTGAAATATGGCTGATTTACAATGTTGTATTAGTTTCAGGTGTACATCAAGGAGATTAGGTTGTACAAATAAGTGTGTGTATGTGTGTGTGCATGTATGTATATATATTTACATTCTCTTTCATCATAGGTTGTTACAAGATACTGAATATCACTTTTACGCTATACAGAAAGTCCTGGCTTTTTATCTGTTTTTTATATAGTAGTGTGTATATTTTAATATCAAACTCCTAATTTATCCCTCCCCCTTCCCCTTTGGTAACCATCAGTTTGCACTTCGTCTTTTTAAAACTTTTTATTGAGGTATAATTAATATACAGTATTAATAAGTTTCAGGTGTATGCCACGATTCACAATTTTTAAAGGTTATTTTCCATTTATAGTTATGAAACAATATTAGCTATATTCCTGTGGAGGAGGACATTCAGAGGTTGTGTCTGAGTTGACCTGTAAGCTGAACCTGGGCGATCAGAGGCTTCTCACCTGCTCCGCTGTCCTTGAAATGTATGTCCCTCTGACTATCCTCATGCTAGCAGCTGTTTCAAGGACATAGCCTTGAGAGAGAAAGGTGTTGTTGAGACCATCTGGACTGAGTAAGTGACCAAATTTAGTTAAGACCTTGATGCAAACTTTTAAGACTCTGACAGGCGGATGCTGAAATCTACTTATCTTGCTGCTGCCCAAGACAAGTCTCATACTTAAGTCCCCTAGCTTATGAAACTTGTCACCTACAAATCCAGTGTGGGATGCCTCTTTCTTCCACCTCTCCTTGCCTTTTATGTACAGGTGCCAATTTGCAAACCAACACTTTATATAAATATTTCAAGCATTTAAAAGAATTCGTTTATTTGGGGAAGTTTAATTTCAATTATTTTTCTAATATCCTCTTCTAAAACTTTTATTGATACTACTTTCTTTCTCAAAGATCAGCCTTTATTTCCTGTGGCCTCATTTTCCTTTTAATGATGATGCTACTATGGGTACTGGCCTCAGTGAAAAAAGCTGTCCCACAGAAAAATTCCCTACAATCACAGCAAAAGAATATTAACTAGAAGAAATCATGTGTACTGACTCTCCTTGAAGTTTGCTGTTGAATTTCATAGGTTCACTCCAAACTTTTTTGAGTACAAGAATATGGAACGGTTTTATCTTTTGGGAAAAGTGGACACAAAAATTTATCAAAGATAAAATCTTTTCTATAACACACTATTAACCTTTATTGTTAATTTTCTAATATAAATTGTGAATGGCTACACGCCTATTCAAGATGTTCATTTTAACATAGCTAAATACATTGTAAAAATTATGGAATAAGGTTATATCAAAGGTTTCCATCTTTCCTTGACCCACAGTCTTTAACCCTTCCTTTTATTTAATTTTTATTTCCTTTTGGATGTGGAAGTTCTTACAACTGGGGCATTTTTGTTTGTTTGTTTGTTCTTGTCTCTCTTTATGAGACTGTATGGATCTAGCATGTTAAAGACTTATTCAGTTAACAGACAGATTCAGCAGATACACTTTCAAAGGCTGACCCTCAGACCATTCTACTGGTCTACTCTTCCACAAGTGAACAGCACGATTTTCAAATTAATACAATACTTAAGCTCAATCCCAGCCACAGTCTTATAAGTGTCAAGATCCTGGCCCCAATGGAGTTTATTTAAAGCAATTCTGTTTGTGAAGCACTGCTACTGACATCACCAGCATACAATATCCTGTCACTCTGCCATCTGTTTATTTAAATCCAAACACATTATAACTACATAATGCAAGCTCATTCTAGCTGACAGGAAAAGAACTCCATCTGGCCTGAACAATATAACTTTAATCAGTGATAATGATAATTATTATTAAAAACTGACTGGAGTTCTTTTGTATAAAGCTAATAAATCTAAATTGATTTATACCAGCGGAAATTAGAAAGGACTGTGAGACAAAATGGAAAGCATTGCAAACTTTTTCTGAGTACAAACTTTTTTGAGAAAGTGGTTAATGTTGATGTCTTTCTTTAGATATGTGAGAATCCTTTAAATTGGCCCATTAAGTAGTCTGTTAATTGTCTGAAGCAGAGGACGATCTATCCTTTAATCTATGACTTCTCTAATAGTGTTTGGCTCTAATAAAATATTTAGCTTTATTTATTGTTAATGAACAACTATCTGTAGCTGTTAAAATGTGCTGAGTAACATTAGACATATTAACATCTTCGATGGATCCCCTTTAAATGGATTACATATTTTTTAATCTTCTTATTCTTGCAGCTTCAATTTACCATTTCAAGGCATACTCTCATATTTAATATAAAAGAAGTATTACTAGAAATTTTGTTTATGATTCTTATCAAAATGTGATGGCAAGACCCATTTCTTTGGGCATAAGTGATATAGTGCCTACACACACACAGTAGTTTTAAATATTAATAATTTAACTGCGATGTCTATGTACTGTTAAGACATTTTATTTGGTAGTTTTCATTTTTCACTCATATTAAAACAAAAATATTAATCACTCCTAAAAGAGGAACCTAACAATGCTTCTTTTCCAGGGTTTTACTCTGACTTAGATTCCCTCCGTCCCTTTTAGAAACCAAATGAAGGTGATCACTTGGCCCACACATGTCAAGTTCTACAATGACAAGTATGCTGGAGGACCGTGAATTGAATCTGCTGCTCCTGAATCAATGGGTGCTCCTTCTGCCCTGTCCTTTGTTTCACTGTTTCTAGAGCTCTGAGCCTTTTGATATCTATTCAGGCATTCAGCAGTTCAGCTTTTGGTTTTCAAAACTGTGTGATACACAGCACTTGGGCTAACTTCATTTGATTCTTGCAGACAACTGAGTAATGTAGTTTTAAGGAGCGTCCCAGGTGGCTCAGAGGTAAAGGATCCTCCTGCCAAGCAGGAGATGCAGGTTTGAGCTCTGGGTCAGGAAGATCCCCTGGAAAAGGAAATGGCAACCCACTTCAATATGCTTCCCTGGAGAATCCCATGGACAGAGACTCCTGGTAGGGTACAGTCCATGGTGTCGCAGAGTTGGACACAAGTTGGCAATATGATGCAGGTAGTTTTAGGGACTATTATGTCTAATATTTTTTTTAAAAATCTGTTTTTAGCTTTTTTTCCCCAACATTTTTGTTGCCCAGAATTGTCTCCTTAGTAATTATTCATCCAGAACTGGGGGGGGAAAATCTGCTAATTTTTCTTTCCTATTTTCCTCTCATCCATCTATTCATAAGTATTTCTTGAATAGCATCTGTATCTGCATATCAGGAACTATGAGAAATATTGGAATTAAGCTGAAGCAGAAATGGTTACTGTTCTAAGAAAATTCAGGCTTAATTCAGGGAAAAGGTTTTGGTTATGTTATATATGATGTTCACCCTCTATATGTTTAAAGAAAGAAGTCAATATATATGATTTTTTCAATAGTCACTCCCCACCCCCAGCTCAAGAAGAAAGAGGTAGACAAAGCCAGGCTGTGGTGGATCATTCCCAGTGTAAAGCCTGGTAGTTCTGAAGTCCATTATGTTCCCCATATATGATTTATCTACACAACACCCAAAATGAGATCTGCCCAGAGCATCCCAGTGGAGAGAATAAATGTGGCCTCTTATTGTTTGTGTCCCAACAGAAATGCTAATACTTTAACTATGGCTTACTGTCTTATTCAAAACTTTCTTTCTGTCCTCTATTCTCAGATGAGTCGTACCATGGGATGCCTGAGTCCATGGGGAAAAGAAACTGTATATGTCAATAATATTTTAGTGTCACTTCATTTTATAAACTACTTCTCCAGTAGTTTCTTTTTAAAAGGAGGACAGGAAAAAAGAGAAACTAGACACTAGCTTATGTAAATGCATGAAACACTTAGCGGCCCTGAGCCTTTGTCAATGCCATCAAAATCTGCCAATCTCCATGTTTCAATCAACTACATCATTTTTGTTTTCATTACTTATTGTAACAATTCTTTTAAAACTATTTGGGAAAATCCACTAGTTAAAAATAAGAACCTGATGTTTCCATTCAGTTTAGTCACAGCATAGTTATTTAAATTAATATTTCCATTTCCTGTCATTCTGACTCAGTTGAAGATCTCTTAACTACAAAACAAAAATTTTAACAAGCATTTCTCTCACTTTAACAAATAATTAAAAAATGAGTGCTGATTATTGCATATAAGTGTTATTTTAATTCACAGGCAGTCACCTCTGTTTGTCAATCCATTATTCATCATTCTCATGCTCACGCCCTGGAGGAGGAAATGGCTGCCCACTCCAGTATTCTTGCCTGGGAAATCCTATGGACAGATGAGCCTAGTGGGCTACAGTCCATGGGGTCGCAAAGAGTCAGACACAATTGAAGTGACTGAGATGTTAACAAATAGGACTAATTTTAATCTTTTATGCTTGTCCAGCAGATGTTATTAAAAAATGTAGCTTTTGTATTCTTTTTTAGCAGCTAGAATCCCTGAGTCTCTTTGATAATTTTCAGTTCACTTCAGTTCAGTCACTCAGTCATGTCTGATTCTTTGTGACCCCATGGACTGCAGAACTCCAGGCCTCCCTGTCCATCACCAACTCCCAGAATTTACTCAAATTCATGTCCATTGATAATTTTAAGTCATAAATTCATGTTGGAAGTTTTGCTTGTTTGTGAAACTGCCTGACAGCAAGGGCAGGATTTAATATGCACCTCTGTACTGCCTTATGCAAGTAATATGCTGGGATAGTTGAAGAGTTACAAAATATAAAGCCACTGGCAACCGTAAAAGATTATATCCCCAAACTGCCCCTAGCTAAAAGGTGATGCCATTACATCCTTGGAGTCTTCTTTCAGTTCTTTTAAAAACTGGCATTCTTGACCTCTTAACACTACATTTACTGGAGAAAGAGTGAGAGAACAGTATCTTTTTTATGACCATATATTTCAAAAAAGGGAAGTGAAACATTTTTGAAAGTCTACACTAAACCAGTTCCTTTTCTTGACCAGACCATTAAAAGGCAAATAAGTCAGTGTTCTGCCCTCAAGGAGCTTTCAAAGACCAGGAAATAGGCAGGAATACAGGCAAATAAATATGATAATAAAAACATGGGTATGCATAATGTAGAGAAAAAAAGATTTTAAAAAAGTATCTCCATAGGGGGTAAGCATTTCAATTGGGCTTGGGTGTCTTGTTTATCCAGCAGAAAAGGAGGAGGAGGGAGAAGAGCTCCAGGCTGAAAGGTTAACCTAAACAATGACAGAGACATGGATGTGCACAACCCTTTGGGGCCATAATGAATACTTTATGGTCCCTTGAGCAATTTGCATAGAAAGAGTTGTTGAAGTATGAGCTTATAAAGCATCTTGAAAGTCTTGGTTGGCATTTACTCTGCATAGATGTTATGGTGTTGGTCAAGATTTTTGAGCTTTGAAAACATGTGATTTGACTTGCAAGGTAGAAGAAAGTGTCAGGGTATGATTCCTAAAAGTTAGTGTTGACATGTGAGTAGCTTGTGCAAAATGCTGATTTTATAGTCTGTGATGAGGGTATAGAAACCCTTTTTTAAAAAGCAATTCCAGGGATTCCAAGGATAATGTATCCAAGACAACAAAGCATACAGATAAAAGTATGATACTTCGGCATATAATTCCAAACTCTACTAACATCATGGCCATATTTTGTGACAATTAGATCTGATCAGCTGCTTGGTAACTAAACGTACAGAATTAAACAATGTGCAAATCTAGCAATCTCTCATTTTCAGTGTTTACTCTGATTTGTGAATATATTTCCATTAATTTGCATTTTTGTTTCCCCCCGGAGTCCTAGAAAATACATAGCCTTTATTTTCAAATTTAAATACTTATAAATCACCCTTATGATAGTAAAGTCACAAGATGATTCCAACAAATGATGTATTAGTAGGTTTTAATGGTATTAATGTAATGTGAAATTGCTCTTTTTATCAGATGTTAATATTTCCCTTATTCCTATCTGACAGTTCTCACTGTCATGTGTTTATTTACCCTCACAATTTGTTTTATAGACTTACTTTACATTTTCATATAGTCTTAATTCAATCTTCCTATCTTTATGATTTGAAAGCTAATTATTGAATGGAAACTTTATCATTATAGATTTTGCTCTTCAGAAAAAAATTGAATAGGTATTTTCACTGACTAGAAAGAAAAACTTAAAAATTAAATATATATATATATATATGGAATTCTTCACCTTCCCTGGTGGCTCAGACAGTAAACAATCTGCCTGCAATGCAGGAGACCTGGGTTCGATCCCTGGGTTGAGAAGATTCCTTGAAGAAGGGAATGGCAACCCATTCCAGCATTCTTGCCTGGAAAATCCCATGGACAGAGGAGCCTGGTGGGGTACAGTCCATGGGGTCACAAAGAATTGGATACAACTGAGTGACTAACACTTCACTTCACCTAGCAGCAAGTTAAATCAAGACTTGGTGTTTAATTGTTTTACTAATTACTGTATTGAAAAAGGAGTAAGGAGTGTCAACCTCATTAACATTTTTATAATTAGCATCATGTTATACATTTCAAGCAACCTAAGCCAAAGGATTGAGAGGAACATACCTATTCATGTGATCAAGAGTAATTTTTGACAGAAGGGTGAAATATATCAAGTTCATTCTTTAACACTTCTATCCACAGTTTCCCCATAGGTTCAACAGCCTAGGACAAATCTATGATCACCGAAGCACACAGTTATCTTCAAGTCCATGACCACCTCAGACAGGATTACTATTACAGAGGAATAGCTGATAGACTGACCAGTTAGTGTGGCACACAGAATTGCAAAGGTTTCAAAACACTCAGCCTACTTAGCAAATTTTTGATTCTTCTGAGGTCTTTTGTGAACACAGTTTAGCATAGGTATGATAATAGCAGAAAACCCAGGTACAAATAGAAGCCTGGGGAAAGTGAGGTGGGAAAACCAATAAGAGTATCATTTTTCAAAATCTCTTTAAATCATACATAATAAAGGAAACCAGGTACTCTATTAGCATGTTGAGTTCAGATGTTTCTATCTACAAAATCTAAGAGAATGGACTGATGTACACAAATTTCAGTGTCAAAGAGAAATTTGATGACAACCTATTTAGAATATAAGATTGCTACTTATTTACATCCATAGCCTCATGTGATCTTAAGAGTCGCTGCAGCAGCTGTTGCTAAGTCGCTTCAGTCTTAAGAGTTACTGACAGAAGTAATCTAATACATAATATGTCAAGTGAATAGACTAAAGGAATTCTTACTAAAGTAATTTAATTTCTCATTGAATGGAAAGATCTGATACAATGCTATCTATGATACTACTATTCTGTACATTTTATATTCTCCCAGCATAGTTTTAAACTTCTGTAGACTACTATAACGAACAGGGACAAACTTTAAAGAGAACCATAGCAAAGAAACCAACATGTTCCCTAGATTTTTTTTTCCTATGATTTGGAAAGTCATACTATCAATAATAATGATGATTCACATTATAATAATTTTTGCTAATTTCCTGAAAAACTGGAAGCTTTCATATTTGATAATGTCAAAGATTTCTATCAAATTAAGCAATTATAAAGCATCAATTATCCCTGCTCATAGCTGTGAACATAAAGTCGAATTCCCCCTACTGAGGAATAGAATTAGTTCCAAGCAATGTCAAATGTCATACAAAACATATAAGATGAAGTCTGAACTAAAGACCTTACTAGCAGACTTAAAAGAATATATTTAGATATGTCTACTGTTTGCAATCAATAATAATGATAAGAATCAGTAGATTTATGAGCACTTATAACGAACCAGCCAGGGCTACCAAGAACATCCCAGAGCATCCTTCATCCTAGATAGAGTGTAGTCTATTTAGATGATATTCCCTTGGAGGTCTGCAGTGTCCAGTTTGTTCAGCCTTATGTTGTGGTGGCCCTTTCAGGAATGCTCTAAAAATTTTATGTATTTTAACACAGTCAACCCTGATATAATCATAATAGATTAAACTCTCTAAAATTTACATATCTGGACCGTGTGGAAACAGTTTTATGCTTGTAACTCTTTGTAAAATGTCTATACCTGTATGATTAGCAAAAGTTTGAATATTTACATGTCCAAAATGTAATCCCTGATCTTCCTACCTCCACCAAAAATTTATCCTTGCAAAGCCTTCTCCTTCTCAGACAATGGCAGCACAATCTTTTCAGAGATTCATTAGATTCTGAAGTCATTCTCAGCAACACTTTTCCTGTCACATCCCAGATCTAAATTCACTAGCATATCCAGTTGATTCTAACTTTAAAGTGCATCTAAGTGTCCAATTATTTTCTACCATCCACATCACTAAACTACTATTATTTCTTGTTTGGATTAATGCAATAACCTCCAAACTGGTGTCCTAGTTTCTGCTCTGGCTTCTTTACCATCTCTTCTCAATATATTAGCTGTTGTGGTGCTGTTTATTTGCTAAATTGTGTCCAACTCTTCTGTGACCCCATGGACTATAGCCTGCCAGACTCCTCTGTCTATAGGATTTCCCAGGCAAGAATACTGGAGTGGGTTACCATTTCCTTCTCCAGGGGAGCTTCCTGACCCAGGGATCAAACCTGCATCTCCTGCATTGCAGGTGGATTCTTACCACTGAGTCACATGATGTTCTTCAGTTCAGTTCAGTTCAGTTCAGTCGCTCAGTCATGTCAGACTCTTTGTGACCCCATGAATCGCAGCACGCCAGGCCTCCCTGTCCATCAACAACTCCCGGAGTTTACTCAAACTCATGTCCATCGAGTCGGTGATGCCATCCAACCATCTCATCCTCTGTCGTCCCCTTCTCCTCCTGCCCTCAATCCGTCCCAGCATCAAGGTCTTTTCCAATGAGTTAACTACCAGGTCAAATCCCAATAACTTCCCATTTTTCTCAAAGTAAAAGCCCAAGTTCCTTTTAATGGTCATTGAGATCTGAGAATATTTGGTCCTCTCTTCCAGGCCTCCATAACCTTACCTCCTGCTATTCCCTTCCTGGTTCACTCCTCTCACTCTCACTCCTGCTGTTTCTAGGAGATAAACAAAGTGCATGACTCACTTAGAATTTTTATGCTTTTCTTCCCTGGACCTCTCTTTCTTTGATATCTTGTAGTCAAATGGTTCACCTGTTTTCTTGTTTTTCCTAGACGCCACCTCTCAATGAGGTCTTCTCTTACCTACATTATTTAAATTAAATATTTCAGATGGATTTTCTAGATTTTACTTCTAACACATGTTCAAATTCAAACTATTTAAAATTCAGAAAATATAAAATAAGATAAATATCATCCATAAACTTTGCATTTTGATATTATATATACATATATACAGTTTATAAATTAATAAAATACATAGTTTTGTAATCTGCTATTTTCATAGCAGATATATTTCATATTTTATACTGTACATTTTGAAGTGACATTAAACAAATGTGATTTTTTTTGGCTGTATTTATGTCCCTTCATATGGACATACTATAATTCAATTAACCTTTTAGCTTTATGGAACACTTAGGGTATGTAGGAGATCAGTACATATATTTTAAAAAGTTTACATTAAGAGACTATCACTAATTTCATGCCTTATTTTAAAGAAGATTTATAGCTTATGGAGGGATGATCTGGATATCAGAAAGAACTTGACTATGTCCTTTTTTATATGCTTCTGGAGAACACTGATGGAATCTGACACTGATGTGTGACTCTGTGGATGCCTGGCACATGTATCAGAACCCTTGATAAAACAACTGATGTCCTGGTGGGCCTAGATTTATGTGCTGGTTCTAGCACTGTGTCAAAGGCCTCTGTACATACCTCTCATATTTGACCTTTTCATCACTGAGTTGGATAAAACAATAGAATGTGCTTGCTGTTTTTGAAAATGACACAAGTCAGGACAAAGCAGTGGTTGCTCACACACAGGATAAAAGTTAAGATTTTAAAAGCACTTGGAAAGTAAAATGAGCCAAAAGTAACATAAGAGATTTAATAGGATCAATGTAAATTCCTGCCATGTGTGGCTCTAAATCAGTATTTCAAGTGAATGTCAAGAGACGGATATACAAAGACGCAGAGTCTACCTTGCATGGGACAGGTAAGACTTCAATTCTCTCTGTTACGAGTTGGGTCATTCCTTAGTCCTTAGTTAGGTTAGTTAACTTCTCTATGTGTTCTATCTTTTGCTTTTTGTATTTAAGTGTTTATGTTACACACTAAGGCTTACACTGTGTTGTATAATTCAATCTAGATATCATCATCGTCAACCTCACCACATCATCTACAATTTATTAAGCACTTTCTACATTCTAACTAGTACACTGAGTGCTTTACACACAGTATCTCATTTAATTCATACACCAGCATCATAAGTACTACCATTTGTTCCATTTTATCCATAAGAAAACAGAAAGCACCCTTTAAGTCGAAGAAGAGATTAGTTCTTTGATAAAATGTCACTTAGTGTGTTTGTGTCAAAATTTTTTGTTCCTGTCCATTTTTAAATTTCTAATTGACATTTACTTTGATTCTACTGTTTATTTATTGATTCAACTGTAAATAGCAATAAAATTGTCAGTTAAATATAAGTATATTTTAGCAATTATTATGACAGTATTTTTTGTAACAGAAAATTATAGCCCACAGTTTAGAGAAGATAAAATACTGCAAAATCTATTATTCAAAAGTACTACTGTGCATATAACCAGTTTACAATACTGTCATTTACTGCACTCTGCTCCTATAACTCCTGCTAAAATGCAGAAAACATAAGCTCTGACATCATTTTCTTTGGGATACATATAGGAAAAGGAGTACATCAAGGCTGTATATTGTCACCATGCTTATTTAACTTATATGCAGAGTACATCATGAGAAACGCTGGGCTGGAAGAAGCACAAGCTGGAATCAAGACTGCCAGGAGAAATATCAATAACCTCAGATATGCAGATGACACCACCCATATGTCAGAAAGTGAAGAAGAACTAAAAAACCTCTTGATGAAGGTGGAAGAGGAGAGTGAAAAAGTAGGCTTAATGCTCAACATTCAGAAAACTAAGATCATGGCATCCGGTCCCATCACTTCATGGCAAATAGATGGAGAAACAGTGGCTGACTTTATTTTTTGGGCTCCAAAATCATTGCAGATGGTGACTGCAGCCATGAAATTAAAAGACGCTTACTCCTTGGAAGGAAAGTTATGGCCAACCTAGACAGCATATTAAAAAGCAGAGACCTTACTTTGTCAACAAAGGTCCATCTAGTCAAGGTTATGGTTTTTCCAGTAGTCATGTATGGATGTGAGAGTTGGACTATAAAGAAAGCTGAGCACCGAATAATTGATGCTTTTGAACTGTGGTGTTAGAGAAGATTCTTGAGAGTCCTTTGGACTGTAAGGAGATCCAACCAGTCTATCCTAAAAGAGATCAGTCCTGGGTGTTCATTGGAAGGACTGATGTTGAAGGTAAAACTCTAATACTTTGGCCACTTCATGCGAAGAGCTGACTCATTGGAAAAGACCTTGATGCTGGGAACGATTGGGGGCAGGAGCAGAAGGGGACTACAGAGGATGAGATGGTTGGATGGCATCACTGACTCAATGGACATGGGTTTGGGTGGACTTCAGGAATTGGTGATGGACAGGGAGGCCTGGTGTGCTGCCACCATGGGGTCACAGAGTCGGACACGACTGAGCAACTGAACTGAACTAAAGTCATTTTTATCTGCATTCAGTTTTTTTAATAAGTACAAACGATTTGTTCATTTTTAAAAATATCAAATATCAGTTTCTAGAATACAAGTGCAAAAATGTTAGTCGCTCAGTCATCTCCAACTCTTTGCCACCCATGGACTTAGTCCACCAGCCTCCTCTGTCCATGGAATTCAATTAAGCAGATTAAACATTATGAAGTGTTACTAATGATTGCATTGAGAACCATTAGTAAACAGAACATAGAAAACATGTATTTCTAACAATGTTTAGAAATTACAACACTAGAGATCATTAATATTGTTATCTAATAAATCAGCAAGTATAAGGTAAGTTAAAAATATATGATCTATCTATTATATTAAAAGGTAGTATCTTTGGCAACATCGATATTCAAAACATAGGTATAAACTTGGAAGCAAGCAAAAGCAAAAATCTGACTCCCATAAATCAGACTCGCTCTCCAGGCCAGATTTACTTTTGACCTTTGTATTTACATATCTAACTGCTAGTTGGTTATCATAACCTCTATAGCATATGGGCAGTTGAAACTTAATAGATAATAACAACTGAATCAATCATATTTTCTACTAAATTGACCTCTCTTTGAACATTGAATATATATATATTCTGCTTGTGCTTGTGCTAAGTTGCTTCAGCCTTGTCTGACTCTGCGATCCTATGGACTGCAGCCCAGGAGGCTCCTCTGTTTTCTCTCTCCAAGGCTTTTCCCAAAAAAGACTAAATCAGGTCTTATTTAATATTGAATAGAATTCCTTTGTGCCATATGGTAGGTCTTTATTGGTTACTCATTTAAAATATAGCAGTGTGGACATATCAACCGCATGTTCAGTTTTCACTATTTACAGTTGATGGGACCTTAGGCAACAAACTTTACCTGAGCTGACTTTCCTCATTTATAAAATATAGATGATGATACTTGCTTCCTATATATGTTAGAGGTGATTAAGTTGAATGGTACATCTAAAGCACCTGGCATGCAATAAGCATCAATCCATATTATTTCCTTTCTCCTTCCCTCACTATACTGTATATAAAAATATAAAGATAAACAAAAGAGACAGAGATGGAGTTGGTCAGCAGAGGTAATACAGAAGACAAATGAAGTAATCTGGAGACAGACATGTTTATGCAGACAGTTGAAATGATCAGTGAGGCATCAAAATCAAGCTATGGGAAAGAGGGAACCTGTGACATCTTAGGAACTTTGACAGGCTTTGTAGATAGGGACAGTGGGTTTCAGAGGTCTCTGCAAGCATTGAGAAGCCATAGTATCAACAGGAATGTTACTAATAATCCAAAAGCAGTTAAATCTCTCTCCACTACTGGAATATCACACTCTTGAATATTTCAGCTCAGTTACATGAAAGGAGGGAGAGGGGGCAGAGAATATACCAAAGTATGTGACAAAAACAGAAACACACAGATGCACAATTCTTTGGATTAGTGCAGACAATTACATTTCATTGATGGTGGGGTCTCTGCCCACCCCATAACACTCATTTTTGAGACTGCTAGTCAGAGGTGCTAATGAATCCCCAAGGAATCATAACCGGGTACATGTTTAGTTTGTGAGTGGTCTCACATTTGAGAAGCATGGCTCAACAGCCAAAATTCACATGAAAGAACTTTACTCCTCCCAAAGGGTATTTTAAATGAGATCCAAAGTTTTGCCCATGGCCACAATTCTAAATATTAGCTCTCACTCTCATAAGTCTTTCATTCACTACATCCCTTTCCTCCAAGCTCTCTCTTTCTCTCTCTCTCTTCCTGCCTTTTCCCATCACAAAGCTTTCAATTTTCTACTCTTTTCCCATTGTGTTATTATTATGGCATTGACTGACTTTGACATTCTCCCTAAATTGATTTTATTCCATCCAGATCTCTGGTGAAATGATTCCCTGCTCATTTTTTTTTTAATGCACTTATATCCTAAGTGTATAATACAACATTCTAGGGAGACTCTGTGTGTGTGTGTGTGTGTGTGTGTGTGTAGGTATGAGGGACAGCTTGGTCCAATACACTGGAAAGATCAGGTTGGCAGACACAGAATGTTTCAGCAGGTGGGAAAGGAAGACCCCAATTATTCCCACATTTGTTGTTTATATTCTATCAGAGTACTCATTACTTAAGAAGTGATATACAGGTTCTATTTCATGATGAACAGTATGAAATTCCCAATATCTGTGTATGGCATGGTTTCCATGAGCATCCTGTTTTCATCTGCTTTCTACTTGACAACTCCAATATAGATCTATCTCCCCTATGAATTAATAAGAAATAGGTATTATCATGAGACAACTGAAATGGATGAAATTATTACAAGTTTCTTGAGGGAAGAAATAATTTCTACTCCACAGTTCCTAACAGTACTCAAAACACAGCCAGCTTCCCAGATCAAATAACTCAACATTTTCTTCACTAAGAGACCATTATCTTCACACTATAGTGATAACCCAGCTTCTTCCACCCTGAGTAAAATTTGAAAGGTCCTATAATATCTGTGGTTTGAGACTTTATAATTACGGCTGGGGCCATTAATCTTGTAGTCTCCCCCCCCCTTTTTTTATTACATCTAAAGATTGAGAATGAGTGTTTGTTACAGATTGCTAGCCTGTAGCAGTCAGTTGGAGAGATGAGACATCACGGAGACAGATAACGAAGAAAAATGGGTAACATATTGGAAAAGATTAGGTAGATCCACGGCACTACATTAAACAGACTCTTTTAGGCACAACAGCCAGAAGTCTCATCTTATGTTTCTACCATTTTTTCACCTGCCAAAGGGGCTTAGCTGTTTTTATACATATATATTTTTTTCTCCCCCAAGCCCTCATACTTAAAATTGAAACAACCATGTTAACAAATAGGCACAGTTCTAAAATGCCACTGTAAGCCTAAGGAATGAAAATGTGATTTTTAAATTGATGATTGTTATAAGAAAGTGACCCCAAAAGCTTTATAGTAAGTAATAAGCCTAAAATGTCTTGGTGTAAAATGTTCTCATTAATTTGCCTTTGAAGTTCACACACACAAAGTACCTCTCAAGATTAATGGATTTATAATATATTTTTAAATAGGACTCCATCAACAAGATATTTCAATGGAGTTTCTTGTTGATGAACTACTAGATAGATCTGGAAACTGAGTTATTATTTATAGAAAAAATTAATGATCTGTAAACTATTGCATATATAGCTATTGTTTTCATTTGCAAAATCCTTATCAGCTAGCATATTAAAGAGTTAGTCATGGTTTAGATATAGCACCATTTTAATCATGTAGCAGACATTGTTCTAAGCTATTTATTTCTCATGACAACCTTAGAAGGAAAATACTACAGATGAGGAAGCTGAGGCCTGAGATTATTAACTTGCCAAACATTATACAGTAAGTAATAGGCCTGAAACAGGCCTGAGATTGGAGCCTAGAAATACAGGTTCCAGATTACACACTCTTTACTGATAAAATCAAGTAACTAATTTATATTAACAGATGCAAGAATAGAATAATCATGTAGGAAAAAGGAGGACAGAACACACAAAATAGATGAAAACACACTAGGAATACAAACTTTAATTTTGTCACAATAAGACCTGGTTTTGATAGTTCAGTTCAGTTCAGTCACTCAGTCATGTCCAACTCTTTGTGACCCCATGAATCACAGCACGCCAGGCCTCCCTGTCCATCACCAGCTCCGGAAGTCTACCCAAACCCATGTCCATCAAGTTGGTGATGCCATCCAGCCATCTCATCCTCTGTCGTCCCCTTCTCCTCCTGTCCCCAATCCTTCCCAGCATTAGGGTCTCTTTCAATGAGTCAACTCTTCACATCAGGTGGCCAAAGTGTTAGAGTTTCAGCTTTAATATCAGTCTTTCCAGTGAACACCAGGACTGATCTCATTTAGGATGGACTGGTTGGATCTCCTTGCAGTCCAAGGGACTCTCAAGAGTCTTCTCCAACACCACAGTTCAAAAGCATCAATTCTTCGGCGCTCAGCTTTCTTCATCATCCAACTCTCACATCCACACATGACTACTGGAAAAACCATAGCCTTGACTAGACGGACCTTTGCTGGCAAAGTAATGTCTCTGTTTTTAAATATGCTATCCAGGTTGGTCATAAGTTTCCTTCCAAGGAGTAAGTGTCTTTTAATTTCATGACTGCAATCACCATCTGCAGTGATTTTGGAGACCAAAAAAACAAAGTCAGCCACTGTTTCCACTGTTTCCCAATCTATCTCCCATGAAGTGATAGGACCAGATGCCATGATCTTAGTTTTCTGAATGTTGAGCTTTAAGCCAACTTTTTCACTCTCCTCCTTCACTTTCATCAAGAGGCTTTTTAGTTACTCTTCACTTTCTGCCATAAGGGTTTTGATAGGATTAGAGCAAATACTGAGGAAGTTCAACAGATTTGAGGAGGTCAAGATATTAGTAGGCAAGGGTGTTGAATGAGATCATTAACAAATACTTATTCAAAGTCAGGGAAAGGCTTGCATGGAGTTAAGAGATGATTTGGAGTCACTTGCCAAAATCTTTGGACTTCCCTGGTGGCTCAGACGGTAAAGAATTTGCATGGAATGCCATGCCAGGTACCTGGGTTCGATCCCTGGGTTGGGAAGACCCCCTGGAGGACGGCATGGCAACTCACTCCAGTATTCTTTCCTGGAGAATCATCATGGATAGAGGAGCCTGGTAGGTTACATACAGTCCATGGGGTCGCAAGGAGTTGGACATCATTGAGCGACGAAGCACACAGCACACAGCTAAGATCTTTGATGTACCTGAGAAATGAACAGGTAGCATAGCTCAGTTGGTAAAGAGCCTGCCTGCAATGCAGAAGACCTGCGTTTGATTCCTGGATCGGGAAGATCCCCTGGAGAAGAAAATGGCAACCCACTCCAGTACTCTTTCCTGGAGTATCCCATGGACAGAGGAGCTTGGCAGGCCACAGTCCATGGGGTCACAAGAGCTAGACACAACTTAGTGACTAAACCACCACCACCATTCAATGAGTAAGGTGAAAGGTCCTACTGGTGGATGTCAAGAGCATTAAAAATGTGTCCTTGTAGAATCATGGATGGACATAGAGTCTATCATATAGAGTGATGTAAGTCAGAAAGAGAAAAACAAATATGTATCAGTGCATACATGTGGAATCTAGAAAAATGGCATTAATGATTTTATTTTCAAAACAGAAATAGAGATACAGGTATAGAGAATGTATGGACATGAAGTGGGGAAGAGACGGGTGGGATGAATTGGGAGACTAGGATTGACATATATATCAACTATTGACCCTATGTATAAAATAGATAATTAATGAGAACCTGATACTTCAGCCACCTGATGCAAAGAGCTGACTCAGTGGAAAAGACTCTGATGTTGGGAGAGATTGAAGGCAAAAGCAAAAGGGAGATGCCCAGGATGAGATGGTTAGATAGCAACACCAACTTGATGGACATGAGTTTGAGCAAACTTCAGGAAATAGTGGAGGACGGAGGAGTCTGGCGTGCTGCAGTCCATGGGGTGACTAAAAGTCAGACATGACTTAGCAACTGAACAACAACAAATGAGAACCTACTGCATAGTTCAGGGAACTCTACTCCCCGCTCTGTGTGACCTAAGAGGGAAGGAAATCCGAAAAAGAGCCAGTATATATATATAGCTAATCCACTTTGCTGTACAATATAAACTAATACAACACTGCAAAGCAACTGTGTGTATACGTGTGTGTTAGTTGCTCAGTCATGTCCAACTTTCTGCGACCCTAAGGACTATAGCCCGGCAGGCTCCTTTTTCCATGGATTCTCCAGGCAAGAATACTAGAGTGGGTTGCAATTCGCTTCTCAAGAAAGCGACTATACTTCAATAAAGATTAAGTTAAAAATGGTGTCCTTCCCCATTCCACTTTCTATCCCCACAGAAATATAGGCATATTTACTTATAAATGGCAATGGGGAGCTAAAAGAAGGCTGATCGTAGTCCCCAGATTTAGAATACGATATACAATACCACTAGTGGTAAAGATTATGCCTGCCAGTGCAGGAGACATTAGACACACGGGTTTGATCCCTGGGTGGGGAAGATCCCCTGAAGGGGATCATGGCAACTCACTCCAGTATTCTTGCCTGGAGAATCCCATGGACAGAAGAGCCTGGTGGGTTACAGTCCATGGACACTGCTGACATGACTTAGCATGCATGCACGCATTATACTCATTATACTCTTATTTTAAATTAAGTTACTATAATGAAATAATTTTTTTTTTCTCCCAGATAAAATGCCTGAATCTGCTGTGTGGATTAATAGAAATAATTTATCATTTCATAAGAATGCTACAAAACTGCATGATACTAATTTATTTTTCTCTACCAATTCAAAGAGGGAGATCTCTGTCAATCATACAACTATAAAGGTATCTGTCAATCATATAGCCATAAGGAACCACAGATGTGTATTTATTCCATTAAAAATACACAGCACATTTTTTTCAATAAAATATTATATTTGATATTTAAAAGTATGTATCTTGTATTTATTGAAATGAAGAAGTGTTGGTTATCCAACATTTTATTGCTTTTAAAAGCTTTTAGTTTTATCATCGTATTTTTTCTGGTAAAGCAAATATCTCCATTCTGGAAAACAGACTTTGGCAAATGATAACTAGTAATAATTATTAGCAAAGTAACTAGTAACTTGGACATATAGGTAGCGCTTATGATTTTGTGTTCTACTCCCGGGTATAGAATTTGAACTGATTGTATAGAGAATATATTTTTTAAAGCTTCCTAGATAAAAATCTTATTTTAATAAAGTGTGAGGAGCCAGGAGAATAAAAGAGGATGATCAGGACATCTAATTTTGAGATGACTTTTCTTTTGTACATTTTTTAATCAAGGTTTTTTTTTTTCCTTTATGTATTTCTCTTACTTCAATGAGAAGTTTAAGAGAAATGTCACCGCATAATTTCCTTTCCATTTTCTCTTCCCTGCTTAGAAAGAGCACCTACAATTGCCAAAAGAATCACCTCTAAATAGAACATAATTTGTTCTTGCCAGGCAGCAAAGAATTAAGTAAAAGTTGCATAGGGCTGCCTGCAACAATCTAGGCTTGAAAGATTGCTAAGTGGGTTAGCAGCTTGATCTCCGTATTCATCTTTCCCCAGTTCACTGTAGGGATGTCAGCTCCCATGCCCCAGCCCTTCGGTGTAACTAGCAGACTCTCTCCCACCTCTGCTGGGCACTTCAAAATAAAAGTGGCATAGTGAGGGGAACCAACAGGAGAGGGAAGACATGTCTAAAACTTCTTTTTTGTAAACGGTATGAAAGGGGAAACCTGAATACATCATTTTCAGTTACTTATAAACATCTTCCTTTAATTTCCTAGCTTTCTCTAAGTGATGAGAAATTAGAGAAGAAAAGGAAAATGTAAGCTCCTTAAATTCCACTTAATTTTGCAACTGAGTTTCAGGAAAACAATAATCAATTCATTAGTAAACAGGAATAAACATGTGAATGGTAAGGAAATCTAGAAATTATGGCTGTAGAACAGGATACAGACACATACATAATCACTCTTACCCCATTATAGCGTAAACAAATTGGAGAAAAATAGTGCAAGTGAAAGTCTCTCAGTCGTGTTCAACTCTTTGAGGCCCCACAGTCCTGAATATTCATTGGAAGGACTGATGTTGAAGCTGAAACTCCAATACTTTGGCCACTTAATGCGAACGGCTGATTCATTTGAAAAGATCCCGATGCTGGGAAAGATTGAAGGCTGAAAGCAGGAGGAGAAGGGGACAACAGAGGATGAGATGGTTGGATGGCATCATCGACTCAATGGGCATGAGTGGGAGTAAACTCCGGGAGCTGGTGATGGACAGGGAGGCCTGGCGTGCTGCGGTCCGTGGGTCGCAAAGAGTTGGACACGACTGAGTGACTATAGTGAAAAGAACTGAGACTGTACAGTCCTTGGAATTCTCCAGGCCAGAATACTGGAGTGGGTAGCCTTTCCCTTCTCCAGGGGAATCTTCCTAACCCAGGGATCGAACCCAGGTCTCCCACATTGCAGGCAGATTCTTTACTAGTTGAGCCACAAAGGAAGCCCATGGAGAAAAATAGAAGAGAGTAACATTGAATGGATTCAGTACAATTTTTATTCAATGCTACCTAGTTGTTTTAAATACCAGTATATAAACAGGGGTTTATTTATTTATTTATTTATTTAACTCAACTATGGAATGCTCTGTAATCTCTTTCACACTAAGCAAGTACTTGTTATTTGAGTCCACACAGTATCTTATGTGATCCAGACAAGTCTCTTAAAATTTGTGAAAATTTAAGTCCATTTTTATCCAACTGGCATTTCAATCCCTACACCTAATTCTTAGAATTATCTGCAAATCCTCACAAAGCAGGATGAATCAAAGCTTTATGTAGGAGGACATTTTTTGAAATTATGGTAAAAATGGAATAAAAAATGTGGAAGATTACCAGAGTTCTCTTACTGATAGTCACTTTACATGAATGTTTCCAAATTTATATTTTAAACATTTTTACTGGGGAAAAACATGCATAACATAAAATTTACCATCTTAACTCCTTTTAAGTATACAGGTCAGGGGAATTAAATACATTCATATTGTTGTACAACAATCATCACAATCTATCCCTTATGTATAAATCATTTTATAACTCTGAAATAAAATCATTCCTATCCTCTTGCACTCCTAGCTCCTGCAACCACCACTATATTTTCTGTCTTTATGATTTTTAACTACCCTAAGTATTGCATATAGTAAGATCTTAGGTATGTTTTCTTATGATTGGCATATTTAACTTAGCATAAATTTCTCAAAATTCATCCAGCATGTAGTGTATGTCAGAATTTCCTGCCTTTTCAAAGCAGTATGTATATACTTCTTTTTGCTTATCCACTTATCCATCTATAAGACAATTAGGAAAATTTTATTTTTTATTATGTCACTTTGATTGGATTTTTGTGATTGTTATCCAGTTCAAACAAAGACTGTAGCTCTTATAACATTTTTCCCCAATAAAAAAGGCATCATTCATTGCTAAGGATCTCTGATTCCAAAAGTTCTCCATTTGGAAAAATGCTAGGAGTTACTACTTCAAAGAAAAGCTGATTAGCCTGATTGCATGGCCTTTCTCCATTCTGTCTGAACAGTGCGAAAACCTTTTTCATAATATCTTTTAGTTAAGTAATGATTTTTTCAAAGAAAATTTCCATAATGAAAACTTTTCTTAAAATTTAAAATAATTTCAAACAGTAAAATCTTGATAGCTGCCCTCAACTGGACAATTTGAACCCCAGAGACCTGCCATTTTATAACAATTTTGATCTCTTCAACCATTCACTGGAAGACAGTGAGCACTTACTGCTAAAATCACTCTCAGCAACCCCAAATGGAGCTCTTAATATCTACCTTACAGACTTTCTATAAGAATTAGAAATACAGTTCTTTAATTGTATGTGATATACCAGGTCCAAAAGATCACAGGCCCTTAAAGCATGGCTATAGTTATTAATGAAATTAGTGATAGAAGTTTCACATGACAACAGAGAGCTACATATTTGCTAAAAGGAGGCTCAAGCAATATTTGGTAGCCACTCGCACAAAGCCTATGCATTGTATGTCAGTTTTGAATCAGTATACAGATAGAAACAAGATCTTTATAACAAGCTTTGCTAATCATTTTACTAGCATCAAAATCCTACACTAGATCAGCGCTACTTACCCCTAACCTTGTTATCAATTAGAGTACTTTGAAAACAGGTAGCTTCTCATCCTTAAACCAAACTTACTCAGTAAGAATTTCTGGGAGTAGATTCTGACAAATGTCCAAGTTTGGAAACCATTAATCTTCTTATCAACGGGCATAAGAAAACCTTGCCTTTTGTAATGGTAGACCATGGTACACAACGTCTCTACTATTTCCTTCCGACAAGCTATGGTCATGAAGATCTATCTGAGGGTAGAAAACTGAACATTTTAACAGCTAGAGCAATATGTTTGTGGAGTGCAGAGGAGTTAATCTTTGAGGCAGAAACTCAGTTTCCTCTGAAAGGGTAAACAAGGCTCACTCTATAAGCAAGCCTTTTAGCAAAACAGAGGTAACTTTTATCTGTTATTCTTGAGAAAATCTTGAGTGTAAGAAGTTAACATGAATGCAGAAGCTAAGTATACTGTTTAATAATTTAAATGAAAAATGTTAGCAGAATATGACCCTGAAGATATTTTCCTCCATAAGTTTTGAGTTAAACTTCCCTGTCTCTAAAGAGGTTATTCTTTCTTGAGGTATATGTGTGTGTTTATTCACCATTTGCCCCAAAGGAGGCTAAGGGCCATGATCAGTTCATACCATATATGATGTGTAGGCTTAATTTTCTCTTTGCATCCTTAGAGAGAGGAATGATAAGCACTGTACTGGGCTTAGCCTCGCATTACCTCCACAGGACTGATGTTCACACATGGTGGTAGTGTACTTGGCTTACAACCAAATTTTCTACAATTGTCAGAGCTGGTTGTTAAGTGCAGCCATCACTAAACATAAAATGATATAAATCCACAATTAAATTTTATCAAAACAAAGGCAATATATACTCAAAATTTATTATTAACTGATTTCATTTCAGTTCAGTTGCTCAGTCATGTCTGACTCTTTGCAACCCCATGAACCACAGCACACCAGGCCTCCCTGTCCATCACCAACTCCTGAAGTCCACCCAAACCCATGTCCATCGAGTCGGTGATGCCATCCAACCATCTCATTCTCTGTGGTTCCCTTCTCCTCTTGCCCTCAATCTTTTCCAGCATCAGGGTCTCTTTCAATGAGTCAGCTCTTCGCATCAGGTGGCCAAAGTATTGGAGTTTCAGCTTCAACATCAGTCCTACCAATGAACACCCAGGACTGATCTCATTTAGGATGGACTGGTTGGATCTCCTTGTAGTTCAAGGGACTCTCAAGAGTCTTCTCCAACACCACAGTTCAAAAGCATCAATTCTTCAGCGCTCAGCTTTCTTTATAGTCCAACTCTCACATCCATACATGACCACTGGAAAAAGCATAGCCTTGTCTAGATGGACCTTTCTTGGCAAAGTAATGCCTCTGCTTTTTAATATGCTGTCTAGGTTGGCCATAAGTTTCCTTCCAAGGAGTAAGCGTCTTTTAATTTCATGGCTAAAATCACCATCTGCAGTGATTTTTGGAGCCCCCAAAAATAAAGTCAGCCACTGTTTCCACTGTTTCCCCATCTATTTGCCATGAAGTGATGGGACCAGATGCCATGATCTTAGTTTGCTGAATGTTGAGCTTTAAGTCAACTTTTTCACTCTCCTCTTTCACTTTCACCAAGAGGCTCTTTAGTTGCTCTTCACTTTCTGCCATAAGGGTGGTGTCATCCGCATATCTGAGGTTATTGATATTTCTCCCGGCAATCTTGATTCCAGCTTGTGCTTCCTCCAGCCCAGTGTTTCTCATGATGTACTCTGCATATAAGTTAAATAAGCAGGGTGACAATATACAGCATTGACGTACGCCTTTTCCTATTTGAAACCAGTCTGTTTTTCCATGTCCAGTTCTAACTGTTGCTTCCTGACCTGCATACAGATTTCTCAAGAGGAAGGTCAGGTGGTCTGGTATTCCCATCTCTTTCAGAATTTTCCACAGTTTATTGTGATCCACACACTCAAAGGTTTTGGCATAGTCTATAAAGCAGAAATAAATGTTTTTCTGAACTCTCTTGCATTTTTGATGATCCAGCGGATGTTGGCAATTTGATCTCTAGTTCCTCTGCCTTTTCTAAAACCAGCTTGAACATTTGGAAGTTAACGGTTCACGTACTGCTGAAGCCTGGCTTGGAGAATTTTAAGCATTAGTTTACTAGTGTGTGAGATGAGTGCAACTGTGTGGTAGTTTGAGCATTCTTTGGCATTCCCTTTCTTTGGAATTGGAATGAACACTGACCTTTTCCAGTCCTGTGGCCACTGCTGAGTTTTCCAAATTTGCTGGCATAGTGAGTGCAGCACTTTCACAGCATCATCTTTGAGGATTTGAAATAGCTCAACTGGAATTCCATCACCTCCACTAGCTTTGTTCATAGTGATGCTTCCTAAGGCCCACTTGACTTCACATTCCAGGATGTCTGGCTCTAGGTAAGTGATCACACCATTGTGATTATCTGATTATTATCACATCATTATATCAATGTGATTCTCTCCTGATTAGTTCATGGCTATTGAATCTGTATGCTGGAAATACTCCCTAAATGCATGCTAAGTGGGCATTTCTTCCAAAATCTACATTGGTTGTTAAAAAAGGATAACATTAGGAATATTTATACCATGAATCGCAAACTCTAGAAATCAGTGTCATGTTTTCCTCCTTATTTTGTGAAGAGAGGTTGTTAAACATTTACCAGAATGTTTCTGACATGGTATAATTTTAGACTGAACAAATGATGCTTTGGGAAATGTATTATTTAAACTTTTCTAAGGACATTACAATATATTATTTTCTAAGGAAGCCAGTTACATACATTTAATGCGTAAAGTGGGCATTTTCTTATGCAATTAATTAATATTTCTACAAGTATAGAAACAAAATGAAATAACCCTTTTCCTGGAGAGAGGGGGCAACAAATCTAGGAGACAATAAAGGTATCTGCCCTAAAGGTCTGGAAATGGTCAGAGGGTCCCAGTAAGTCAGGGGCATCTTTACCTGTAACTCAAGAGTGGGAACACAAAAGCCAATTGTGGGTCTTTCTGCCCCTCAATAAGCACTATTATTATTAGAAAAATCATGTTCATCACTAATCTCATTTATTCTTTGAGGAAACTCGGGGTGCAGTGGGTACCCCCACTTAAGAGCAGTTGGAGTGTTCAAGCACCGCCATGAGGTTTACTGGAGTCATCGTAGCAGAGGCTGGGGTTGGCAGTAAGAGAATATGGCCAGAGTGGAGAGACTATGGAATTTATTCCAGATTTTCGGTGATTCACATGTAAAAGGAAAGTGAAAACTAATGTATAATCATAAAATACTGTGACCAAATGTGTGTATATGTAAGTGTATGTGTTTATACACACATTTGTTTCCTTTATACATATATATTATAGTCTCGTCATTGTTTAATCTCTGTCATGACTCTTTTGAGAACCCATGGACTATAGCCCACAAGGCTACTCTGTCCATGGGATTTCCCAGGAAAGAATACTTGAGTGGGTTGCCCTTTCCTTCTCCAGGGGATCTTCCCAACCCAGGGAATAAACCTGTGTCTCCTGCATTGCAGGCAGATTCTTTAGCACTGAGCCACTGGGTAAGCCTCATATATATTATATATAAATGTGCATATGTATATATGTACATATATATGATTCACAATAAAATAAAATGTCACATGGAAATGCATGATAAATATGAGAACTGAACTAAGAAAGTTCTACTGTGGGAGAGTTTTTCTGTTTTGCCACCTGGGGTGTGGTACCCCTGAGGAATATTCTATTATTTTCTATAAAGCAAAGATCATATTTCATTGGTTTTACACACATATATTCTTTGATAAAAAGTTAATTGAAAGAAAAGTGTTGCACATGATGAAAATAAAAATCTGTCACAAAAATTTTACTCAAAAAGTGAAACAATGCACTCTTATTCCAGAAAACCCCGAGCTAGCAAGGATGCTATGCTGTACCCTGTAATGTTTTTACATAAAGGTTTATGCTAGAGTGAATTTCAGTCAACCTGGAAAACCTCTTCTTATAAAGACCTTCCCAGATAAGGGTCAGGTTCAAGTCTTTATTCTCTCAATAACAGCATTAAAGGATGGCATAACTTCCATTTGCTCTTATTTTTTAAAAAAATACACTCCAAGATTATGTTGTCTGCTAATATTTTGTTTAGAAAAATTGCACCTGAATTTAATGTGACCTTTAGTTCTTTTGTTTTGTCAGATGAGATTCATGAAGAATTTATTTTATACACCTTTTCAGAGAATTGTCTTTTCAGTTCATGCAGGTTAATTTATGCTTTCTAATGTTTTTTTCATATTTTTCTAATTAAAACTTTTATATTAAAACTCAAAAAAGCACACATAAGTTGATTCTATATATGCATTTATGTGAAAGTGGGTATATGTGTATATAATACACAAAAAGTGAAGCTGCACTGAAATTTATCCTGTGGATAAATTTTGTCTTTTCATTTATTATGAAATTCTAAACTTTGAAATGTTCATGTGTTTTATGTAACTATTTTAATATTGAAGGAGTAACAACAGTTGATATACTAATAAAATCAGATCTGACTATATTTTGATATTTGATTATTTTCTAGTTCATCAAAGTTATCTATGTAGGACACAATATGCAATAGTTAGGAGCAGGCAATTATTAAGACAGGCAATAGTCATTAAAAGATAAATACAGTTTTAAGCTTTACTAATGGTTTTAATGTAGGCAGAACATCTGGTTTAAACAAATGATTAGTTCTCAGATTATGTTTGTGAATTTCACGTCTTTTATGAATTTGCCAATTCCCTCACACTCCCACTTCTGCCATTAGCTAGCATTTGGTTTTAGAAGGCAATTGAGAATAAGAGGTGCATCCGGTGCAAACTAAAAAGAGAAAAAGACTAAGATTTGCAGCATGTCAGCACGGTTCCTTTCAGCATCTCTGTGAGATAAATCGGGTGGAGAGGGAGGTGGGAGGGGGGATCGGGATGGGGAATAAGTGTAAATCTATGGCTGACTCATATCAATGTATGACAAAACCCACTGAAATGTTGTGAAGCAATTAGCCTCCAACTAATAAAAAAATTAAAAAAAATAAAAATAAAAAAAAAATAAATAAATAAAATAAAATAAGCGAGAAAAAAAAAAAAAAAGCTATGAAATATTATCTTCTGTTGGCTAAAACATATGAAACAGAAACACAATAAAATGCCAAATAATTAATATACAATGAAAATATCACTGTTCTATATTACAAAAAATAATTCTGCGCAATGGCCAAGTCATATGAAAAAACAAATCAAAACCAGAAGATACTTTGCCTCCCTGCTGGCTCAGACAGTAAAGAACCTGCCTGAAATGTGGGAGACCTGGGTTCGATCCCTGGGCCAGGAAGATCCCTTCTAGAAGGGGATCGCTACCCGCTCCAGCATTCCTGGCTGGAGAATCCCATGGGCAGAGGAGCCTGGCAGGCTCGAGTTCATGGGGCTGCAAAGAGTCAGACATGACCGAGCAACTTTCTTTCAGTTTTTTCTTTATTCTTTTAACATAAGAAATCACTCAAGATTTGACACATATTAATTCATTTCTTCCTCATAATAAACCCTTCCTCACAATAACCCATAATAACCCTAGAAAGTTGATAATATAAGCTCCTAGCCAGGAACCTATGTGTGATATTTCAAGCACAGCCTCGAATAGCTACAAAGGCTTTATCTGGCTAACCTCACAGAGGAGAGCAGCCCTCCTCACAGCAAAGATGGTGAAGTCTCTACAGGGAGTGCAGTCAAGAAGAACTCATGGCTCCCTGACCAGCCAAAAGCATGTTGATATTCCATCTGGAGGCCTCTATATCAAATGCCTTCCTTGGGTGCCTTTGCTGAAATGTCTTTAGAGGGGTGGGGGTACTTTAAGACACTTTTCCTCCATTCTGTTTTCTGGTAAAAAATGACACAATGGACTTCACACTGTCCCCAGTGTAGCTTCTTGCTTATGCTACTGCCACGAGTGATTAAAAGCGTGAGTACTATCTTCTTATTGGTTCTTTATTTTAACTGACCACCATGAAGTCTTGCAGCTCAGCTCAGTTCTTGACACTCTCCTTTTATACTTGTGGAAATTGAGATTCTAAAAGCATAAGTGACTTGCCCAAGGTCACATAACTATTAATATTAAGAGGCAAGTTAGATTTCAAGCTAACTACTTAGATTTCAAACAAACCTGTTTGGCTACTAAATCCATTCTCTTAACTACACATCTTCTTAGAACATACTGTCATCTATTTTTTCATATTTAGGTTCTGGTTTACTGGATTTGCCTAATTTTTAGTGAGTGACTATTTTCCAGCATTTTGACATTATTGAGTATCATTATAGAGTTCCAAATAAGTGAAACATCATTCACAACATGGTTTTTTCAGTGTGAAGGGTAATTTATCTAATAGGCCCTATCAATGTAGCTATTCAATAATGTTAGAATGCTATCAGTCTTGCTAGGGATCTGTATGAGAAAGAAGACTCTCATTTATTCTTTAATCTACTAAAGTTTAGATTGAGATTTCTCAAGTATTTTGAAAAATACCATTTGGTTATAATTATTCTGAAATAACATATTTTTAAATAAGTAGTATTAAACTTCAAACACTTCAAACTTAAACTTCAGACACTTCAAAACTTTTCCTTAATGTTTCAGTTATAGTCAAAACATTATGTCAATAAACGGCCTGGTTGCTCTTGAAAACACTGCACTTTTCTGCTTTAAGAATTAGTATTGTACTCATACCCAAAAGCATAATTAAGAAATATCTTGCAAAATATAATTTAGTAATCAAATATTATTAAATTCTTTGTCAAAATTATGTGATTTGTACATATTTACAATTATTACACAAATCAGTGTCTCTAAACACTAAAGGAAACACAGACATACATTTTATCTTATAATCGTTATAAATATAATAACACATGCAAATAGAACATAAATATAATTAATAGAAATAGTGTAACTTATATAAATTAAATTAAGCATATAGACCCATATTGGCATACTTACCTGAAAAATACCTGAAATGTATAAGCTACCTATCTGTTGATTATGATTTATTTTTCAGATCTATTCTCTTTAATATAAATGATGGATGGAAGAAAATATAATTTGAATCCATCTGATTTTCCTGTTTATGACCTGATCTATTTCACTTATTTATTTATTTATTCAGTAAATATCTGTAATCCACCTATCATATGCTAGAACAGAGGAAAGAATGATGAATTGGGCCTTCTCTACAGGCCTTTTTATTTTAGAGTGAGGCAGCATGCCAGGGTTCAGCACTGGTCATTATAGGGTTACACAGAAGACATTACCTAATCTAGACAGTAGGAGAGAATACTTCTTAGAAGAGAGAACAATGACAAGTGTCTGAATGTATGAACAAAATTTTGTCTGGCAAACAGAAAAGGAAGAGCAATACAGACAAAAGAATTGAAAAAACTCATTCCATAAAGGGGGGAAATAAGTAGGAATCTGCTGAAAAGTCCAAGCCTTTGAATTTTTTCAGATTTGACCTTACATAACACTTGCAGTGATGGTTTTTAGACAAGGCTATGGTTAGATTTCCATTAAATTGAGCACTTGCGGGCATTTTGTCCAGTGGAGTAGTCAGGACTAAAGGAAAGATGAGTACCTAAATACAGGGCTCTCAACCAAGGATCCTTGGACCCCTCTAAAAGGTCTGTGGATAGAAGTTAGGAGGTTCTTGAACTTGATGGGGGAAATGTTACATTAGTTTGGGGGTCTTACATTTAGATCTTTAATTCATGTTGATATATAGCATAAGATAAAAATTTAATTTCAATTTTGTACATGTGGCTATCTGGTTTTGTCAACACCATTTGCTAAAGTGACTTTCCTTTTTAAAATACTATTTATGCCAATCACTACTTCAAACTGCACTGATTATTAATTCCACTGTTAGAATACTTTATGTCATATAATAAAAAAGCATATTGCTATATTATAGACTTAATGTATGCTGACTGGTGAGTTTCAACATAACTTTTTTCATTGTAATCCTTTATAAATTTATTAATTTTATGCATATTGATCTACAATATAAAACATTTATTTTGTACCTATTCATTTAAATATTATGAGAAAGTGACTATAGATTTCATCAGACTGCTACGAGGTCATGAACTCAAAAAATATTAAGAATTCAGAGATTGTTCCAATAACTCAGGCAACAGATGAAATCCTGAACTACAGCAATGGTAATTTAAACGTATGTTTAATAAAGAAATAGGCAAATTCAGTATCAATAGTGATTAAATAAATGCCAAGAACCAAAGATAAGATGAAACCAATGATGCCTAGTAAATTCTTAACTTGGGTGATTTGATTGTTTGGTGGTGTGTAGTTCTAGAACTCAATGTGGAAGCTGAATTTACCACCACAAGAACTGCCAATAATCAACCACTGGGAGAAGATAAATGAAGCAACTGACTCAGGATAAAGCCACAGTAAGTTCAGTTCAGTTCAGTCTCTCAGCGTGTCTGACTCTTTGTGACCCCATGGACTGCAGCACACCAGGCCTCCCTGTCCATCACCAACTCCCGGAGTTTACTCAATCTCAAGTCCATCTCGTCAGTGATGCCATCCAACTATCTCATCCTCTGTTGACCCTTCTCCTCCCGCCTTGAATCTTTCAGCATCAGGGTCTTTTCCAATAAGTCAATTCTTCACATCAGGTGGCCAAAGAATTGGAGCTTCAGCTTCAGTATCAGTCCTTCCAGTGAATATGTAGAACTGATTTTCTCCAGGATTGACTAGCTGAACTTCCTTGCAGTCCAAGGGACTCTCAAGAGTCTTCTCCAACACCACAGTTCAAAAATATCAATTCAAAAAAAAAAAAAAAAAATCAATTCTTTGGTGCTCAACTTTCTTTATAGTTCAACTCTTACATCCATACATGACCACTGGAAAAACCATAGCTTTGAGTAGACAGACCTTTGTTGGCTAAATAATGTCTCTGCTTTTTAATATGTTGTCTAGGTTAGTCATAGCTTTTCTTCCAAGGAGTAAGCGTCTTTTAATTTCATGGCTGCAATCACCATCTGCAGTGATTTTGGAGCCTAAAAAAATAAGGTCTGTCACTGCTTCCACTGTTTTCCCATCTATTTGCCATGAAGTGATGGGGCCAGATGCCATGATCTCAAGTTTTCTGAATGTTGAGTTTTAAGGCAAATTTTTCACTCTCCTCTTTCACTTTCATCAAGAGGCTCTTTAGTTCTTCGTTTTCTGTCAAAAGAGTGGTGTCATCTGCTTATCTGAGGTTTTTGATATTTCCTGCAGCAATCTTGATTCCAGCTTGTGCTTCATCCAGCCCAGCGTTTCACATGATATACTCTTCATATAAGTTAAATAAACAGGGTTACAACATACAGCCGTGACATACTCCTTTCCCCATTTGGAACCAGTCTGTCATTCCGTATCCAGCTCTAACTGTTGCTTCTTGACCTGCATATAGATTTCTTAGGAGGCAGGTCAGGGGGCCTAGTATTCCAATCTCTTTAAGAATTTCCCACAGGAATGCAAACTAGTACAGCCACTATGGAAAACAGTGTGGAGATTTCTTAAAAAACTGGAAATAGAACTGCCATATGACCCAGCAATCCCACTTCTGGGCATACACACTGAGGAAACCAGATCTGAAAGAGACACATGCACCCCAATGTTCATCGCAGCACTGTTTATAATAGCCAGGACATGGAAGCAACCTAGATGCCCATCAGCAGATGAATGGATAAGGAAGCTGTGGTACATATTCACCATGGAATATTACTCAGCCGTTAAAAAGAATTCATTTGAACCAGTTCTAATGAGATGGATGAAACTGGAGCCCATTATACAGAGTGAAGTAAGCCAGAAAGATAAAGAAAATTACAGCATACTAACACATATATATGGAATTTAGAAAGATGGTAACGATAACCCTATATGCAAAACAGAAAAAGAGACACAGAAATACAGAACAGACTTTTGAACTCTGTGGGAGAAGGTGAGGGTGGGATGTTTCGAAAGAACAGCATGTATATATCTAATGTGAAACAGATCACCAGCCCCAGGTGGGATGCAAGAGACAAGTGCTCGGGCCTGGTGCACTGGGAAGACCCAGAGGAATCGGGTGGAGAGGGAGGTGGGAGGGGGGATCAGGATGGGGAATACGTGTAAATCTATGGCTGATTCATATCAATGTATGACAAAACCCACTGGGAAAAAAAATAAATAAATAAAGGAGAAATTGAAAAAAAAATAAAAAATAAAACAAACAAACAAACAAAAAAAAGAATTTCCCACAGATTGTTGTGATACACAGCATCAAAAGCTTTGGCGTAGTCAATAAAGCAGAAGTAGATGTTTTTCTGGAACTCTCTTCCTTTTCGATGATCCAACAGATGTTGGCAATTTGATGTCTGGTTCCTCTGCCTTTTCTAAATACAGGTTGAACATCTGGAATTTCACGGTTCACGTACTATTGAAGCCTGGCTTGGAGAAATTTGAACATTACTTTGCTAGCATGTGGGATGAGAGCAATTGTGTGGTAGTTTGAACATTCTTTGGCATTGTCTTTCTTTGGAGGAATGAAAACTGACCTTTTCCAGTCCTGTGGACACTGCTGAGTTTTCAAATTTGCTGGCATATGGTGAATGGTATTGTTTCCTTAATTTCTCTTTCTGTTTTTTCATTGTTAGTATATAGGAATGCAAGGGATTTCTGTGTGTTAATTTTATATCCTGCAACTTTACTATATTCGTTGATTAGCTCTAGTAATTTTCTGGTAGAGTCTTTAGGGTTTTCTATATAGAGGATCATGTCATCTGCAAACAGTGAGAGTTTTACTTCTTCTTTTCCTATCTGGATTCCTTTTACTTCTTTTTCTGCTCTGATTGCTGTGGCCAGAACTTCCAACACTATGTTGAATAGTAGTGGTGAGAGTGGGCACCCTTGTCTTGTTCCTGATTTCAGGGGAAATGCCTTCAATTTTTCACCATTGAGGGTGATGCTTGCTGTGGGTTTGTCATATATAGCTTTTATTATGTTGAGGTATGTTCCTTCTATTCCTGCTTTTTGGAGAGTTTTAATCATAAA